>NC_136876.1:39139615-39449615 GCF_949152265.1 Phoxinus phoxinus
CTAGAATGTCCCACACACACATCAGCGGTAATGCTACACCCCAGGTGAACAAACACACTTTAGCAGTGGGACTGAAACATTTTAGCAGTTGCATTACGTTCATTATGTTTACATTTACATTTATGCATTTGGCAGACGCTTTTATTCAAAGCGACTTACATTGCATTTCAAGGTACACATTTTACATTTTCATCGGTTCTCAGTTCTTGCTTTCCCTGGGATTATGTTGTCTGAGATCAGAATGACATTCAATCTTTGGACAGAGACACAATCTGTGCACAGAGACAGTAAATTAATTAGACTGGGGCAGTAGTGCTGTTCTTGCTGGCAGTCTAATAAATTGATGTGGTTTTATGAAGATGATGACGCTGAAAGTCACAATGACAGTGCCGTAAATTCAATGTCTGTTGCTGAGTTATGGCTGTTCACCCAAATTTTTTAATTCTGGCATCATTTACTCAAGCCCTTTCTTTTTTTTTGTGAACCTTAACAGATGTTTTACAGAATGTGTGGACTGTGAGGGGTGGGGGGTGGGGGGGTGAACTGTTCCTTTAAGACTGTTGTGTTGTCCAGTATTTTAAATGAATGACTGGCTCTGCTCACACCGCTTGATGAGATCTGTCTCTCAAGAACAACATCCAGCATCACAGCATACAGGAAAATGCCTTGTCAGCAAGTTTTTACATTACGTGTCGCCCAGAGCTGATCAGCTTAGAAATGCTTAAATTACTTTAAACTGACTACATCGGTGACGAGAATTTGTTAAAGTCCCCCTGTAGTCCTTAATAATAGTTTTATTCCTTAACTCATCTTTGATCACCAAAAGGACAGATTTAAACGGTTCTTCATGCCTTAAAATAGCTTGAATGTAACTCCACACCCTTGCTTCATTTAGTATACCCGGATCAATGAATATGCGAATTAGCCCCGCCTCCACTCACTCAAGCTCATAGATTCACTCTGCCAACTTACTGAGGTAAACGCTGCACAATGGTCTTTACAACGTCGGACACATAACGGTAATTCATATGATTAGCCTTTTGCTTGACTATGTTAACAACAGCTAATAATGTTGCTAATTTTACACAAACTATGTTCCCGTCTGCCATCTTAGTCAGCCTTCTAACAATCATCAGAAACGCTTTGAACAGAACGTCAGTGGAGAAAGGCATATAGTTCATCATAACATCGTAATATACATAATACACGCGTTACATTGCTTAATCTACCCGATTTTTCATGACAAAAAAATATACCGGGATAACCTCCTTTTGAGACTCCCCTGCTAGTTCGCTATAATGATATGCTAAAGCCTCACCCGCATGTTGACGCGATTGGTTACAAGGTAGTTTGTAACGTCACAAACACCAGCGATTTTAAACCGCATTTTTGAGACTAGATAGATAGACAGACAGACAGACAGACAGACAGACAGAACAACAGATAGACAGATAGATAGAGAAATAGATAGAGTGATAGAGAGGTCGATAGATAGATAGGTATTTACATTGATTGATTGATTGATTGATTGATTGTTGTTTGATAGATAGATAGATAGATAGATAGATAGATAGATAGATAGATAGATAGACAGATAGATAGATAGATAGATAGATAGATAGATAGATAGATAGATAGATAGATAGATAGATAGATAGATAGATAGATAGATAGATAGATAGATAGATAGATAGAGGTTTGTGATGCAAATGAGTACAACCCAACCTGATTATATGACAAACATGACACACCCGCTGTGGGACAGATGAAAAAGCAGAGTTTGCATTATTGCTCCAAGGTCATGTAGGGGAAATTGTACCTTTCTTAAGCAACAAGCTCCCATGGCCACATAATCTGTCAATCAGTGTAATTCCTTTGAGAAACGGGCTGGAAATGAACATTTCTCCTTCAACTGCAGGTGGAAACGTGATTACGCACGTGTCTCTCCAAGTTCGGAAGCGGGGAACCTCCATTGGCACGCTCAGGTGTTACTGTCAACAAAACACGTGCTTGTATTTGTATTCAGAATGCAATCCAAGTGCACCCTGTCCACTATAATGTCCTCTGGCAAAGAGGAAACACAATGCTGTAGGATGCAAAGAAATAACAGCAGAAACCAAAGCATAACCCTGCTCCCCTGCACTGTCGTGTTGCACTGTCAATATTACATCTGTGACATGTGATATTTACTTTTTACAAATTAATGTACATAAAAGACTACATAAAAGCAGGGAATATCAGACTTGGTGGTGGAAACTTTTGACTTGTTGAGTACACTATACAAAGCAGTATCCTGCATTTGTTAGCCTACCTTTTGGAGCTTTTTCTACGTGATCTAACACTTACATTTAGTTTTCATAGTATATCCTAATTTTTTTAGCTTTGTTAAATGGTATTTTTTTACTTAAGATCTATTCATTTATTCACATTTTTAGCTTAACTTATTTTAGTGTAAGCACCCACGTATTGTAGCAACTACCCTAGCAACACCCTAGCAACTGCATAATGTACTAAAATCACCAAACACCTTAGAAACAGCATAGCAATAGCCTGGCAATCACCCACATGCATATTTTGTCTCTGATGATGATTATGATTACGATTATAAAACTCTAGCTAATTCTCTTAATTTTTTGTAACTTATTTTGAAGGTTTAAAGGATTAGTTGCCCCAGAAGAAAACCTTGTGTTGTTCCAAACCTCTGTACACATTTCCTTCTTATGTGGAACACAAAATAAGATATTTTTTGATAATATATTTTCGTCTGTATGATGAAAGTCAATGACAGTGTTATTTTAATATTATTTATATACGATTATAGTATTTATTAATATTTAGAATGAGCTTTTATTTTTATATTTTAAAATATTAGTTTAGGTTTTAATCATTTTATGTGCCTGTAATTTTTTTCTATTTAGCTTTAATTCATTTTTATTTTAGTTTTAGCAATTTTAGTACTTCAACATACAATTATTTGCCATGGCAACATTCCTAATTTAAGTTTTTCACTTAATATATATATATTTATTTCAGCTTTATTTTGTTAAATTAAAACTATATTTAATAGTTTTAGTATTCATTTTAGTTTTAGTAACGGTAGCAACACTAGTCAGTGTGGTAGGTACAAAATTGGACCCCATTGACTTACACTGTATGAACACAAAAAACACTGAGACATTTTTCAAAACATCTCCTTTTTTGTTTCACTGAAGAAAGCCATACAGGTTTATAATGACAGGAGTGTGAGTAACTTGGAAACAAACCCTTTATAGGGATAGTTCACCCAAAAACTGTTGTGCCAAACCCTTAAGACTTTCGTTCATCTTCAGAACACAAAAGAAGATCGTTTTGATGAAATCTGAAAGCTTTCTGACCCTCCCTTGACAGCCTGCAACGACCACTTTGAAGCTTCAAAAAGTTCATGAACAGATCGTAAAACAAATCAATATGAATTGAGCGTTTTAGTTCAAATTTCCTGAAGAGACTCAATCACTTTATATGATGAACAGATTGAATTTAGGCTTTTATTCACATATAAACATTGATCAGCAAAGATAAACAGAAGCTCCTGCTTGACATGTGATGATAAACCCCTTGCGGAAGCTCAAACGTGCTGCGTCACACTTGAGAATGAACCTCATTGGTTCTTGCGGAAGCTCAAACGTGCTGCGTCACACTTGAGAATGAACCTCATTGGTTCTTGCGGAAGCTCAAACGTGCTGCGCCACACTTGAGAATGAACCTCATTGGTTCTTGCAATGTCAGGCAAACTTGCTTGAGCTTGAACTGAACTGATGTGTGCATCGATGAATGTGAATAAAAGTCTAAATTAAATTTGTTCATCATATATACAAGACTGAACCGCTCAATTCAAATGAATCAGTTTTACGATCTCTTTATGAACTTTTTGAAGCGTTAAAGTCGTAGTTGCATAGACTGTCAATGGAGGGACAGAAATCTCTCAGATTTCATTAAAATATCTTGATTTTTTTTTCCCGAACGAAAGTCTTATAGGCTTGGAATGGCATAAGGGTGAGTAAATGATGACCACATTTTCATTTCATTTAGTGAAATAATAATTTAAGTATAGCAATATAGAATTATTTTTGTAAAATCAAGTAAACTTACTTTTTACACTTCAGAGATGTATCTAACACAGCTGTGTCCCTTCCCTCTGCAAAAGCTCACTGAAAGTTACTACGTTTTCAACACATGGCAGGCCGAGGGGCGGATGGGTGTCAATCCACAAGCCAGATTACAAAACAAAGTGGTATGTTTACACGCGGATTATTCTGTGCGAGTGGGTTTGTGGCAGTGCGAGTTGCAGAAAGTGAGTGTTGTGCGTGAGCCGAGTGAAGCAGATACACTGCTGTTAAAGCAGTCTGATGACATCTGGATGAGGGGAGATTCTGTGGCGGATGCCACAACCTCGGCTTAAGGCCGTCTTATCATGATCCCACACTCCAAATAGCCCCTGCACACACACACACACACACACACATACGTATCTATTTAACAAGAAAACCCAGTATGGTTTTGCTGCGCACCATAACCCAACATGCACTAGAGTTTAGCGTTAACAGTGGTGCCATATGAGATATATGGAGTCCACGGCTACGTGTCAAGTAAAATGGATCGTTGCCCCTGCAACACATTTTCAATTCCAGCGTAATCTGCTGCCTTTCAGATGTTATTACAGTTAAACAGCCTGGGAAAAAAATCCTCACTCTCACGCAAAAACAGACCAAAAAAAAAGAAAATCGGCTTGTTTTGCTAAGTAGGTTGACAGTGAGTGAGAAATGTGTTTGGGGGAAAGGATCTTGATGGATGGACTCTTTGCATCCTTCTAGGACTCTGGGTTAATAGAGATCTTTACAGAAAATCCTAGGCGCTGGTCCAGGACCAGATCCGTGTCCTTTCTGATGGTCAAGATTAATGCTGATAGAGAGAGAAGCAGAGCGAAGAAACTTGTCGTAACCTTTGTTTCCTATATTGAGATTTTAGGACAAAATTACGTAAATGTGAAAAGGGGCAAGTGTATTTTTTTATGCTGAAAACGGTTACGATGTTTTCTTTTTCGTTTATTTTTATCACTTGCATTTCGCAGTTTAAAACAGAGCACACTGTGTGGAAATACATTCTCTGACAATGCAATGATCTTGACTGACCTTCTATTGGAATTGTGACGAAAGAACCAGTGATGGTGATTTTGTTGTTGTTGATACTTGGTTCATTTTTTTTTTTTTGCAGTTCACTAAATGGAGTGACAGATGAATTTGTAGAAGTACAATTATTCCATCTGGCCTCTCAATGAATATCAGGTCATAAAAAATGCATACATGTGATAATTAGAAAATGTTTAGGTGGAGTATAGCATGTTACACTACAGGACCCTTCTGTGACTGTATGAACTGTATGAACAATGTATGAACTGATAAGTCATTATTTATTAGTGGATGTCATGTCATGAGTGTAATTAAGGGGGAAATAGATAGCCTTGTTAATTAAAAATGCCATGCTAAACACCAAACAAGTTAGTTGGGTTGTAGCAGTTAGCTAATAACTTAAACTTCAGCACATATTTGTGAGCTTATGATCTATCAAATTGTGGAGGTTGTTGAGTGCTATTACTTTTCTAATTGTCATATATATATATATAGGGTACAACGGGCTAAAGGCACACCCTAAGAAAAATTTGTTTTTCATTACTCATATTCATTCATTACTGCCCTGGATCACAAAACCAGTCTCAAGTCGCACGGGTATATTTGTGGCAATAGCCAACAAAACACTGTATGGGTCAAAATTATCTATTTTTCTTTTATGCCAAAAATCATTAGGATATTAAGTAAAGATCATGATTCATGAAGATATTTTGTAAATTTCCTTCCTTAAATATATTAAAAATATATTTTTGTGAGTGAATGCAGCACAATCACCAATAGAAATGGACAACTTTAAAGGCGATTTTCTCAATGTTTAGATTTTTTTGCACCCTCAGATTCCAGATTATCAAATAGTTGTGGCCAAATATTGTCCTATCATAACAAACCATACATCAATGGAAAGCTTATTTATTCAGCTTTCAAATGATGTATAAATCTCAATTAACATTTATTTTTTTACCCATAAGACTGGTTTTGTGGTCCAGGGTCACATACTGTATAGTGTATGATTGCAGAAACAAAATTGTATTGAGCATTGATGGAGCCACATATTTCACATATATGTGACAGTAAATCATAAAAGTAGATTGTTTGTTTAAAAATCGTATAAATGTATGAGGTGACATTGTGTGTCTTTTACCCCACATAAGGGTATAAAGTGTTTGTGCCATCTAGTGGTTTAGAATGTGTCTTTTAGCCCGGTGTGCCTTTAGCCCCGATATTATTTACGCTTTGTGTACAGTAAAACACCCTGAAGGAGGAACTGGAATGTCATAGAGACTTGTGTGTAGACTCTTTTGGCTTGGAATAGTAAATTACCAGCTTGCACTTACCACTTAATACTGTACACCTTAGCAACCGCATAGCAACATCCTGGCAACCAGCCACAACATCTTAGCATTGTGTTGGCATGCACAGCACTCATATTTTGTTTAGATAATGTAAAACCTAATTGCAATTACATCTGGTATCTGCCAAAACAGATCAAGGTCAAACCTCTATTTAAATCTGGATCTTCATGAATGCTGGTGACTAAAGACTTAATTTGATCTCTATTAAATTAGAAAGATGAAGAGACATTAATTTGTATGCATTCAAATGCAGTAAGATTTGAAAGTTCTAGAAGGCCGTACAATGTTGGATCAGTCACCTTGTGAGGCATTTGATAACCTGCAGCAGCTCTCAGAATCAGTCAGTGTCATGTTAAGCCAGCACGACTGCTGCATGACTGTGCTTTAATGAGTCTTAATGGCTCTTTAATGGCTCGTTAAGCCACAGTCATGCAGCAGCCTTAATGAGAGCCCTGTGAGCACGTGCACATGCTAAAATACACTGTCAAACACAATCCCACAAGAGAATCAGCAAAAAGTTGTGTCATGATGCGTAATGAGCTTTTCATCTGGGTCATTTTAAACCCTGGGTTAACATAATCCTATGTTTCACTGCTTATACTTAACCCTGGGTTAGTTATTCACACTGAATACCTTGAGCACTGCAATTCAGGGTTATCACCGCAAAAGCTCTAGAACAGGATCTTCATATCCCAGGGATTAATAAAGTAGCCTTAACCTAGAGTTAAGCATAGTGTAATACGCACATAAAAGAAGCAGGGCAACTAAAGAAACCACATTGAGAGCATTGGTTGTGTGGTGTGACTTTGTAGTTATGGCTTTGTGTGTTCAATTTAGAGAGCCATGGTTTTGGGAGGTTAGCGTGGACAGATACACCATCTATCTATGTCTAAAATGAATACATATTTTAAAGTCCTACCTGTAGTCAATATTTGTATCCCTTAAAACTCATCTTTGATCACCAAATTGCATATTTTAAAATATGTTGAATCTAACTCCACACACTTGCTTCATTTAGTATATGCAAATGAGCCCCGCCTCCATTCACTCATACACGCTCGTCTACAAGTCGATGTCTGAGAATGGTAATGCGTTTTATGAATCTCTCTCTACAATGTCAGACACATAACGGTAATTAATATAATTAGCCTTTGGCTTGACTGTTATCAAACGGCTAATAATGAGTTGCTAATGTTACAAAAACATGTTCTCGTTCGCCATCTCAGAGTCAGACAGCTTTCTAAAAATCAGCATCCTTACAAACACTTTAAACAACTCAGAACGTCAGTGGAGAAAGGCATATAGTTCATCATAACATCGTAATATACATCATATACATAATTCACCCGCTATATTGCAAAATATACCCGATTTTTTATATCAACAGAAACATTTATATTATATCATATTATATTATATGTGAATTTTCTGAAATTAAGATTCATACATCATCTGAAAGCTGAGATTATATGAGATACAAATATGAGAATATTTGGCCGAGATACAACTATTTGAAACATTGAGAAAATCGATATATTCATATTAATTTATATATTCACGGTAAGAAATTTACTAAATATCTTCATGGAACTTGATCTTTACTTAATATCCTAATGATTTTTGGCATAAAAGAAAAATCTATAATTTTGACCCATACAATGTATTGTTGACTATTGCCACAAATATACCCGTGCGACCCAGGGTTTTGTGGCCCAGGGTCACATATTATATTATATTATATTATATTATATTATATTATATTATATTATATTATATTATATTATATTATATTATATTATATTATATTATATTATATTATATTATATTATATTATATTATATTATATTCAACCCATATGTGGAAAGCAAGGTCCGTTATTTCTGCTTAACATGATAGGTCATGACATATCGCATTTTTATGGTGGAAATATAATGTCAAGACAAAATATTAACTTTTTACAGAAAAGTATTATTATTAATATTAATTATATTATCACCAAATTCCTTGTGTGACACATTTATGCACATTAGGGTGTTTTTATGTCACATTTGAAGTTATTAGTTAATATTAATTTAATAATTTCATTATTTTAGTGCTCTGATAATTCTGTCCATACAGTACAGTACAGTCAGCTGCCTGCAACCTGGAAGCACGAATAGATGCGGGCGGAACAGAGAGAAAGTATATGTGCGCATTAATGTGACAGCTTGTTACTGATGTTTATCACAAGGCCATAATGACAGGCATCAATTAATCAAGACAACACAGGCAAAAATGAACCTGGAGATTGTCATGGTCGATGTTGTGGAGTTAGGAGGAGAAATCTGACGGCCGGCTGAATGAATGCGGCAGTTTAAACATTTGTCAGCACCACAGTCACGAAGATTCAGATTAAAATGGAGCGCTGACCTTGATCTGATGTGACAATAACGGCGTCTGTTTATTGACTCGGCTGTTCGTCCAAAAATGAGATCAGAGAAGGTGCGTGTAATTTGAAATTACCCTTTCAAATCCCCTACAAGCCCATGAGCATTTTAATGGGAACAGTTTGCCAAGCAAGTTGTTTAACCATCCACACACTTAAACATGTTTTACATTATTCAAAGCAACTTTAATCAGCTTAAACATAAAGTACTTTGTTATCATTATAATTATTATTGGTATTTATCCATTTATTTATTCATAAATGCAAAAAAAATCTTTTTTTGCATTATAGTAATGACAATGAGAAAGTGTCACTTCCTATTATATTATATTATATGCAATATAGTGATTATAATATGTAAATCTACACAGGATGTTAAAGAGTATTTTGGCTCTTGCATGAATTTTGGCCAGTATGCTATAATTCGTGTGCAATATTCACATTTATTTCAACTGACAGGTCAAGCACAGGAAGAGAAGATTTTTGAGAGCTTAATACTTTGGCCTAGTATTTCCCTTTTTTCTCTTGATATTACAGTCATCTCCGATGGACACGTGCCTCGCCAAGTAGGGAGTTATGGGAAGGAGTGCATCTTTAAATGTCACACCATTATGAGGAATTTGACTGAATCGGAGTGTGATGGAGCTGGAGTTAGAAATATAATTCTCTTTGACATATCAAAGGTCCAGAATGCTGCAATTGAATGGAAAATGAGCCAGGGGAAGGATGGAAACACTTTCCTAAGAATTATACTTTTTTAGAAATGTATGTGTGAGGACTTTAATGGGATTTTTTTAATTGGATTGACAATGACCTTGAAGTTACCAATTTTAAAAGCCTCAGAACTTACAAAAACAGATTTCAGCTTACAGAAATATGTTGGGCTATTTTGTATAGTCTTGTTAAAAATCAATGTATGGTATCAATAGCAACTTTGTGATTGTAGCTTTTCTTCCTTCTATCCACTAGAGGGTGTTGAACACTTCTCTGAGGTTTGAAGCACTGTATTAAGTTCATGCTGCAAGAGATTTAATCAGGCCTGCAGTATGCACACGTAATCTCCACATGTTTTTGCTCAAGACATTGTACAAACAATATACATGTCCAAAAAAAAAAAAGAGTGGTAGTGGATAAGGAACAGAAGATAGGAAGGGAGTCGAGCGTGATGGGACACTTCATGCCAGGCTGGATCTGTGGTCGGTACTTTGATCTAATCTGGTCTATGTTCTCAGAGGCAGCCCTGACTTTCAGAGAGCCAAATCAGAGAGGTCATTAATCTGAGCAGAGACACAAACTTTCTACTGATAGCTGCTCGGGACAGGCAAGGACAGTGACACATATTAAACCCACAGAGGGAGGGAGGGAGAGAATAAAAGTGTGAGAGAGTGGAGGGGAAATGGAGTATAAATTATAGACTTGTAGATTGGTTGACTGGATTACAACTCTTAAAGGTGAAGTGTTTTATCTGTGTGCCGCTTGAGTCACCAAAGGGAATTGGAAACATAATGATTGTTGTTTCTGGATAATTTCCCCTGTGTTGCAGTATTGGTTGGACAAACAGATAGTCCCGCCCACAAATGTATGTTGGTTCGAGCCTTTGCTTTCTGTGTCGGGCTTGTTGGGTTACTCAAACGAACAGAGCCCGTGTTCACTTTTCTCAGGGAAAACAACCTAGAAATGGCTTGTTTATAGCTGCGTATTAAAGGTGCAGTAAGCAATTTCTGAGAAGCGCTGTTGATATTTGAAATAAACCCAAACAAACACACCCCTCCCTTTATTGCTCCGTCCCCAAAATGCATGAATTCGCAATGCAAGAGTGTCTCTTTTATCATATCTGAAGCGAAGCAAAACAATGCTCCTTGTGAAGATGCATAAAAAATGAACACACAGTACACAAGAGTAAATACAAGCAAGAGTTGGTTGTTTGTCGCCAGCGGCAGAGCAGCTCTAGACAAACAATGACACTCAAAACTGTTCTGTTACTAACATTACAAGAGCTAACTTTACACCAACAACAACAACAGCCCTGTGAAACATGGCAAATCTCACAAATGAAACAAAAACAACTCAACCTTGGAGTCTGTTTTTAGGCCTTCCTGTTTCGGTCTCTCAAGCGCTGGAAAGCTTTTCTAATACTAACACGGGTCCTAAAGCTCTTGTCTGATCAGAACTAACCCTTCTATTTCCAGTGATATACCTCTGAGCTTTTCTCTTTTGTAATGTCTCTCAGCCATCTCTCTTTCTACAGTCTTTCTTCAATAGGCCCTATGCACAGCTGCACTACTTCCTGAACTTGTGCAGGCTCCTTTGTTTCCTGTCTGCCAGGATTGGCCAAACTGATTAATCCAGGTGTGTCTGACCAACAACAATAATCAGACACACCTGGATTAATCAGTTTGGCCAATCCTGGCAGACAGGAAACAAAGGGGCCTGCACAAGTTCAGGAAGTAGTGCAGCTGTGCATAGGGCCTATTCTCCCTCTTACTCACTCTCTCCTCCCCCATCATGAGTGGACACGCCCCCTACTGCTGACTGGCTACAAGTGTGTTGTGCTGCTCGGTCAGATACACTTTCAGCAGTGTTTCTCGGAAATCACTTTAAACTTGTATAGAGAGAAAACATTTTCATGTTGTGGCAGACTGTGCATTTTAGGTCCATACTGCAGATTATAGGGATGCAGATTCAGTCATCCCAAATATTTTTCCTCAAAATTAAAAGTAAAAAACACATTAAAGGCCATTGCACACTGAGTCCGAAATTCGCATCCGAAATGTTCAAACGTTAAAAAATAAATACGACCTCACGTTATGTCAATCACGCTTGCACACTGCCTCCGAAACTTTCGTCCGTCATAAAATAAATCGAAACGGGTTCGATTTTCTGCGTTTTTCGCATCCGTAACAAGCAGTTTGAATGGTGTTTGAATGGTGCTTTGACAATTCAGAGCCACCAAATCACAAATACGAAAAAACGCATACGAAAATTTCGGACTCAGTGTGCAATGGCCTTTAGTATTTAAAAAAATGAGGAATCTTTTTTTTGTCGAGTAATTGTTTTCTTGAAATGTGTTTGTTTGTTCATTCATGTATTCATTCACTCTGTAAATAAAATATATGATTTTTGAATTACTGTATTGAGAACTGAAAGTTGGGTTGTTAATTGTCATATTAATTATATTATATTATATTATATTATATTATCCAGAAGAAGGAAGCCACTTAAATTCTGATGAACATTAGTCAAGACAGATGTTAAAAAAAACGTTTGATACTGCGACCCTATTAACTCATGTACATCACAATTCGCTGTACGTGCGGACTTATGAATAATGCACCACATCGTCTGCATTCACATCAGTTATAGTAGCAATTTATATCAATAAATTGCTGAACATTTCTCACAGCTGTTATAGCGAGCGAGTAAATGTAATCAATCAACCGAACAGACAAGCTTGTGCATTGAAATTAGTGTGTAGCCAGTGCACTCGTATGTCAGAGCTATTGGGGAAAAAATTTGATTGTGCCCGATTACTTTTTGTTCCACTTGATGGATATTTGTGTAAGAGTAACAAGGCCATGTGGACTGCGCGTCGTGCGTCTCTTTCCTCCGAGTAAGCAAGCATGTTTAATCTGCCAACTGCTGTGTTGAAATCTGTCACTGTCGCTGTATAAAACGCTCCACCGTGCTTTAGCTCGCGTTTACCAATAATGTGCTTTAATCAAATTCACCACATGCTTTAATATGGTTCATTTGTCTGTTTGACATATACCTGAGTTAAAAGGCCATATCGACAAAAGAAAAGTGTTTGATTAGGTCACTGATGAGCCATTTGGCCAATCCGTTAAATTGTGTACTCCACTGTTTATCAATAATTCATTGTGTAGCAGAACTTGATTTTTCTCCTAGTCGAGTAGTCAACATTTGAAGTGGATCAAAAAAGTTAATCAAAGTTGTCCTAAGACAAGAACGGGTATTGTTCAAAATTAACTTTGATGAAAGGTTTTGATCCACTTCAAATGTTGACTACTGTGTGTGTGTTTATATATATATATATATATATATATATATGTATACACATAGTGTAGAAAGAGGACAATTTCAAGGTAATAACATCCTTGAAAGTTGAGTTGTCCAGCTGTTTGATGTTAGAATATCCTTTGTTACAATGTCTTTGTAGGATTATTTTTTAATATATTTATATATTGGTTAGAGAAATACACAGTAGGCCTACTCTTCAAAAGTTCAGTAAGATCGGGGTCAGTAAGATAAAAAAAAAAGAAATAAATGTTTTTTTCAGCATGTGGGATGGATTTGTATATTTGCAGATTTGCAAAGAAAGTATGTTCTTTTAAACTTTCTAAGAATTAAGGGTGTCACGATTTCGATTTTAAATCGAAATCGATCGAAATTAAGTCACAATCTCGATCATCGAATTAAAAAATGGAATCGTCGATGCTGCCACGCCCCCATGTCACGTTCGGTCGGCTTGTCAAGCAGAAAAAACACGCGTGTTGAAATGCTGCGAGTCACGCTGCGCACACACCGGACGAGAAGCGCCGCGTCTATGACAACTCGAGGTATCGCACACACCGGACGAGAAGTGCCGCGTCTTTGTCAACTCGAGGTATCGCACACACCGGACGAGAAGTGCCGCGTCTTTGTCAACTCGAGGTATCGCACACACCGGACGAGATCGCCGCGTCGCGTCTATGACAACTCGAGGTATCGTAGCCTACACCGGACGCGCACTTTCATGTTTATGGTCTGCAATATTATGTTTAAGGACATATGGAATTAAGATCATGTCTATGTTATGAGGCACAACGTTGCTTAGTCTGCACTTTATCTCAGAGAGCGTCCGTTAACTGAATGTATCCTGAAAATCTGATAACATCAGCAATTTTCATTCAACCAGCTGATTTCTGTAAATTAATGTAGCCTAAAACATGTAGCCTATATTGCAGCAAAGTCATAACGACGATTTGAGACAAATAAATTTATATTAAATGTATTAATTTAAAATAAATGTAATATAAAACTATGTGAATGGCGCTCTCTGGCGCGGCAGGATTAATTTTGAACAAGGTCCCCCTAGCCGTTGCTGGCGCCGCGGGCAGACGGCGAATGGCGCCGCCGGTGTGTGTGTGTGTGTGTGTTCACACTCTCAGAGAATAACGTGTTAGAATTTTAAAGACGTGGCTCTGCGCGACGCATAGATTTATCTGTTAAACTGTTTGTTTGTTTGTTTGTTTGTTTGTTGTGAACTTAAATGTCATCTTCTGTGAATAAGACTGCAGTTACAAAAGAGAAACTAGATCGCAGGTTATTTTGTTTCCAATTGACTGAAGATATAAGTATTGTTACATTATGTTCTTAATAAATGTTTTAAATTTGACAATGTAGTGTGGTACATTGCGAACAAAGGTCAGATATTATGCATAAAAGTTTGGTCTAAAAATGGCATAGCAACCTGTGCTTTAAAAAAAAAAAAAAGAGTAAAAACCGAGAATCGAATCGAACTGTGACCTTAGAATCGAAAATGTAATCGAATCGAGGATTTGGAGAATCGTGACACCCCTACTAAGAATCCTGATAAAAATGTGTCACTGTTTCTACAAAACTATTAAGCAGCACAACAACTGTTTTTAACATTGATCAAACATTGATCAATGTTTCTTGAGCACCAAATCAGTATATCAGAATTTTTGAAGACACCGAAGACTGAAGTAATGATGCTGAAAAGTCAGCTTTGGATCCCAGGAATAAAAATATATTCCAATAGAAACCAGTTAATTTAAATTGTAATAATATTTCACAATATTACTGTTTTACTGTATTTTTGTATCATGAATGCAGCCTTGGTGAGCACAAAGAGACTTCCTTTTAAAACCATTAAAATAATCTCACTGACCTTAAAACGCAGTGCTTGTAGTGTACATGCGAAACATTACATGTAAACCTGCTGTACAGGGTGGGTGCAGGAATAAAGGCATTACGGCAGGCTTCTGTGCCACACGAGACCGTCAGATGAGGTGATACCATCAGGCCGCGAAGCATGACATACTAGGGGGGATTACAGAGGGATTACATGGTGTCTGGCTCATGAGACACTGTAAATTTGGTCAGCATGTTAAAAGTGGCATCTCCACAGCACTGGTCTCCAGGCGGCTGGACAGCTAAAGCCATTCAAAGAACTGAATCCCTTTAAAAAACAATGCTGAGTCTGACGGATAACCCTACGTGTCAATACGGACGCTGTACAAGGATCACTGCTTTGATATTGCAGGATCTGAGATCTGAGGAAGATTGGGCGAGTTATAAATGGAAGATGATACATGTAAGCTCAAATTAACCTCAATTTTACGTCTAAGGTTTTTCTATCCATATTGGCGGCTTAAAACATGCTTTAAAATCTAAAAACATAACTTTAAGGCCACTGTTTCTAGCATCTATTGACTTTTCATTTCAGGGATTATGTTAGACGGTCTGCAAAAATAAAGACCAAAGGCACACAAGTTAGGGCTCATAAATCCACACATTCTCCATTTGTTGAAAAAAAAAAATCAGTTTTTTTTTTTTACAGTACCCGCCATCTGTTGGATGTGGTTTGAGAGTGGCGGCTCTTAGTACAGCAGCTGGACAACCCAGTGACTCCTGAGCACGACTCTAAACGTGCAATACGACTCTAATGGCCTCTAACGTTTCATATAAAAATAGTTCTAAAAGGTCGGCTTGATGCGTTAATGCCGACTGACAACAGAACGGCTCTGATGTCTGGATTATGAAGTATTATGGCAATGTTGTTGCATGGAAGAAACTGATCCTTTTACAATACCCCACCTTTTGCTCTGTGTGTGCACAACAGTTAAATTCCATGTCTTTAGTGTGCAAATTAGACACTTTAAAAATCGACCTTGAGTTCAACACTTAACTGTGATCACAGCTCATTTGACTTCTTTTTATCTGCTTTTTGACCATTTTATCCATACATTTTCCTGATTTTTTTTCCATTGGACATTTATTAGATTATGAAATGTGGGAGGGAGTTAGCCAAAAAGGTCATTTCAGAGTCTGGAAAAGTTTATTTCTTTACATGGATTACAAAGTATTTTATTTTTCTTTGGAATAATGTGCACCATTGAATCAGGCACAATATGACCATGAACATTTACAAGTAAATAGACTAAATTTTGACTTTCATTTTGACTTAGGGAAGACTTTTTTTTTTTTTTTTACCTGATATGGCTCTTTAAATTATTTTTGTTGGAGTAGCCTAATGTAATAATTAAAAAAATAATGAATAATATTTTTTTAAATAAAAACTTTTCACTTAGAATTTTTATTTAGTTTATTCTGACATTATGGTCTTCTGAGTGAGAAAAAACTACTGCCTCTTGTCTTTTTACACTTACTTTTTTTTCTGCAGCCTAGTTATATGGTTACACTGATTTAGTCAGACTGACTAAATATTTTTTAATATTTTTTGTGTGTTGAGTAAAATCGGTTTATTTAGTGCAATCTGCCGTTTCATCGCATGCAATCCAAATTCTCCTTTTTACCTGTAAATCTACAATAAAAAAATCAATCAATGTCAAAATAGTGTCTTACATAGGCAACTACAAACATAACTGATTTTTAGTTCCGTCATATTTTGTTACAGTTTATAGAGATCCTTTTCTGCCATGGACAACAAAACATGTGCACATGGATCAATTTTAGTGTTATGAACGTTGCCAGAAAAATTATTTTGGTTGTAATTTGACCGGGACATAAATGCTGCAAAACATTTATGATTACTAAAACGTTAGTTGTTCCTCATATTAGCAATTTTTGCATGCATACATTTCCACCAATCCGCATGAATCCAATCATTTTCATTTACAAGTGAGGTGTTTACATGAAGGCTTTTCAATCCGAGCCATCAATCCGATTACTAATGGATTATTTAGGCTCAAATAACCACAGTAAATGTTTACCGCATTAACGCATTCACAAACTTTTTGTTTTGCTCAAACCTTAATTAGAAAGTCAACCACCATTAAACCCCACCATCCCCGGTAATTCACGCCCGTTTGTGTTTTCTTCCTTCTAGGCAGTAGGCGACTGAGATGGGCGTTCATCTAGGCTGTCTCAGCGACACACTGTGGCTGTCGTTGCTGCTGCTGTCGGTCTTCTCCGCCCCCCGCTGCCAGTGCCGGCCGTTCGGGATGGTTGAGCCCACCGTGAACGTGGCGGTGGTGTTCAGCGGCTCCGCCTACCAGTCGGAGATCAAGGGGCGACTGAGCCGGGAGAACTTCCTGGACCTGCCGCTGGAGGTGAACCCCATCACTGTGCTGGTGAACAACACCAACCCGCGCACTCTACTGACGCGCATCTGCGACACGCTGGCTGCTAACAGGGTGCACGGGGTGATCTTTGAAGATAACATTGGGTCCGAGGCCGTGGCGCAGATCCTAGACTTCATCTCCACCCAGACGGCCGTGCCCATAGTGGGCATCAGTGGGGGATCCGCCGTCGTCCTGCCTCACAAGGTCAGAGTCGAGCACCGTGCCAGTCTCTAAAGTCGCTTGATCTGGATGGGTAAAATCTGATTTTTGAGTGTTCATGCTGCGATTAGATTGCCTCAGTTCTGTACTGGTCTGCATCAAAGATTCGATAGGGAAAATGTACATTCAGCATGCAAAGAAAACCCGACTGGGTCACCCAGAAGGGGTTTATTTTTGCCTGACTGTACATTAAGGCTGCTTAGCAAATGTATAACTAAATGGACATGAAATGTCCATTTGAGATTAAATAATGTTATTATTTTAGAAGAAAGAGAGCACCATGAGAGCACAGCTATGGAGGAAACTTGGGACAATGACCCGATACACTCTACAGTTTAATGGTAAATAATTATATAAAAATGTTAAAAATGACCCCAGAATCAAGTATTCATAATAGCATTCACTGCGTCATAATAAGAAGTCCCTATAAAAGAGCTGTTTTCACATCTTACTTACTGTATTCCTATAGCTCAAAACAGTAGAGCATATGGCGCTAGCAAAGGCAATGTCATGTGTTCGATTCCCAGGGAACGCGTACCCTTATAAAAACATTTGTAAAATCCATAAATGTACTTTTTGGTCTAAAACTGTGGTATGTTTGCATCATCAAGATGAGTAGCTTTCCTGTAGTGTAAACAGAAGAGCATAGCATTAACTATGCCATGGTCATGAGTTCAAATCCCACGGAATACATGCACCTATAAAATGATTAGCTTGAATACAGTGTAAGTTACTAAAAAATGTACTTATGGGTCGAAACTTATGGGTCGAACTATGGGTATGTTTGCATCATCAACACGAGTAGCATTGCTCTAGCTCAAACAGAAGAGCATAATGGTGCTAACATGGGTTCGATTCCCAGAGAATGCATGAATTGAAAAATAAATGTAGAGCTTGAAAACAATGTATGTCTTTAAAAAAAAAGCGTCTTCTAAATGCATAAATGTTAATATTATGAAATAAATACCACCATGAATGGTACTTGCAGTTGTTTGCAACTGTTGCTAGGTAACGATTTACTGTGTTATTAAAACATTTGCTGCACACCCAATAAAACAACACTTTCACGACCAACTAAACAAACCAATTTCTGGCTTCAAACAGATTTGGTCTGCACCAAAAGCTCTAGTGTGAAAGCAGAATTAATGAGAAGCTGGTTGATTTAATTGGCGATTATAAAATTTGTTAATACAAAACTCGAATTACTATTATGATGAAAAAGTCAAATTAGGCACAAGCAGAAGTCTCTCTGTGCTAAAATGTCTTGGGATGCATCATTGAGTCCTGTGTTCATTTCCAGAAACCCTTGTTTTTCATCACAGAACTGGGGAAATAGTGGCTAATTAGAGAATCATCGTTCATCATGTTTTCATTATTTACAAGCTCAATCGGTTTCCCCTGCTTGAATATAATTTGCTTATAAAAAGTTTTGTAGTGCAGTCAACATCATTAATTTGTCTTTTCGTAGATGATGTTTAGGGGCGGATAAATATGAAATTGATAAAACCACAACGATAGGCTGGAAACATAGTGCATTTAAATAATGATGCAGCAATCTGAAGGTGTGTACAGACTTCGAAATACGTGCATCAGTTATTTTGCTTACATACATAATCCTGCAGAATTTGTCATATTTTTCTTTTGCAATTTCCTCTGGCAAGGACCCTGCCAATTTTAGACCAATCAGATTGGAAATGTCTATATTTTTGTCATCACTTCTTTTTGTGTGTTTGATGATAAGTGTCACAGTTTGTAGCCAGTCCACCATAGAAAATGACTGCACACATATAAGTAAGATCCTTCTACACACCACACATGTCATTTCTTTTTTCTTGCAGTTTGTCTGGAGTCTGTGGTTATTTGTGAAAGAGCCTTGATATGGATGACTCATTAGAGATCTATAATACATCAGGAGTTTTAACTCCTAGCAGCTCCGTCCTCTTTCTACATGCGTCACTGTGTTGTTCAGACCACTGCAGTGAAACCAAGATCAGCTGACCTTTGCGTCAGTGTTCAAAATGGAGCTGAGAGGGACAATAGATTATCCCTGCCTGTTGTTTTGCTTCTGTGCAAATGGCTAGGAACAATGACACAGAGCAGGTCCAGGAATAAATATAGAAATATCATGTTTATTTAGGGCACCATACGAAGCTATAAAATGGACTGCTGACGTCTAGTTTGTGGCATCTAGAGATTTGAAACTGTTGATTTGTCATTCTGTAGCAGTCTTTTGTCACCTGACTGAATTTATATTCAAATCACTCAGTGCGCAAGAACAGAATATTCCTTGTTTTTAATGCTAAATCCATAAACCTGTCTATGAAAATCTTTATTACTAAAAGAATGCAGTGCGTAACGGCTAGCTGGAGAATATTGCTGGTCCAACATTTAATAATTGTAATTGCATTTTCGACCAGACTGAAAAAAGTATTACTTTTTTACGAATGTTCTGAATGATAAATAGATTAGTGTTCACTGTATTGAAGTCATCAATTCTGTCAAACTGATACTGCAAATTGAACATATTTTAGAGAGTCTTTTATTGTCTTTGAGGTGGTATTTTTATGCATAATCATCCCAAACATATCATATTTGTTTGAAACCAAGTAATATTGTGTTTATAGAGCTTATTGATATGAAAATGTAGGATTTCTTAGTGTGAGAATCAAAAGCAGCCTACATTTCTCTCAATTGCTTTCCTTTTTATCCCACGTTGTTTTATAAGAGATTTTTCTACAATCCCAGATGTTTTGTCTGTGTTGTGTTTATTAACTTTAGTCTGGTACACTGTAATAATCATGATAAAATTTGTTTGTCATATTTTCACCATCTGAAAACACGCATTTCTAAAAACACGAGCTTGCACAACAGATTAGGATATACTAGTCAGCCTATACAAAATGTACTTACGGTATATACTTGTAAAGGCATATTGCCGTAGTATGTGTGAAATGAATCCTAGGATGGGAGTTTAAAGGGTTGAAGTATCATTTCCTAGCTCTAAGTTTAAAGCTTTCATTGGCAGGCTTGCACTGCTGCACCCAGTGGACTGTTGACAGGCATCTCAGGTTCTGACTGATGAATGCCACCGTCACACCAGATGGCCTCCCTGCTGCACACCTTTCCTGAATATAGTAAGACAGAGAAATTCCATCAGTCTCCCTCGCTGCAGATCTGGTGGCCTAAATTGTCTCAATCTGATGGCATTTAGTGCCACGTAAAAAAAAAAAGAAAAAAGAAAAAAGCTATGATTCAGAACAAAAGAATAAGTTTTGAGAATAATCTCATAATAGGCCTTTTACCAGAATAAAGTGTAACATTTTAAAATTGTAGTAATACGTTCAAAGGAACACGCCGACTTTTTGGGACTTTATCTTATTCACCGTATCCCCCAGAGTTAGATAAGTCCATACATACCTTTTTCATCTCCGTGCGTGCCGTAACTCTGTCTGACGCACCCACCGCTAGCCTAGCTTAGCACAAAGACTGGAGGTAAATGGCTCCAGCTAGCACACTGCTCCCAATAAGTGAAAAAATAACGCCAACATTTTCCTATTTACATGTTGTGATTTGTATAGTCACAGTGTGTACAAATAACAAGGTCACATGAGACACAGCCATCTTCTAACCGTATACATTCTGGGAACTATATTCTCAGAAGGCGAAGCACTGCTACTTTTGCGGAGTGTGTATACGGTTAGAAGAAGGCTCTGTCTCATGTGACCTTGTTATTTGTACATTTGTGCTGTGACTATACAAATTACAACATGTAAATAGGAAAATGTTGGCATTATTTTTCACTTATTGGGAGCAGTGTGCTAACTGGAGCCGTTTACCTCCAGTCTTTGTGCTAAGCTAGGCTAGCGGTGGGTGCGTCAGACAGAGTTACGGCACGCACGGAGATGAAAAGGGTATGTGTGGACTTATCTAACTCTGGGGGATACAGTGAATAAGATAAAGTCCCAAAAAGTCGGCATGTTCCTTTAAATCATAACAAATTTCTAGGGTCGTCAGTTTCTGTAATCAGTGGTAAAAAAGTTAATTTGTTCTTCCACTGTCTTAGTACATTGCCATGTTAAGTGTTTTTAAATTTGTATTTTTCTTTGGGTAGGGAGTGCTTAGTGTAAAAAAAATAGTCGTTCCTCTTGAATATCATTGTTTTGGAAGTAGATCATGTTTATGACAAGGTAAATGTGAGATTGGTTCTCCTTGGTCATTGTTTTTGTACGGTAAATTGCGTTCAGAGTTTTAGTATAATGTCCCATTTGATGTTACTTTCCTTGCAACTTTTTACTTTATTATCAAAATATTGAAACTTCTGATGATGTCTCAACCAGAAGGTACATTGGTCAGAAGTGTAACTTCAGTTCATTTGTGAACAAGTTTGGGCCATATTTTACTATGTAAAACTATGTATGTCGGTAATGAATAAGTGGCAGGCATGCAGGATGTCCAGTTCCAAAACAAAAAAATCGGTAACACTTTATGTTAGGTTTCAATTCTCAATATAAACTACTTGCTTATTACCATGCATATTACTAGGATATTGGCTGTTTATAAAGCACATATTAATGCCTTATTCTGTATGAGTATATTCTACATCCTTTAATCCTACCTTATGCCTAAACTTAAACGCTACAAAAACGTTCTTACCAACCCTCTACAATGCGAGTAAATCACTCACATTTGCGACTAAATCTTCAAAATGGGTGACTAAATAATGCCTATAATTTGCCATTGGCTAATAGATTCTTAGATTTTACTCGCCAGTGTGTGTGTGTTCGAGGCCAAGCATAAGTTTAGCATAAATATATTTTCACTCCCGCAACACAAGCTCAAGACACTTTCAAGTTTTATTCGACGACATAAAATACCAATATCAATATATATAATATCAATATCAATAAAATATCAATATCACCCCACTCGTGACCTTTTGATGCTAACTTTATTTCAACTTCACACCGTAAACTAGTGTGAAGGCGCACAACTAATAACTATATATATATATATATATATATATATATATATATAAATGTTTTTACATTTTTTTATAGTATATCAGTCTGGCGGGTAACTAAAAAAAACGTTCTAGCCAATGGCAATTCTATTGCCAAGGTGTGCATAGAGGGTTGCTTACTTACTATTAATAAGTATTAAATTAGGAGTTTATTGAGGCAAAAGTCATAGTTAATAATTAATATGTGTTCCCCATACTAAAGTGTTACCAAATAATCACAGTTAAAACCTTAAAATCCAGTATCCAATCAAACAAACCATTGGCTGGATTGAAAGCACTCAAAACTTCAGGACAAGGTCACTATGACTTTAAGACACATTTCCTAGTACTTACAATCAGTGGCTGATTAACAGAAATTACCTGGTGTATGTAACCATAGTAACCTAAAATACTACTGTGATAGTGTGGTGAGACACGGACAAATACAAATGTACCACTTTCCCTCTGGGTATTTTTTATTACTCGGATTGATTAACTGTTCTTTCCCCTTCGTCCAATTTCCTGTTTATAAGACGTCTGCTTCAACAATAAATGGAGGGATATTAGTATAGAAACTTACTTTGTTCTGAGAGTTTTTTGCTTCATAACAACTGTAGTTTGTACCATTATTCTGTATCCCTCTTACTGAGCCAAACATACAGTAGTCATGTGGCTAGGTCGTCTGTTACCCTGAAAAACAAAGGCAAAATCCTTTAGACATTCATGATCATGCCTCTGATCCTACGCAACAACCTGCATCCAATTTAGTCAACAAAAATTAATTTATTTGAACTGTGTTCTTGCGGGCCGTGCACAGAATCTAATCTCGTAGCGAAGCGAGCATTCAAACGTCAACCATACGACGCGAATGAAATCATTGTGTGTTTCCTCTCAGCAGTCAATCATGGATCAATGCGCGCTCATGCTGCTTTTGGCTGCACAAGTGGCATAGACACAGATCGATCTGGCAGACGACGTTAACTGGTTTCAGGCAAGAGGAAATAGAATAGTAAATTAACTTAGTTTTTTTTTTTTTTTTTTGCCAATATACCTTTATGATTTCTTCAGACGTTGCTTTGATTAACTGTGTTTGTCTTGATATTTGCTTGGCCTAGATGCTCCTCAGAGACACAGAGGAGAGATTTGCTTTATCTTTGCTGTGCACAGAGTCTCAGATCTGTGTGAGTTCAACGCAGTGGACTCTCTATCTCTCTCACACATGGAGGGACACACAGAGAGAAGCTTCCTTTGGAGATAAAGCATGCATATACGGCTAAACTATTATATTTATCTTATGAGTAGACCAGGACACCTATAGTTTCAGTAATGAGGGGAGATATCTAGAGAAAACCAGAGAGAAAGGGTGAAAAAGTGAGTGTGTATGCATGTTAAAGACATGAAGAGCACTAGTACTAGTAGTAAAGTAACACATTACGTTTAAATTTATATCTGAGTTACGTTTTCAAATAAGTAATGCAAGTTACTTTTTCCCATTTATTGACCGACAGCTCTCCTGTCCTGTCATGTGGAGAGAAATCATGAGTAAGTGCATTATTCGCACTGTGTGTGAGCATGATGGTTATTGTAGTTCTAGGCTAAATTTGAACATGCATTTACTCATCTCACTTGCACAAAAACACATTCAGCATTCCTCAAAATGAAGAAACGGTGAAATGCAATGTATATTATTTGAAAATTACGCAAACGTGCATCAACCAAATGTTAAATTACATGTACTTTATGGGTCCTATCATTCACCCGGCGCAGTGCAGTGCCAGGCGCGACGCAAATGTTTTTTGCTAGTTTCAGCCTGACGCAGTTATCATTATTACACACACAGGGACGAGCAGCAGCACACAAACTAGCCAAATATTGAAAATAAAAGGATTACAATATAAAAGATTATTATTGTGTACATAAATATATGGTGGAATCCGGCTTGTCCCGTAGATGCTTTGCTTGCGCGCTTTAACCTCGCACACGAGCAGATCCGTTTCCTCTCTGGAGACGCATTCAGTCTTTCCGCTTGCAAATTCCGCAATGTAAATAACAATACGCCATGAGGCGAGCGCAACTGGCTTTTAAAGGGGATGTTAGATGAGACTCTGATTGGTTTATTGCCCGTTACGCCCCAAAACACACCCATTACTATTTAAGAGAATAGGG
This sequence comes from Phoxinus phoxinus, assembly GCF_949152265.1. Classification (NCBI taxonomy): domain Eukaryota; kingdom Metazoa; phylum Chordata; class Actinopteri; order Cypriniformes; family Leuciscidae; genus Phoxinus; species Phoxinus phoxinus. Next base: position 39,164,269 of record NC_136876.1, read on the forward strand.
GCAACCCTTTTAGACCATGCGCCGGGTGCGCAGACCATTTTTCCCGTCGCTAAACTAGCAAAAGTGGATTCGGATGCACTTGCACTTTAGACCATGCTTAGATCGTTAAAATAGGGCCCTGTGTATTTAATGTTACTTTATTAACCAATGTCTTTGCTGCTGACCTTCGATGGTCCAACTCAGCCATACTAATAAGTGAAAATGTCTTTAGATAAACGTCACAATTGTGTTTCATTTTTTAGTTTTTACTGTTCTTCTGTAATCCAGAATGGCAGCACAGCTGAAAGGTTTGTTTGAGCTGCTCTACTGTACAGGCGACAGACGTACATTTGTATTTCCTTCAGCCTGAGGCTTATTCATTTCACTTTTGTGTGAAAGGGCCTTTACATTGGTTGTTATTAAAAAAAACAAAAAAAAACAAGCAAGCCTAGCACAGGTGAGAAAAAGTAACACCAAAGTAACAAAACTCATTAATTTCCATAAAAAAGTAACACAATTATTTACTTGTTTAGGGAGTAATTTAACATTGTAAAGCATTACTTTTAAAAGTAACTTTCCCTAACATTGACACGCTTTAAAAAAACACAAACTTTTCACTCTCTAATCTTCCAAAGTAGGAAAAAAAAATACTATGGAAGTCAATGGGACCAGTTAACTGTTTGGTTACTGACATTCTTCAAAATATCTCCCTTTGTGTTCAGCAAAAGAAAGAAATTCATACAGGTTTGACAACTTGAGGGTGAGTAAATGATGACAGAATTTAAATTTTAAAGTGAACTATCCCTTTAAAGAATAGTAAAAATACATAAAGGCACAGTAAAAAAAGAATTTTTCTAATTCTACCTTTTTCAATTAAATACCAATGTTTAAAACCTTAGGAATTTATAAATTAATTATTTAATAAAAATGATCAAAGGAATGACTTTCTGAGTAATGTGAGTAGTGTTGCGTGCCAAAGATGCCTTCGTGGCTCTAGGGCGTTGCTATGTGATTGCTAACAGAAGGAAATTGTAAGTCAGATCACTTAGAAAAGCAATAGCACACATCACATCAACAATCCACATGATGTCGGTGGTGAAAAATGACAAGTTACCTCCATAGCATGTAGTTTCATTATTTTGTATTATTTGTCCAGTACAGACAGACATTGTCATGTTCACAGATAACGTGTGTATCTTGGCAGAAACCACGATGTATTTAACGACGCGGGTAACAACATGCACAGAATATGTTAAGAAGCATTACTACGGCACAGGATCTGTTAGTGAATTCATCAGTGTTTCTCTGCAGTGTTCAAGTGTTTAGGGTGGTAATCCTATCCAAAGCTCTACGTTTAGATATGGCATGTGATGTCAGCAAAAGGGGGAGGGGCCTGGAGGGGTTGCCATGTTCTTTGAGTCAGCAGCAACATTCTGCATTTTCAACAATATACATGTCACACACTCCTGACCAAATAAAATGCACATGGTTTAGAGCTGAGAGACAGAAAGATTACATTATGATTCAAGATGACATAAGCTTGACATAATCTCCACTGACAATACATTATCATCATTATGCAATACAATGTACCACTGCAGTCTGTTCTCAATTCAGAGCCGTTTCACATAAGAGCGTTTTGGAGTTTTTGGCTCATTATACGTTCTCATGCAAGTCATTTGGTAATAAATTAGCATTTGGTCAAAAGTTTGAAGACATTGCTATTTTTAACGTTTTTGAAAGAAGTCTCTGCTCATCAAGCCTGCATTTATTTGATCAAAAATACAGAAAAAAACAGTGATTTTGTGAAATATTATAAAACATTTAAATAATGGTTTTCTATTTTAATATTATATTAATATATTCTGAGATGCAAAGCTGAATTTTCCGCATCATTACTTCAGTCTTCAGTGTCACGTGGACCTTCAGAAATCATTCTAATATGCTGATTTATATTTTTTTTATAACCTGTGATACTTTTTCAGGATTCTTTGATGAATAAAAAGTAAAAAAAAAAGAACAGAATATATTTTAAATATAAATATTTTGTAACAATATACCATTTTTATATCATTTTTTCCTTTTAAACAAAAGAAGAATAAATTAATACTTTTATTCAGCAAGGATGAGTTAAATTGATCAAAAGTGATATTACTATATTATATTTTTGGAAAAGATTTCTATTTTGAATTTGACCTTTTTATTTATCGATGAATCCTGAAAAAAAGTATCACAGGTTCCAAAAAAATATTAAGCAGCACAACTGTTTCCAACATTGATAATAACTGAGTATCAAATCATCAAATTAGAATGATTTTTGAAGGATCATGTGACACTGAAGACTGGAGTGATGATGCTGAAAATTCAGCTTTGCATAGAAATAAATTATATTTAAAGTATATTAAAATTGAAACCCACTATTTAAAATTGTAATAATATTTCACAATATTACTATTAATATATTATTAATATATACTATTAATATATACAGTTATGTATTTATAATATATATATATATATATATGTATGTATTTATAATATATATATATATATAAATAATACATAACTGCCTTAATATTTTAGTTTTCAGGTTCATCCTATTTGGGGGTCACTGAAAACCCCTGCATAGATGTGACGGCACTTGGCCAAATGTCTTAAGCAATGACAGCTTTGGATGTTTGGCAAACTCTAGTCACCCTGTCAGTGTTTCATCTTCAATTGAAATGAGTCACTAATACAAGATAATTAAGGTCATTTAATAACAGCAAGTCTTTAGAACAGCAATCAAGGTGAAGACTCAAAGAAATGTAGTACAAAGACGCAGATCTTTATAGTGATATATATTGAGGTCGATCCTGTCAAAATGTTCTGACTCCCTGCGGTACCATTGCAGACTTGAATATTCACATTTGCTGTCTGAGCTCCAGAGATCTAGTAATATAAAAATATAGGCTTGTAATTTTGTAATGGGACAAGCTTATAAATACCTTACCCATCATATTGCTCTAACTGTTCTTTTGTCTCACACCTTTTTTTTTTTTTTTTAATGCAATGGTCATTCACTGACACTATAGCATTCAAGCATTGTGATTTTTAGGGCAGTTAAAGAGGTCAGCGAACAGGTGGAATAAACCGGAAACATCTTCCGTTGGCAGCCTAATGAACAGGCTTAGCCTACTTTCCCAATGCTTTTGTCTGAAGGACGTCACTGTGTAACACTGAAAGTCTCTCGCAGGAAACGGCTCAATATGAATATCCTCTGGTGGTAGCAGTTGGCCTTCATCTTCTAGAGAAAATCTCGGTCAAGTTTAGATGCAGTCACCATTTACTGTTTCTGAAATGATAAATGTTTTACACATTATAAATATCATCTAAGCTCTGCCGTTTATTTGAGATGTTTGCAATCTTTCTCTTGTGGAAAAACCTTTTACCAAATGTCATGTTCAGGCAGTCAGATATTGGGAAGTTTGGGATTTTTGACAATTTAGTTAGTAGTGTACAGTGTAATCTTAGATTTTTGTCACATCCTCCATCTGGAGTGCCCATGAACTCCTTTTGTCGCTGTGTTAATATGAAAGTGGTGGTAAAATGCCCTTTTCACAAGATGTAAAATAAATCTCTGATGTCCCCAGAGTGTGCGCGTGTGCGCGCGCGCGTGTGTGTGTGTGTGTGTGTGAAGTTTTAGCACAAAATACCCCACAGATATTTTTATATAGCATGTTAAAGGTGTCACTTTTTGAGGGTTTGCAAAAATGCACTGTTTTGTGCCTGTCCCTTTAAATGCAAATGAGCTCCTGCAGAGGGCGGGGTTTCAAGAGCTTGTGTGTGTTAGCAGCTGCGATTACCTCACGCAGACACACTAAAATGACAGAAACTGTTCTGCCTTTAATGTTAAAACGGAGTCAGACAAAGATGGAGAGACTCAAGAAGAAGTGACAACATGTAGAATGCAACAGGGCGTCTGAATGGTTAGTTGATGAATATCAAATATGATATTCTGTCATGGTAATCTATAAATCGCTCGTATAGGAACTGTTGTGAGATGCACACAGAGTGACTTTCTATTGCATGTGAAAAGATGGATGCAAAAGTTTGAGCTGACTCACAAATGTACTCTTACACAACACCTTTTTCTCTTCTCAACATGGACTGCATGTTCCCGGGGGCGGGGCTTATGTACATTTTAGACTTGCTGATGTCACTAACCCCGGAGGAATGTCGTGTAGTCCCTACCAGCCGTTTGTTGTAGTCCTTTTCTTTAAAAGCAAATATCTTCCTTTGCTTTGAACTTTGAGCGTTGTAACTTTGCAGATGTTGTTTATGCTCAAACAGCAACACTACACACTAAGTTAGAAAAGTGAAATCATACTCAACCACCCCTTTAAGGACTACATTCCCCACAATCCTGGACTCATTATGGCTTCATTCAGTACACCTGTGTATTGTTACCTGGTTACCTTGGTCTTCCCGTGCATTCTTTGTGTAGTCTTGCTAAAATGTTACCACTCTGTGTCTGAACTCCTGTATTCCTGTCCTGGATCCTGTGTTCTTGTCTTCTGTCTGGTTGTGTGTATTTGACCCTGTCTAAATTATCTTCATCTCAGTATGTTTGGACCTTTGCCTGCTTTTGAGTACTTTTTTGGATTACTCTTAATAAAGACTGCATTTGGATCTTCAACCAAGTCTCAGAGCAGTGTTCGTAACAATTTTAGATAAAGTAGCTTTTATTTCAGATAAGTAAATGTATTCTTTGGACAAGATTCAAACAGTGCAATTTGTGGTGCCTTTATATTCTTCATATGCCTTGTCATTTACCTTATGATGTCTCTAAGCTTTTTGGACAAAATTGTAACTGGTATTATGTTGTAAAATGATACAACTGTTGTGCATAGATGATTGGGAATGCAACCTCAAAGTCGGAACATGTTTTGCCTGAATAATTTTATGGGTGATGTACTGTATATAGGCAATGACTTTTTAATTGCCATTTCATTTAGACTTTATTGTCCACCTTAGTGGAAATTTGTCTTCGACTTCTCCGAACAAATATGCATCAGTGACACCCCAGTTAAAATTACATTAAAAAACACACAATTAAGAATACAACGATACCACCATCAACATACCACAACAGAAAATGGAAAACAGCGCAGCCAATTGAAATAAGGTAGGTTTCGACCTACACTAGACGCATATAAAAATGCTTTCAGTTTAAATTAAGTTCCTGTATGGCATGGGGAATAAAAGATCTCTTATAGATGTTCCGGGTCGCCCTTGGAACCCTGAATCTACGACCAGATGGAAGCACCTCAAACTCTGAGTTTAATGGGTGTAGAGTGTCTGCTGACATCTGTCTGGCCTTCCTGAGTACCGCCTTATCGAATACATCCCCAAGCTGCCTTTGTAACTTGCCAATTACCTTCCCTGCAGTATTAACAATTTTGGAAAGCTTGTTTTTGTCTTTCACATTCAGGTTGCCATACCAAGCTGTTATATTAAACTGTAAAATACTTTCTACCAGGCCCGTATATGCCATCTCAAGAATGTGTTGACTAACCCTGAAACTCCTCAACTTTCTAATTAAAAATACTCTCTGAGTTAACATTATGGGCCCTATCGTGCACCCAGCGCAATTGACTTGCGCTCGCGGGGGCGGTTCAGCGCAAAGAGGAGGCGTGTTCCGGCGCAAAACTTCCCTGGTGCTAATTTCCAGTTTTAGAAAGCAAGTGCGCCACTTACCAGGACAAAAAAACAGTCTAAAGACAGTGGCGCGTTGCGCGTTAGTGATATGGTATTTTAAGGGCGCGTGCTTGGCCATAATGTAGCGTGTTAACGCGCATTCACTTTGATTCTCTAATAATTATAAAAAGACGCAGCAGTTTTCATTTTTGCAAATCATACATTATTACAAGGAAAAATATTAACACACGAGGGAAATCATTGTTGTGTCCGTGAAGATGTGAAAAAGATCTATCTAGATTATTTTTTTAAAAATCTAGATTAGGCTACACATTTACCCAAATGATACGCCTGTTTAACCGAAGCTAATTTGGGTGGGTTTCTCCCATCATCCCCAATGTCACTTCTGTGTGTTTTACGGCCCTGACGACGAGAACGTCGGTCTCCTCGGCTGTGAACCGCTCCTGGCGTGCGCTGGCAAATCCGCCGTTATAATAGCAATCCGCCATGGAACAAGCGCGCCTGCTCTTAAAGGGAATGTGAGAGGACGCTCTGATTGGTTTATTTCACGTTACGCCCAAAACACACCTATGAATAATGAAGCTACTTCAGACGAACCCCTTTTAGATTTGCGCTAGGCGCAAGAGGCATTTATCCCGCCGGGAAAATAGCAACAGCGCCGGTATTCGCCCACAAAGTTACTTGCGCTTTGCGCTTTGACACTTGCGTTTCAGATCGTTAAAATAGGGCCCTAAAACTTAAAGTGCGATCAAAGATTGTACCCAAGTACTTAAAATGTTCCACTACTTCCACAGGCCGGCTGTTAAGTACAACAGGGTTTATGTTACTGGCCCCTCTTGGTTTCGTTTGTATTATAAGTCCTTTTGTTTTAGTCACGTTAATTTCCAATTTAACAGTCTGACACCAGTCCCATGTAAAGTTTTTATTGTAAACTCATTTGCAGGGTGTGCTTTATTTGTGCCACATTAAGCACAATTAAAGAACTTTTATCAAGCAAATAGTTACGGCTCTATAATTTCATTAGATGAATTGCATTCAAAGTTGTTTTGAATAGTCATTATAACAATATCATTTTCAGTCTATATTTATGTTATGCTGTTGTTTAAGATGATGGTGATGATTATTATTATATTCATATAAACTTATATTAAATATAATAATATTATGTAGAACGCTATAGTAATATGGAATTGTATTTATATTTAAGTTTATAATAATAAAACCAATATAATAATAATAAGTATTATTATAAATTAGGATTATATTTTTTTTGTATAATGAATATATGACTTATTACTTATATAATTATTACAATAATAAAATATAATTTAATTGGATGAGCTGCATTCAAAGTTGATTTGAACAGAAGTTGATTTACACAAAACACACCTGTGAATAAATATATATTCAAAAATAATGCATGAAATGATGTAGTCAGATGACGATGTTTATTATTACTATATGAATATAAAATTATATAAAATATAATAATATTAAATAGTATGCTAAAGTAATATGCAAGAGTTATTATATTTAATTTAGGTGTCTTATAATAATAATGATCATATTATTATTGTTACTATTAATAGTAGTATTGCATTTAGACAATGTTTTTGGTTTTATACCATTATGAAATCTTGATGCAAATTTTGGTTTTAACAGCCTAAAGCCATATGGAGAAATGATGTCAAGCTCTAACTTTCCTGTGTTTCTGACAGGGCGACGGTTCTACCTTCCTTCAGCTGGGCTCTTCCATCGAGCAGCAGATCAATGGGATGTTCAAGATGATGGAGGAGTACAACTGGGACAGTTTCGTGGTGGTGACCAGCCTGTACCCAGGATATAACTCCTACGTGGACTACATCCGCTCTTTCATCGACACGTCTTACTTCCTCTGGGAGTTGCAGGACATCTTGACGTTTGACATGTCGGCCGACGGCATGAACGACCTCCGTGCACACCGGTTACTTCAGCAGATCGACGCGCAGGTGCTGCTGGTTTACTGCTCGCATGATGAGGCCCAGTACCTGTTCACCATGGCCAGGGAAGTGGGTTTGGTTGGTCCGGGGTATATCTGGTTTATCCCCAGCCTTGCGGTGGGAAACCCCAATACGTCGCCTCCAGACAGCTTCCCCATTGGATTGATCAGCATTATCTCAGATCGCTGGAAGATGAGCTTGAGAAACAGAGTCAGGGATGGTGTAGCCATCGTCGTGAAAGGAGTGGAGAGCTTCCGCAAGCAGAAAGGGTTTATTCCTGACGGACACATGGATTGTCTGAGTCCGGTTCGGCCATCCACCAATGACAGTCTCTACAGGTGAGTTTTCAGAGTTTTGATTTGGTGGAGATACTAGCCTTAACCCTTAGGTTCATACATTCAAAAACTAGGGATGCAATGATATTAGGGGTCCTATTTTAAACTAAGCGCATGGTCTAAAGCACAGGGTGGCTTAGCACAAGTGCACCAAGTCCGAATCCACTTTTGCTAGTTTTACGACGGGAAAAATAGTAGGCGCACCCGGCGCATGGTCTAAAAGGGTTGTACTTATTCTCTTAATAAGTAATGGGTGTGTTTTGGGCGTAACGTGCAATAAACCAACTAGATTCTCATCTCCCATTCCCTTTGAAAAACTAGATGCGCTCAAGCCATGGCGGATTGTTATTTACATGGCGGAATTTGGAATTCGGAAAAACTGAATGCTTCTCCAGAGAGGAAACGGATCTGCTAGTGCACGAGGTTAAGGCGTGCGAGCAGACCATCTACGGGACAAGCCGGATTCCACCATATCTTTATGTACACAATAATAATCTTTTACATTGTAATTTTAATATTTGGCTAGTTTGTCAAGAAATGCTGCACCATTGACTTTAGACCAGGTTTCAATTGGTCCGTTCCCTCAAAATAGTAACGCGCCAACAATGCGCCCGAACACACCTTGTTTTCAGACCAGCACGGCCATGGACGCACAAATGGGCGCAAATGCATTTGCTATTTAAACAAGTGCCGCAGGACGTAAACAGGACGTCGGGCTGAAACTAGCAAAAAACACTTGCCTGGTGCTGCATTGCCCCGGGTGTATGAAAGGGCTCTAAAAGCCTATCTATAATACCGGTAATGATCTTCATGTTATGGCTGATAGCTGATACTAAAATTGACTTCTTCACCCTTTATTCACATATTGTTCAAAAAAAATTACGATTTTGAAAGCATAAATTGTTTGATTTATTTGTGATAATGCAATGAAACATGCCAAATTGTGCGGACACATTGTGTAAAATGCATTTTAAATTAATTTAAGCATCACGACAATATACAGTGGTATGCATAAGTTTAGACACCCATGCTAAAGTTGCCTAAAAAGAGGAATAAAAAATCATCTTTTGGAAATTTATCTTAATGCCTTAATTTAAAAAATGAGGAAAACTCCAACCTTTAAGGACATCAATTTTCTTTGTGAATGAATAATGTATCGTAAAAAAATAAATGTTCTTCCTTAAAATACAGGGTGCATAAGTTTGGACACCCCTATGTTAAATTCCCATAGAGTCAGGCAGATTTTTATTTTTAAAGGCCAGTTACTTCATGGATCCAGGATACTATGCATCCTGATAAAGTTCCCTTGGCCTTTGGAATTAAAATAGCCCCACATCATCACATACCGTTCACCATACCTAGAGATTGACATGGTTTAATTTCAGTTAGCCTAACAGCTGGTTTGATTTGCATTGAGAGATGATCTTATGGAAAGTACTCCATGCCAATCTCTAGGTATGGTGAAGGGTGTGTGATGATGTGCGGCTATTTTAATTCCAAAGGCCAAGGGAACTTTATCAGGACGCAGAGTATCCTGGATCCATGAAATAACTGGCCTTTAAAAATAAAAATCTGCCTGCCTCTATGGGAATTTAACATAGGGGTGTCCAAACTTATGCACCCTGTATTTTAAGGAAGAACATTTATTTTTTTACGATACATTATTCATTCACAAAGAAAATTGGTGTCCTTAAAGGTTGGAGTTTTCCTCATTTTTTAAATTAAGGCATTAAGATAAATTTCCAAAAGATGATTTTTTTATTCCTCTTTTTAGGCAACTTTAGCATGGGTGTCTAAACTTATGCATACCACTGTAATGTTCAGAATGGATATGAAAAATTATATTACTTGTTAAAGATTACATTTAACAGTGTTATTAAATAATAGGTGCTCTTAATAGCTTTTAAGCTATTAAGTTGGATGATGGCCAAGCTAATGTAAATGTAAAAATAGAATGAATGAACACAAATGGTGGATACCAATGAATTAAAAAATAGTTAATGTCGGCAGACATTGTGCATCCCTATTAAGCAATTCCCTCACATTTATTGGTATTTATGGCATAACAAAGGTCTACTTTTCTGTAGTACAAGGGGTTGTTGGTAATTTACTCTGTCAGTACCGGTAATAGAAATTAAGCAATAGTACTTCAAGTCCATCAGAAATAGTTAATAGGAATTAAGTAATAATACTTAAAGTCCATCAGAAATAGGACACTATATGAATACCTTTGACATGATATTTTAATGTACTTTGATTTGGGACCCACTATTCCCAATACCGCTTGCTGTATAGATGGGATAGTAAGTAAATTGAGTAAATATGGCAGAGATTTTGAACAACAGATAGGGGGGTAATGGGTAAATCCATGTGCACAATATTGTGGTATGTTGTGAAATCTACGATAAGGTTACGAAAACTCCTGACCCAACAGGGTCGCATAAGCAAAGTTGAGGTTGATGGATATAAAGTGACAGGAAAGTTTGAACTTCTGCCAACATTTTTCTGTAGTAGGGCCAAAAACCATGGTGCTCACTTTGCTGCACATTGCCCAGTCTGTGCCATCCGGATTTAGATACAGGGATCAGAGCGAAGATATAACGTGTGATGTGCCCTTTCTTGCCAGGGCTGCCCAAAAGAGCAATCTGGTGCCATCTGTGCCAGGGAACACAACAAATCCTATTTCGTCAGAAAATGTTTTAATCATCCAAAGGGGGCCGGAGTTTGAGCGGCCGATGCAGAGAGAGGTGCTCTGTGTTTGGTGCAGCCCAAGGTCATTGGCTTGTAAATCATGCGGGAGATCTGTGAACGTGTGTGTGCATTGCTGTGATATACCACAAGTGCTTTTTATACAAGTATCAAAGGATGAGTTTACTCACCTTCATGTCGTTCTGAACCTGTATGCTGTTATTTTTTCTGTAGAGCACATAGAAGTTCATACACTGAAATATATATTTTTGTTCAAGTTAAAATATAAAAAAATCCTAAGTGAAATAAGATACATGTACTATACTTGAGAAGCAACACTGCACCACTCAACATATATGTTTGTGATTCGCTACAATGATCAACACTTCAAAAACACGTTGTCTTTGATGCTCTTCATCGAGCGCTTACACAGATACACACGGGAGCGGTAAAAAGCAGGCGTCTATCAGCGGATATATTAGGGATCCTCTGACAGACGCCTGCTTTAAAACGCTCTTGTGTGTCTCTGTGAAAGCGCTCGATGAAGAGCGTCAAAGATGTCATTGTTGATCATTGTAGCCAATCACAGACATGCGGTTCAACGTGCTGGAGGGAAATGCTGGTATCGTCACATTTTTAAATTTCACTCGAAGTCGTTACTTTTTGACAACTCTAGTTTATTGTAAATTATTTATCCGTGCACATCTTTTTTTAAATTTGTTTTTATTTATGTGTAAATTCATGCGTTTCTGCAGCGTAGTGACCAAAAAGGACAAAAACACTGTAAATGTAGCGATCCAGGTACAAAGTCATTCATGTGGCCAAATTTTAAAGCAGCGAATATTTATCCAATGTGGAGAAAGCATTCCCAGCATGCATTGCTACACACTCAGGGGAAAAATAAATCCAAGATTGCGGATAAGTTGAGAGAAATAATTATTATAAACAAACATATGTAGTTCAATGCTGAGAATTATAGATAATAGTTCAGTTCCTGCTGAAAAAAAACATCTTAAACCAGTTTGCTGGTGTTTGGTCTCCCAGCCTGATCAGGCGGATCTGTTGGCTGGTTTTAGAGGGGTTTTGGACACTTTTTTCAACAGGCTGAGAGATGAGCTGGCCTTCCAGCTAAAATTAGCTTGGCCAGGCTAAAAGATCACTTTAAACCAGTTAAAACCACACTTATAACTGCACATGCTCATTGCCTTAGCCAGCCTGAAAAATGCTGTTTCCCCATTCAAAGAGATAGGAGCTGTTTTGAAATAGCTGCCCGAGAGGCATTTCAAAGATGGCCACCAACTGAAATGACTTGCTTTAAAGGGACTTTGTATTTTGAGTTGCTATGGAGAGTGTTCTAATCTAAATCATTCACATGAGGTCACATGACGGTTAGCATACTGTCTTAGAAACAGCCGCCTTTGTAGGCAGCGAGGCAGCTCACTAGTTTTTAGAACAGAGCTGAACACATTAAAGGAGAACTCCGGTCAATTTTAACATTGAGCTAAATTTTTAGTAAATTTGGAGTGCTGTCAATACAGAGAACAACGACAAAAATCGGTGTTGCCTACACTGTGTTATCCTATTTTTAAAATTTGCACCCTATTGACTTGAATGGGGCAAGTTTTAAACCTGCTTTTATCCTCTTAACATATTTGATGTGTCATACAAGTGCCCAGCCATGTTGAGTGATTCCTTCAGAGTGAACACGAGTGAATCTGACTTCAGTAGATGTGAAAAATATGAATAAAAATGATGTTATATCAGCCAGCGCAAATACCTGTATTTAGTTCCTGTTTTCGGTGGAAGTCCAAAGTAGTCGATTGTCGAGTTCACGCGCGTGATCATAGTATCTAAACCTATGCGCGTGAACTCGACAATCGACTACTTTGGACTTCCACCGAAAACAGGAACTAAATACAGGTATTTGCGCTGGCTGATATAACATCATTTTTATTCATATCTTTCACATCTACTGCAGTCAGATTCACTCGTGTTCACTCTTAAGGAATCACTCAACATGGCTGGGCACTTGTAATGACACATCAAGGATGATAAGACTAAGAACTGGTTAAGTTTAAAACTTGCCCCATTCAAGTCAATAGGGTGTAAATTTTAAAAAGAGGATAACACGGTGTAGGCAACACCGATTTTTGTCGTTGTTCTCTGTATTGACAGCACTCCAAATTTACTAAAAATTGAGCTCAATGTTAAAATTGACCGGAGTTCTCCTTTAACCTTCCCCCGGTAGAATGACTTCTTGACAATATAATCTTGCTTTTGAGGGGATTTATTTTCTCGTTACTCATTCAGTTTTGGGATATAAAGATAAAATGCCACTGAAATGAACTCGATCCAGGACAGTCACCCTCATTATTGATGGGCTGTTTTTAATTAAGTCGGATTTTAATGCTCTTGCGATTAAGTCATTTTACCTGTTAATGAGATTACAGCAGATTATCAGATTATGCTGGCTTTTCACACAGATGACACTTAAGCGTGCCCATAATACTCAGGGGGCTTTCATCACATCCGCTGGGACGCTGTGTGTGTGTGTGTGTGATGTGTGTATAGATGAGATGAGGCCGTCTAATATCCCACCCACAGCGAGACCGAATTATGGTGCATGATGAATCATGTGGCTGTAATTATCTTCTGATTTAATAATGCTTTGAGCATAAGAGCAGATATTTTCAATAATATGGGCAGTGATGCAATGTTCAGAATTAAAAGTATATCAGACTTCCAGAATGCTAATGGAGTTTGTTCAGATAATGCATTCCACTTGATCTGAGGTGCTGTGTAAACTTTAGCTGTTCGACTACAATAACAATGTTTGTGCCAATGTGTATGTTATTTTTTGGGCTTTTATTATGCAGAGAAATCTCACTTTTTATGTACCATTCACAAAAAGACAAAACAGCTCAGGTTCAATGCTAAAATTATCAGTCAAAATTCCATAGAGACAAAATAGAAACAACAAAATCTGTCTGGAGTACAAACAGAGGAACAAGAAATTAGATGGATGATAGCAGGTAATAATGTTTAAAAAAATAATCTATATTTTCCGAAGTGAATAGAATGTTCTGAAAAGAACAGTCAATGCCAAGATGCTAGGGCGTTGCCAAGGTGTTGCTATGTGGTTACTAAGATGTTCTGAGTGGATTTTAGCACATTGCTATGTGGTTGCTAGGGTGCTCTGTGTGGTTGCTAGGTGTTTACATATTGGCCCAGATCAAAAAACCCACCCCCTAGATTTTTCTCAGTTAGTTTAATTTTTCACCTATTTTATTGTTGAGTGGGTAAAAATTAAAGTCAGATAATTTAGGAGTCAACAATCTGTGATTTGAGGTAACATTTACAGTACGTCCTAATTTGAAATTTTCAACCCCCTAACCCTAGACATTACAGTTTGGTAGTACATAACTTGTTCTGCACCATCTGCAATTTCTTAGCACGCAACGTTAGAAGCAGATGCAAAATGTTGCTGTTGGGATATGTGATGATTGTCCTGAAGCTACTGGAATGAATCCAGCTGAAACAGAAGCTGCTCCACACTGAGGTCTAGCCTGTGTTTGGAGGCAGGTTGATTTAGATGGCTTCAGTGGAGAGAGCCTTGAGAAGTGAAGGATCCTGAAAAAACTGAGAGACTGTGTACTGTCCTCAGGGAGGCCCAAGCGGAAGTGTTGGTATGGGTTTGGCATTTTCTGTTGCTTTGGGAATTTGTTTCAGCAGAAAAGGATCTTTTTTTTTGAAAGCCCAACAATAATTATCAGGATGTTGTGAAACCCCAAGAGACAAAAAATCCGTACAAAAACCCCCCAAAACAAACCAATTCTGCTGCTATATGAGACCAGAGACATTGCGAGACAGACAGAAAAACACACAACATGGGGCCGAATAGACGCCACTGTAGGGTGTTCTGGCGGTTTTATTGCGTTGCCATGTTGTTGCTAGGACTTTCTGGGTATGCATTACTTTGGGGTTGCTAGGGTGATCTGGGAGATTTTTTGTGCGTTGCTATGAGGTTACTATGCTGTAACAGGTGGTTTTACGTGTGTTGCTATGCGGGTGATAGCTTGGGTGTTATGCGTGTTTTGTATGTTGCTATGGGGTTGCTAGCATGTTCTGGGAGGTTTATAGTGCGTTGCTATGCAGTTACTTGGGTGTAAAGGTGGTTTTACGTGTGTTGCTATGCAGTTGAAAGCTTGGGTGTTATGCGTGTTTTTTGTATGTTGCTATGCGGTTGCTATGGTGTTGTAGGATGTTTTTGTGCGTTGCTATGCAGTTACTAGGGTGTAAAAGGTGGTTTTACGTGTGCTGCTATGCGGTTGATAGCTTGGGTGTAATGAGTATTTTTTGTATGTTGCTATGGGATTGCTAGGGTGCTCTTGGAGATTTTTAGTGCTTTACTATGCGATTACTAGGTTGTAACAGGTTACGTGTGTTGCTATGCGGTTGGGTGTTATATGTAGTTTTTGTATGTTGCTATGCGGTTGCTAGGGTGATCTGGGAGGTTTTTAGTGCATTGCTGTGCAGTTATTAGGGTATAACGGTTAGTTTTACTATGTGGCTGACAGCTTGGGTGTTACAGTATGAGTGTTTTTTATGTTGCTATGTGGTTGCTAGGGTGTAACAGTAACAGGTGGTTTATGTGTGTTGCTATGCAGTTGATAGCTTGGGTGTTAGGAATGTTTTTTGTTTGTTGCTTTGGGGTTTCTAGGGTGTTCTGGGAGGTTTTTATTGCATTGTTATGCCGCTACTATAGTGTAACAGGTGGTTTTACGTATGTTGCTATGGGGTTGCTAGGGTGGGTATTCTGGGTGGTTTTTGGTAAGATATTCTTGTTGGTTGTTTAGTATGTTGCTGTGCAGTTGCTTGGGTGTTTTGGGTGGAGATTCCTAAATATTTTTTTGAAAATATCTGTCTGACTCTTTTCACAGGCATATGCTGAATGTGTCATGGGAGAACACAGACTTTTCCTTCAACAGTGATGGATATCTGGTCAACCCCTCCATGATCATAATCACTCTGGACCGCGGGAGACAGTGGGATAAGGTAAGAATATTTTTGTGTGTGTGTGTGTGTGTGTGTGTGTGCTTGAATATTCTATTCAAAAGGTTGCACCAGCAATGGTGTCATCAATTTCAATGCTCCTCCGCAGGTTTCATTGCCTTCAGGCTAGTTGTGATTCAAAACGCCATTGATAAATAGCACCCACACCTTAGTGTTATTAGTTTGAAAAGTGTCAACTTTCACTTTTTATGTTCAGAGAATGGAAATTGGAAGGGGTGAAACATCCTATTAAACATTTATGTTTTTACCAGAGCTGGATGACATCTTCTGTGCACCGTCTGGTTTATGACCAAACTATTCTCAGAAGGCCTGCGTTTTTATAGTGGTCAACATGAATGATAGCAAATTCACTGTGTTTGGCCCGTCTTCAAACAATCAGCAGTAACAGGCAATGCAAAAGGAAACGCAAAAATCATTCATGGAAATGTCCACAACAATTTTACGGTGAATACTTTCATGCAACCTCAACACTGTTTACACAGCCAGTGGGAAAGTTGCCCATAGACTGTTTGTTTTGGTTCAGGGCCTCAAAAAACTGCGTCCAGCAGTCTTTAAGCAATTACTCGCTATTGATATTTTCTTCGGGTTGGACTCGGTTCATATTGGGTGTGGAATCTTGCCCAAATTTCCCTGGCATAGGCCACGCTTTTTGTCCTCCAGGTGGAGTGAAGTTATATCAGGAACTGAGAGTGATGCAATGCTCGTCTGGATCACCACTGAGAGAGAAAGCCATGAAAAATAGAACAAAGCTCCAAATGAGATGTCGGCCATTCTGATTTGGTGCCAGGCTCGACACAATCACCACGCTGTGTTGAAAACATGTAGACTGCTGTAATCAAACGCTTTCTGCTTTTTAAAACAATGTGGAATGAATTGGATGACAATGGGATTCTGTCATTTTTTACACTGGTTATTGATACAGAGCTAGCAAGAGCATGTCTCTCAAAACATACACAAATATATTTGTTTTTCTTTTCTTCAGTTTAATAAGCATGCATGCACCAATAAAAAACATCATACAAGAGGAAATTTGGAAAAAAGCTATTGCTCAGATGTAGCTCTTTCATAACTTAGGAGACTTAGCGGATTTAGTTTAAATATCAGCTTAGTCACAGATGTTTCTCAATGGAGCTATAAAAATGTAGATAGTACAGCTGAGATACTACAAAAATTTGATGAGGAATATTTGATGCTGCTCTTCATTTAATCTCACTGCTGTCTAGTGCTTTAAAGGCACAGTTCTCCCATAAATATGAATCCTGTCATCATTTACTCACCCTCATGTCATTCCGAACCCACATGACTTTCTTTCTTTCGTGGACAACAAAAGGAATAATTCTGAAGACTCTGTCGCTCGTTTCTATTGGGAATCAGAGCTTTCAAGCTTCAAAAAAGGATCAAAAATCACCATAAAATAACATAAAAGTAGTCCATATGATATGTGCGTTATTTTCCAAATCTTCTGAAGTCATGAGGTAGCATTGTGTGGAAAAGATACCGAAATGTAAGTCGCTATTGACTGATCATTTTCACTCCAGTGAGCTGTTAACCATTGAGAACAGATCATTGCTGCTGTGAGCTTTACTCTGAATATTGCAGACAAGTTTTCTGATACAGATCGACTGATTCTTTGAAAAAATCAACTCCAAAGAATGATTAATTCACAAATCAGAAATGTCTACTTCTCTCATTTCTCGCACCAATAAGGGCAGATGTTCATGATTTTCAGTAAATTATGACATTATTCACACAAAGATATCATATGGATTTAGAAGACATAAGAAGTTATTTTCTTTTAAGTTACTTTTGGATCCTTTTGGTAGCTTAAAAGACCAGTCCCCTATTGCAAGGGAATGGGCAAGAGTCTTTGTCTTTGTGTGTCCCACGGAAGAAAGTCATATGGGTTCAGAACTACGTGAAGGTGAGTAAATGATGACAGAGTTTTGATTTTCTCTGTGAACTATTCCTTGAACAGATTTCTCCCTTTGTGTTGCAGTCATTATGGCTATGGCTTTATTATCTTCTCTCTTTGAGCCTGATAAACAAAGAGTGATATTTTTTTAACTTTCTTCAAAGAATGGCTTCTTTCATCCTGCTCACACATTCACACGGTGTCTTGGTGCGTGGCGAGAACAGACATGCTGAACTTCTTTTAATGAAACGGGTTGTCTCTCTGTGTTGTACACGTGACTCTCTCAGCTCTCACTGGCGATCTGTCTCTCAGGGTAAAGTCCATCGTCCTTTGCCTCAGGTGGGAGATATACAGCTCTTATCTATGTCTGCTTTGCACATCTATTTCAGCGCCGGGCTGAAAGAGTGCTTTTCCATTCCAGTCCTCTTTGCTTTGTTGATGTAATTTACTGTGTAGGTAATTTATTAGGCAGAAGGTTGTACTTTTCAAACACAGTGAGGCTGAAAGCTGGTGATAACTCTTTCCTTATTACTTAGCTAGTGTCATCTTCCAATGACACCTTTTTGTCAAACGCTAAGGTGCCCTCAGGTGCCAAAGGTTGGCCTTTCTTCAGTCGCTGTACTGTGACCCAGAGTAACGCTGTAAAGACTCTCTCCACTGTGTCTTTAAGAATTACTGCAAGATAGATATGCAAATTGCATATTAAAGAGCAAAGATAAATTGTTTACTCCCGTCTTCATAGAAAAAAAAGTTTGCACGTCCAGCGGTGTTGTAGTCCAGACCAGCTGAACTGAGACAATCAAGAAGACCAAGACCGGTGTGTGTTGAGACCGGGAAGAGACCAAGACCAGACCAGAACTTCTCAAATTCATGGGATCTACTGCCTGAGAAATGTCTTATGTATATGTATATATTTGTTTTAATTCACAATTTAGCACATATTACACACACAGCACAACAACATCACATAAAACACTAGGGACAATAGCAGTTAATATATCGACAAGACCATAAAAAAAAAATATAAAAAAATATACATTGCCACAGTCTGTGGGTTATCCATTATTCAGTTTGAGTTTATCATTTTATAGTCTTTATATAATTCAGTATTAAGGACCATGTGGATTGGAACTCTTTACAGCCATTTACTTTCTTCAATGGGCAACAAGTCTATTATCTGCTCCAGGGAGATACATGTAGTAAGTATACAATTTTTAGCAAAATGCGAAATCATTGTGAAGACACATTTTCTTGTATGGGGAAACTTATTTTCCATATCATAATTCAACAAATATTGAAATGTCTTATATTTAATCAATACATACAATTAGAATGATAAGACTCTTAATACGACTCTATAGCGGTTACCCATCAAATGAAAAATCACTAACAAGAAAATTAATTTTTGCACTGCAGTGGTGACACAGAAGTTGCATCTGAATTGGTACAATTACAACTGCATAAATAATGTTGGGATTAATGATTTAAAAAACTTTTTTGTTCATTTTTTAACATTTGTATAAAATCAGCACATTTTCAATCGACATTTTCAATTTTCAAAACAGCTCACTTGTTCTTTTGATATTGCTTATAAAAGTACTTGTATGAGATCTTGATTTTTCTATTATAGCATATGATAAAATATCATGTTATAATATAAAATTCAATATCTCATACAAGTGCTTTTTTTGCAATCATATCTTGAATTTAAACGTCAAATAAGAAATAGGTTATTGATTGCATTTGCAATCACATTAATGGTGTCAACAAATGAATCAGACAATGCACCGGCACTATATAGATATCCTCGCAGTTGTGTTCTTGACCAGTCTTCGAAATTAAATCCTGGATCTTCTTAGTCTGAAACCGAGACAAGACCAAGACCTTCAAAGAGCGGTCTAACGTCCAGTGACCGATGCACCTGCAAATTTAGGTATTGACTCTTTAGTTTTCAGAGTTCCACAAAAAATAAAGTTTGATGATCGACACTGTAAAAATGAACACTATGATGATAACTGACACTGTAATAGGTAGCACTATGATCACCTATACTGTAACTAGCACTACAGCCAACTCTGATAACAGACACAATGATAAACAGCATTATGATAACTGACACTATCATAACACGATTATAATCAATACTATGATTACTAGCTGTATAAACAGCTTTACAGTTACTAACAGTACGATAACCAGCGCTATGATAACTGACACTATATTAACACCTTTATGATTACTACCAGTATGATTATCAGCAATATGATAACTGACACTTTCATAACTAGCACTGTGATAATCGATACAATGATAACTAGCGGGACTAATGACTCTTTGATTACTAGCCTAGCGCTATGATAATCAGCACTATTATAATTTACACTATGATAACTAGCACTGTGATAATTGATACTGTGATAGCTAGCAGTATAAACAACTTTATGATTACTAGCACTATGATAACCAACGCTATCATAACTAGCACTGTAATAATTGATACTATCTATGATAACTACAGTAGCAGTATAAACAACCTTATGATTACTAGCACTATGATAACCAACGCCATCATAACTAGCACTGTGATAATTAATACTATGATAAGTATAAACAACCTTATGAGTACTAGCTGTATGATAACCAGCAATATGATAAGTGACACTTTCATAACCAGCACCATGATTATTGACACTGTTATAAGTAGAACTGTGACAGCTGACATACTGCCATAATTAGTAGTATCTTACAGTACACTATGATAAACAACAGTATGATTACCAACACAATGATAACTAGCACTACAACCAACTCTATCATCACTGATAGCAATGATCATGGTAATGTTGCACTTCCTGTGTAATCTGGTTTCCGATCGCATCACAGCACAGAGACAGCGCTCATAAAGATAATTAACGATATTCGCTTAAATACTGATACAGGCAAATTATCAGTGCTGGTACTACTCGACCACAGTGCCGCTTTTGACACTGTCGATCACAACATACTTCTTGACAGGCTGGAAAACTGGGTGGGGCTTTCTGGGATAGTCCTAAAATGGTTCAGGTCATACTTAGAAGCGAGAGGTTATTATGTGAGTATAGGAGACCATAAGTCTGAGTGGACATCCATGACATGCGGAGTTCCTCAAGGCTCAATACTTGCGCCACTCCTATTCAACCTGTACATGCTTCCAATGAGCCAAATAATGAGAAAGAACCAAATCTCTTACCACAGCTATGCAGACGACACACAGATCTACTTAGCCCTATCGCCTAACGATTACAGCCCCATTGACTCCCTGTTCCAATGCATTGATGAAGTAAACAGCTGGATGTGCCAAAACTTTCTTCAGTTAAACAAAGACAAAACTGAAGTCATTGTGTTTGGAAACAAAGATGAAGTTCTCAAGGTGAATGCATACCTTCACTCTAGAGGTCAAACAACTAAAAATCAAGTCAGGAATATTGATGTGTCTCTAGAGTCAGACCTTAGCTTCAGTAGTTATGTCAAAGCAATAACTAAATCAGCATACTATCATCTAAAAAATATTGCAAGAATTAGATGCTTTGTTTCCAGTCAGGACTTAGAAAAACTTGTGCATGCTTTCATCACCAGCAGGGTGGATTATTGTAATGGACTCCTTACTGGCCTTCCCAAAAAGACCATAAGACAGTTGCAGCTCGTACAGAACGCTGCCGCCAGGATCCTGAGCAGAACCAGAAAATTTGATCACATCACACCAGTCCTCAGGTCTTTACACTGGCTTCCAGTCACATTTAGGATTGATTTTAAAGTATTATTACTGGTATATAAATCATTCAATGGCCTAGGACCTCAATACATTGCAGATATGCTCACTGAATATAAACCCAACAGATCACTCAGATCATTAGGATCACATCAACTTGAAATACCAAGGGTTCACTCAAAGCAAGGAGAGTCCACTTTTAGCTATTATGCCAGCCGCAGCTGGAACCAGCTTCCAGAAGAGATCAGGTGTGCTCCTACAGTAGCCACATTCAAATCCAGACTCAAAACACTTCTGTTTAGCTTTGCATTTACTGAATGAGCATTGTAGAACAGTATTTGAATGACGATATTAAATTTTTCGTCTGAGAAAGAACTAAGAATGTGAATGCAGGGCTAAGGAAAGTGAAAAGAATGTGCAAGTAAATGAAAGAGAAAAGAAAGTTGATAGATGGAAGTCGTAAGAAGATTGAAAGAGAAAAAAAGTTGATAGATGTAAGTCGTAAGAAGATTAAAAGAGAAAAGAAAGTTGATAGATGGAAGTCGTAAGAAGATTGAAAGAGAAAAGAAAGTTGATAGATGGTAAGAAGATTGAAAGAGAAAAGAAAGTTGATAGATGGTAAGAAGATTGAAAGAGAAAAGAAAGTTGATAGATGGAAGTCGTAAGAAGATTGAAAGAGAAAAGAAAGTTGATACATGTAAGTCGTAAGAAGATCCTTTTAAAAGAAAGATACCGGTTGATGTAATTTATGTCCGACTGTTTGCACTGTATTTTATTATTTTATTTTCCAAACTGTGATTCAGGAAGATTTTATTAATTTTTAAGGCTGTCTGATTGGAAGAGATTTTGAAGGGGAACGGGAGAGCTTCACTCCGACGAGGCGAGTGAAGATTAGCTATACTATGGAGAGTATAGAGGTTCTCTGTTTGTTTAAAACAGCAAAAGTGAAACGTGCTCTGTGGGGGCCCCATTGGGCAATACTGGTGTAAGACACCACCCCAGCAGAGGACGTCCCTCGATTGTAGGTCCAGTGGCACCGCAAACCTGCTCAATCACTTCCATCTCAAATAGGGGTGATTATTAATTATCAGGGCTGTCTGATTGGAAGAGATTTTGAAGGGGAACGGGAGAGCTTCACTCCGACGAGGCGAGTGAAGATTATCTATACTACGGAGAGTATAGAGGTTCGCTGTTTGTTTAAAACAGCAAAAGTGAAACGTGCTCTGGGACACCACCCCAGCAGAGGACGTCCCTGGATTGTAGGTCCAGCGGCACCGCAAACCTGCTCAATCACTTCCATCTCAGATAGGGTTTTAATTATTCTTATTTCTTTTGATTATTTTAATTTCTTCTATGTAAAGCACTTTGAATTACCACTGCTTAGCTTTGCATTTACTGAATGAGCACTGGGCCACTGTTCGTCCGACTGTTTGCACTGTATTTTATTTTCTAAACTGTTTTAATTATTCTTATTTCTTTTATTATTTATGTAATTATTTCAATTTCTTCTATGTAAAGCACTTTGAATTACCACTGTGTATGAAATGTGCTATATAAATAAACTTGCCTTGCCTTGCCTTGCCTAATGACATATATTTCAGTAGATTGTGATCTGTCTCACTGAAGGGCAGAATTAATTATTGTAATTTATGTATTGTTGACCTGTGATCTGTGGTATTCTGTGAATCTGTGATATTAGGACTATCTTGATCATAAGAAACCCAAAGAACTTTACATTATTTAATGGTTATTTGTGGGCATACGTATCTGAGTTAGCACGGCATAGGTATTAGTCAGAAACATAAGCGCACGGGTGATTCCAGCCAGGGACCGATTTCGCACCGGATGATTAAGTGTGGACAGTCTCTTGCTTAATAAAAAACAGTAATTAGTTTCACGATGTGGCTTTGTGTTTTCCCTGAGCTGTGGTCTATATGTTGATGAAAGGAGCTAGCCAATATATTACAATTTGTCTATATTGCTAAGCACCATAAAATCTAATGAATATAATTATCACACAAAGATTACTTGCATCCAAACTAATAAAGCGTAACCGGCAGAGAGTGCTTGCTCAGAGATTTGCATCGGCTTGAAGTCATTTAAATACAGCATTGCTTTCATTTCCTTGATTAGGTTGACATAGAAGTTTTCAAATAGTATATGGCATTTTTCTCACGAGTCTTGTCTTTGCTCTAACAGGACTAACAATGATGTGTGTTAAACCCATTCAAGAGGAAATTAACCAAAGCCTCTACTTCTGCCCAGTGAATACATAACAACCCAAGTGTAAACACAGCAAATAGAGAAAGATGAAGATAAATAAAATCCTTTATTTGTTGTATTCAGATACTTAGAATGACATCAAATGTTGTGTTTCTGGCTTTGTTTTATGAGTGTAAACTGTTTATTAGTAAAATGATTAAATTCCACAGCTTAAAGCTGGAAGGATGTGTCATAATCTCGAACACTTTAAAACCCGTCTCTCTTTTTAACAGGTGGGGAATTATGAGTATGGGATCCTGCAGACGAGGTACCCTGTCTGGCCCCGTTATGGGACCTTCCTGGAGCCTGTGTCTGACAACCGTCACTTGACAGTCGCCACACTGGAGGAAAGGCCTTTTGTGATCGTAGAAGCTGTGGATCCTGTCACTGGCACCTGCCTCAGTAACACCGTCCCCTGTAGACGGCAGTCGAACAAGACAGAAACGTAAGTAACTGTGTTTTGGTCTTCACAATGCTAAAAGGGATAGTTCACCCAAAAATTTAAATTCAGCCATCATTTACTCACCTTCGTGTCGTTCCAAACCTGTATGACTTTCTTTCTTTTGTGCAACAAAAAGAGAACGCTGTGGTCCAAACAACATTGATAAACAGATTTTTTTTTAGAATATCTTTTGAGTAAATGATGACATAATTTAAATTTTTGGGCGAACTAAAAGGCAACTCCAAACAACCTGAACCTATAGGGTATAATGGTGTGTATTAGTGGTTAAAGTTTTGAGCTGCGTACCCAAAGGTTGTAGTTTCAAAGCAAAAAATGAGCCGAGGGGAATTGGGGAGGTGCACTACTAGTCTTAATTTGGTGTTGTTTATGAAAGCTTGTTTCCGCCACGGAATAAAACAATTTAAAATTGCGACTTTTTATCTCACAATTCTTTTCTGACTTTTCTTCTCAATACACTTGCAATTGCGAGTTATAAAGTAAAAAATGCTAGTTATAAAGTCAGAACTGCAAGATAACTGCGCAATTCCAAGAAAAAAAGTCTGAATTTTGAGTTTATATCTCGCAATTTTGACTTTATAACTCGCAGTTGCAAGTTGGTTTGTAAACAAAAAGGTGATTTTCTCAGGTTTTTGTTCAAAATGTTGCTTTTTTAATGAAACTTACCCACATTCAAGTGTTGATAAAAAACGAATGCATGAAGCTAGAATAAAATGTTTTGTTTTAGTTTTTGGTTTGTTTGTTTAAAAGCAGAGGAGGCTCTGTTTTATCATTTCATATGTTTCGTATGTTCATATTTGTTTGTTCAGAAAACTATATATTTTTAGGGCCATGAAAGTTTGGTGAAAATGATCAAATGTTGGTGGTGGCTGAGTGGCAACTTTAAAAAAAAAACGCTGGTGGGGAAAGAGATAATCTTTTTTGTGGAAACCATGATAATTTTTTTTCAGGATTCTTTGATGAATAGAAGTAAAAAAAAAACAGCATTTTTTTATTGAAATCTTTACATTATAAATGTCTTTATTGTCATTTTCGATCAATTTAGCACGAAAGCCCATTTCTGCCACATAACAAAAAAATCATGCTTTGGTAAATCATAATTATGATATACTAAGTCATAAATATGACAAAAGTTTAAATGATGACAAAAATAATTAATACTTTTGACAAAAAGTCATAATTATGAGATAAAAAGTCTAAATTATGTGGGAAAAGCCATACTTATGACTTAAAATGTGATAATTAATAACAATTATGACAGTCAAAATATTTATATCTCATAGTTTGGGCTTTTATGTCATTGTTTTTAATGTCATGACTTTGATTTTGATGTCAGATTTATAACTTTTATCTCATAATTCTGACAGTATATCTTAATTTCCACTTTTTATGTCATAATTATAATTTATCAAAGCATGTTTCCCCCCCTAGTTTGGCAGAAATTGACTTTTTTTTTTTTTTTTTTATAATTTAATGAATCTTTGTGGGATAAAAATATCAAAAAAATATCTTACTGACCCCAACATTTTGACAAGTAGTGTACATTCACCTTGCTGATGAGGGAATTACCCAGAAGCCTCTTCAGTATCCTTCTCCAGTCCACAGCTGCAGTGGTCATTCTCAGTCAACAGAGCACAGTAAACTCACAGTGAACAAGCACACTGGAGCACTTTATCAACTAAGGAGGCATGGGCTCGTCTTAACGAATAGACTGGCCTGAGCCTTTATCATATTACTGAACAGAATGAAGGAATGTGACTCTATAACTGTTTTGTTGCTCTTCTGTTGGAAAACACTTCTGGTTCCAGATGGTCAGGTGTTGTTGTTACGAGTGCCAGATTTTTTTATTTTATTTTTACAAATAATGAATTAGATCCCACTTTATATTAGGTGTCTTTACTTTTCTTTATGCACTTATTGTGTACATCCTTTTTTTTACATTGCACTTATTTTTTTAAAATACTTGCATGTAATTATCGCTGTAATTAATTTCTGTAATTACATATATAATTACACTGTTGAGTCTTCCCTTACTTAAACCTTAACCCACCCTTAAACCTAACCATACCACCAAACCTGTCGCTAACCTTACCCATATACCACCTCAATAGCAGCAAAAGTGTTTCTCAATACACTATGAACACAATAAGTACATTGTAGTCGTTAAGGACACCTAATATAAAGTGTGACCAACTGACTGCTTTATAGCTAGCTACCTGAATAATAATGCATCTGGTTTAATGGCACAGACATCTGGAGGAAACCTGAGTACAAATCTTGAGTACCGCCACAGTATAATGTGACCACACTCCACTTGCAATGCGGTTGGGGAGCAACTAAAAGTATTGATGCTACTAACTTAAATTTTTTCGGTATGTTAGGGTAACTTAATTTTTACTTTTTATCGAAAAAATTAAGGCAATTAATCATGCCATAATGGCTTATGTTTACTGATATAGAAACATAACAATATGATAGTTTAATTATATTATATTATATTATTTTGATTATGTTGACTTCTAAAGCCACTTTTTGTGTATTTAAAGCTTTGCCACAAGCATGTATTTTTTTACTGTTCATACTGTTCTTTTTTGTTGTTGCAATTATTGATATATACAGTTATTTGCAATTAACGTAATTAATGTGTCTCAGCATATCGTTTTAAGTTTGTATGTTAATTGACAGCTCTAGTTGCTGCGCATTAGGGTCAGTTGTCTGTTTTCAGTCCTCCACAACCTGCTTGCATTCAGCTCTGGATGAAGATAACCGGATACTCACAGGACTGCGGCTTCACCTCATGAGAACTGAGCGGTAATTAGCAGAGCTGATTAAAGCTGCGCTGGACCTCTCACGCTCTGCCTCCCCTCTCCAAATACACACACACAGCATTGTGGTAGGCCCATTAACATGTTATTTAAGAGGCATTCCCTCAGGGTGTTCTACTCATTACTTTGAGGCCAATTCAGTGCTTCGGAGGGCTCCCGGAAACAGCTGAACGAAACACAAAACAAGTGGATGGGGAAAAGACCCACAAGATAATGTAACAGTGGCCCGCAAAAAAATATTTGGACACTTATGACACACTTGCAGTCCAAGAATGTCCTCAACATTTTTTTGAGGCTACTGTATGTGAACATGAGATGTTGAAATAATGAATCCCGCCAGCTGTTGTGACATGTGAGGAAGGGGTGGGCTGTTTGTGTGCATCTCTGTTGATGCTGTGACTGATGTCAAACAAATAGTTGCCATGGTTTATGGAGATGATAGCATGTGTGTGTGGGTGGGTGTTTAGTGTGACTCATTGCCTCTAATCCCCTTTATGGTGCACACCATTAGTCAAGAGGTTACAGGGAAGGTTAGAGAGCGTAGAGTGTTATTAGAGCGCTCTGCATTTTGCAGCACCATCACACCATTTCTCTCATTCTTTTTCTTTCTTTCTTTCTCTCTTTCATTCTTGCTTCCTGCCCGTCTTTATTAGTTCTGCTTTCTGAGGCAAGATTTGAACAAACGTTTAACCTTGAGTCATAAACTTTTCCCGCACCATCTGCGCTACAGATATGAATGACAATTGAAGCCATTTGTCTTGTTGAGGAGAGGTGTGCTAAGACCAGGATATCACAGAGTTTTGAGCTTGTTTCTTTTCACTTGGGCCAGTAAGTAACATCCAAGTCTCAGCCTCAGACGTACATCCACGGACAGTTAGCTGAACGACCGTCAGAAGCATATGGCACACAAAATTAGAAGCTCTTCAGGAGTTTTGAAGACGTCATCTGATTCTACAGGATTTCCAGGAGACATGTGTGTCATGTTCTTTATTGATCCGCTTTGAAACAAAGCGTGAAGCCAAACCCCCTCATGAAAGAAGAAAGCTGTGGTGTTGGCTACAGTTCTACTGCCTCTGGGTGGTCCTTGGTCAATGAAAGCTGCCATGGAGTCCAGACCTTCTGTCGTCAGTCCTGAAGCTCTGGCTACGTGAGACTGTTCACCTCAGAACACACGATTAACCACCCAGAAAACCCCATCAACACACTAGCAACTATTCTGGGGTGCGTTTCCCGTACAACTACCGGTACGTAACTCGCTGCTTCACTACACTCTAAAAAATGCTGGGTTGTTTCAACCCAATTTTGGGTCAAACATGGACAAACCCAAACGTTGGGTTAAAAATTTAATTTAAAAATGTAACCCAACGTTTAGGTTTGTCCATATTTGACCCAAAATTGGGTTGAAACAACCCAGCATTTTTTAGAGTGAGTACGATGCATCGTTGGAGAAATCAACTAGCTAGTCACGACTGTTTCCCGTGGTCGTTCAACCATCTTGGTTTATGACGTCATGCACGTCATTGAGGAATAACTTCTTTTAATGAAACTGTTTGAGATCGAATTAACGCTAAGGGCCCTATCTTGCATTGCATTGTTTTTCTATGTAAACACTCGCTAGAAGTACGTCAATTGTTGCACTCGTGTCTTGCGTCTGTTGCAGCGTCTTGCGCATGACATGGCATTCTACGCGGCGCTCAAGGTAAAAGAAGTTAACCCTTTAAAAAAGGCATCTCTAGACCTGCGACTCATGTTTTAACCACAAAAACGCATTCTGTGTGATTGGCCCCTTACACTGTTTTGCCGCAATGATAGTTTGACAGGTCTTGCAAATTACCTGGGTCTATGACAGATAGACACATTATTCTGTGTCCAAAATATTCCCAAAACATGGATGTTGAGTCCTTCTTCTGCCCTGAATTCACCTGTTTCTGTGCTTTGTTCCTTATTGTCAGTGGTGTAGTCTACGTGATACGCAGGTATACGCCGTATACCCACTAGGAAATGCCAAGTATTTCCGTATGCCCACTTAAAAAAGCGTGAGGATACGTAACAACTTCGTTTTGTTTCAGAACTTTCACACTTTCATTCATGAATTCACCACGTCTGTGTTTGCGAAGTGACACGGATCGAATCGCGTAATCCACTCACATATGGAACTTACTGTATAAAGAAGAACGTCATGAAATTTGGTCATTTTTTAATGAATTAATCAAATCTCGATATGGACTAGTGTCTGTGAATATTAAAGCTCAAAGAGACTGCAGCTGTTCTACGCGTCTCTGGGATGAGCGCTCAATGTACACACACACTCACTGAAGCGCGCGTGACGCTCGTGGTGTTTTCAGCGCTTCACTGTATGAGGACTTGATGTAGGCTACACATGTGCACTTCATCGCAGAGCTGCTATGAGAGTCACTTCACGAGAATTTCACCATTTCATTTGATAAAACTATCGTCATTCATTCATATCATATACACACAGAAACTGTAATGTCTTTACAACCTTTCAAAATAAATGTTCGGTATAACTTGAAGAAATTAATAACAGAATAACAGAATAATATAAATAACAGAAATATATTACTATTGCACAGTGGAGTATACTTCAAGTAGGCCTGATAATAATAATAGTTTATTAAAACACACTGAAACTCAAATGTCTACAACCCACCAAAATAAAAGTTCGGTCTAACTCAAAGAAATTATGAAAGAAATTGCACAGTAAAATGTAGCTACTTTAAAATAATAATAATAATGAAATCTAAAATTTTATTTTAAAAAGGAATATCAAACAAGTTTTCATACTTGTTTTAATTTAAACAGTAAACTTGCCAAAACAAAAACACCATTTCTAAAAGTAAATATGTATTTGTGCCTATAATTTTTTATCAGCTGATAAAACCTGTGCTTCAGGGACCATATTCATATAACATCTAAGGCTAAATGTAGCTCTTAACTGGCTGAGTTAAGTGGTGATTAACACTAAACAGTAGAAAATCAGTCCAGTCTCCTCAGCTGTAAATGTCATTGGCTGTTAAAGTCTTTTGTTGCTTATAATAAATTGACATGTTGATAACACAAAGGGCCCTATTTTAACGATCTGAAACGCAAGTGTCAAAGAGCAAAGCGCAAGTAACTTTGTGGGCGGATCCCGGCGCTGTTGCTATTTTCCCGGCGGGATAAATGTCTCTTGCGCCTGGCGCAAATGTAAAAGGGGTTGGTCTGAAGTAGCTTCATTATTCATAGGTGTGGTTTGGGCGTAACGTGAAATAAACCAATCAGAGCGTCCTCTCACATTCCCTTTAAGAGCCGGCGCGCTTGTTCCATGGCGGATCGCTATTATAACGGCGGATTTGCCAGCGCACGCTAGGAGCGGTTCACAGCCGAGGAGACCGACGTTCTCGTCAGGGCCGTAAAACACAGAGAACTGACATTGGGGATGATGGGAGAAACCCACCCAAATTAGCTTCGGTTAAACAGGCGTATAATTTGGGTAAATGTGTAGCCTAATCTAGATTTTTTTTTTATCTAGATAGATCTTTTTCACATCTTCACGGACACAACAATGATTTCCCTTGTGTGTTAATATTTTTCCTTGTAATAATGTATGATTTGCAAAAATGAAAACTGCTGCGTCTGTTTATATTAAAGAATCAAAGTGGATGCGCGTTAACGTTATGGCCAAGCACGCGCCCTTAAAATACCATATCACTAACGCGCAACGCGCCACTGTCTTTAGACTGTTTTTTCCCTGGTCAGTGGCGCAATTGCTTTCTAAAACTGGAAAATAGCACCATGGAAGTTTTGCACCGAAACACGCCTCCTCTTTGCGCTGAACCGCCCCCGCGAGCGCAAGTTCATTTCCTAATTTACCGACGTGCGTCTGTGGAGGGAAAAGTCCGCTGTGCGCGGGTGCAAAATAGGAATGATACATGCGTCGGTGTTCAAAGTCAATTGCGCTGGGTGCAAGATAGGGCCCTTAGTCTCATAATGCTCTCAATTACATGTCGTTGCATACTGTATGCATTAGTGAGTGTGGTGGTGCTTATGGGGTGATGGGACCGGTTAGTATGAGGCGCTGGGGGGGAGTACAGTATATGTAATCACAGTATACTCACTACAAAAAAACTAGACTACACCACTGCTTGTTGTGACAGTAAACCCGCTCTTTTCTGTTCTCGCAGGCGTGCTGCATTCATAATCCACACTGAGGGGGCTGGCGAGAAAATCGTTCTTTCTTTGGTTTTGAAATCGCACATGCTCACATCGCGATTTTATGAATTGATGGTTTTATTTTATTTCAATTAATCGCACAGCCCTTGAAGAAACCACCTACCAACGCCCTAGCAACTGTCCAGGACACTCTAGCAAAGTAGCAACAACCCATGACACTATAGCAACCACGTTACAACACCCTAGCTACCACCCATAATACCTTAGGAACCATCCAGAACACCCTACATACCAACGCTCTAGCAAACACCTGCAATGTCCTTGCAGTCACCCACAACAACACTGTGGCAGCAGGTTTTGCATGAGCACTCATATTTTCTTCCAAATCTAACTTTATACTGATTCTTGTATGAATACACACACTCACACATGCTCCCTTTATTGTCCACATTAAACCCCGCTGTTGTTTTCCAGGGTTGTAATTGTTGTTGTGAATCCAGATTGAAGATCTCGGTGAAGGCAGTACTGTTTATTTTTCCTCAGGCATTGTGAAATAAACCATAGCTCTAAAAACACATAATACTCAAGTACAGAAATATTAGCCACTATAACGCTCCTAACGGCACAGATTTAAGTTCAAATCATATGTGGTCGGGAAACATTTTAAAGGTATCGATTGCATTTCTCTGAGCAAGTAACCCTGTTGTTGATGTGCAGAAAAAGGGGTTTGGATGGCTGTTCTACCACACATCTTGCTAATGTGAACTGGATGGACATTTTTTCTACCACTTCAGTAATGCATTAACTGACTCTCTCACTACAACAGCAAGAATGTGCACTTCATATTGATTTCTTGAATTACTTTCTGCTCTTTAGAGAGAGGACAGGAAGGGGACGGGGATGGGGAAATGTAGGAGTCCGACTTAAACTTGTGTCGGCTGCATGAGCATCATAGATCAGAGACTGATTTGCCAAGAAGGACATTTTCTTGGATCAACATCAGGTTGGTCCTGGTATAACATTACTATCAACCAATTTTTTTTTCTCTACATATCAGTTTAGGAAAATATTTTCCTGGCGCAAAAATAGTCACAGTCACTCAGCTCCAGACTTTTCCGAAATTACTTTCAAGTGTTTCACTTGACATATTTTCAAGTGTTTCACCCAAATACAAACCCGTTGGTTTTTAAACCCAACAGTTGGGTTTGTCCATATTTGACCCAAACATGGGTTGAAACAACCCAGCACTTTTTAGAGTGAACTCCCCTTTTTTGCAGCAGCTGTATAATTGTACAACAAATGATTTCAAAAACACATAAATTACTTGATCAGTTGGCAAAAATCTGATTTTAATTCGATTTCAAACCTTTTTACCTTTTAGTTTGTGCTTGTAAAAATGCAATATTGTGGATTTTATGTGTTTTGTTCTGTTCAGATTTTTCTGTGCTAGTCTAAACAAGGTCAAACAGATGGAGACAGAATAATATAACATGACTATGTAAATACCACATGACGTCCGTTTCTATTAGAACAAAGCGTATGTCTGAGCCACAGTGTTATCCTGTATGTACTGTCTCTTTACAGTACCAGCTCTTATCCAACATGAGGCCAGTGATCCTGCAGGCCGTTTCTCTTCCATCTTTATTTGTTTGTGATTAATTTGAGTTGGATTTGTTTTGGCCCGGCTGTTCTTCCATCTGTCACAGCTGCGACAAAACGCGAGGACCCGTCGTGACGGCCACTACCCATCCGCCCACTCACTGCTGACGTCACGCGTCCTCTCGCCACTTCTCGCCATCAATGCTCTCGTAATGCTCCCTTTTTTAGTTCCTTGCCATTTTTAGGTTCCCCTACACTTCCCAGAGGACATCATCTTGCGTTTGCGTGTATTCACTGATGTAGCTTAGAGACTTTAATCATAAAGGATGCTTCATTCAGAATACAGTGTAATTCCCTGTCTGGCCGTAGAAAAGCACACACCGTTATGCCGCTAGACAGTGTGAATGGATTTATTGGAGCAGTCGTTAATCACTTGTGATTGGATGTAAGTTTCGATTCGACATTCATAATCGAGGAAACAGGAAACAGGCCAAGACTGAGGAAACAATGTAATGTTAATGAGGCACAACCATCGCTGAAAGGTTTTTCATTTCAGATATCTACACAGAAATGGCCCTGTTTATATGTATTTGTTGACTGTGGCAAATGGATTGGCACCGAACATAATTACAAAACTAGTTTGAGTAACTAATGACAGAAGCAAATAGATTGAATACAAGACCTTGTTCTTGTATTACGGTTGACCTATTTGAAACTTCTTGCATACTTACAGCTGCACATAAAGAGATAAGACAAGCATGTTTATGGCATGGGTGTAGGGTTGGTCTTTACTATTCAGGGACATTTTAAAATCATTCAAACTATGCAGATGCAACACGTTCAACTTCATTGTGAACTTACCTGTGGTTCCTGAAGAGAGAGTATTTATATAAGTGTGGCAATATAAGCTCAAAAATAAAGATTACAGGACCTCCTGTAACTTAAGTGATGGGTCATGGGTCATGAATTGCCTATTGTGTCATTTAAACCTGCAACTTTTCAATTAGACTCGCAATTTTCTCTTGGCAGATGTAAAAAAAAAAAAACTTAAAAGGTGAAAAAACATCCCATTGACTTACATTGAAGGAGGGACTCTAGGCATTCCTAGAGACATATGTGCCAGTGAAGAACACGAGATATTCACCATTCATTTTAACCAATCAAAAATCGATTTAATTCCGAGAACCTTTCTGATTTTATAATAACTTTTGTGTAATGAATTCATCAAGCGCATCATCGCAGGGGCCGTACTCTTGAAAAACTAACACAAAGTATAAAATAATTATTGAGCAATAATTACATTTGAGGAGTATTTGTTGCATAGAACAGTCATACACCACCCACATTTACAAAAGATGTAAAAAATCGACTTTGTTTTGGTCAGTTCAATGCTATAAACTCTGAAATGTGTTCAATTTATAAACCCTTTTTGTTGACGCTCGAAGAACATAGAGGAAAATGCTCTGTTGCAATAACAGTGATTTGTTATTCATGTGAATACCGGTACTACCATTAAAAAAAATACAGCTCTGGTTTAATGATGTCTGAAACTGAAGAGAGAACTTCCTGCCGTTTTTTTTTTTTTTTTGTCTGTGTGTGTGGTTTGGTATTGTTATCATAGACTTTAATAACTTGCTAAAGTTCTGTTGTTTTCCCACAGGATAGTCGGACACACTGAGCCATACACTAAACTGTGCTGCAAAGGCTTCTGCATCGACATCCTGAAAAAGCTCTCTCGCAACATCAAGTTCTCCTACGACCTCTACCTGGTCACCAACGGCAAACATGGCAAACTGGTACGAGGGATCTGGAACGGTATGATCGGAGAGGTGAGGAAACATGCCAAGGAAAAAAAATGTTTTGACCTCATTATTACACATTACTAGTCTAATTTTGAAAGATGCATTGGTCCTCTACCTCAATGCCACCAATCCCTTATATTTCAGCTCCTCTCCTCCAACAATCTGTTTTGATACCACTTTTTGACATCACATTTAATCTCCAACGCTTTGATACCACTTTCCAATCAATTTCTGATGCATAAAATCAAGTCCTGTACTATATTTTGTTTAATTTTGGGAAATAAAATACTTCATATTGTATATTATAACAGTAAGGAAAATCAGTCACAAATGCCATTTCATATTGCCACAATTTTCGTAGAAATCTATTATCTTGATGCACTTCTTTATTCAGATTCTTTATTGCCATCTCCGTGATTCCAGGAAGAACATTTAACATCCATGGAACATTTCCATTGCACTAAATGTTCTTTATAGTGGAAAAAGGTTCTTTAGATTAGACTTTTAAAATGTTCTTCACACTAAGAGAAAATGGTTCTTTGAAAGGTTCAATGGGGAACCAAAAATGTTTCCTTTATGGCATCGCTGTGAAATCCCTCTTTTGAAACCCTGTGTATGTGGCAGATTCTAACGAAAACTGATTCTACAAGTGGTTTAGCATATTTGATGTCAAGCCAACCAAGAAAACCAAAACCAAATGTTTATGAGAGAAAAACTCTTGACTCCTAAATGGATCTAAAAGCGTGTTCATTTCATGGAACGTGACTGACATTGAAATGACACAATGGAAACATGCAATTTTTGCAAAAACTACCATTTATCACCAAAAAGTTTTTATGCTCGCATGAGGTGGTTTTTCAGGCAATTCGAAAAAGAAATATTTCGCAAAATTGCAATGGAAACAGTTTTTGCGCATTTACAGTCACCTGACATAATGATGGTTTGGTTGGACAGAATAGGCCTACAAAATAATTACACGAATACTGGATTCTAAACCTCAAAGAAATGCCACAACCAGGACCTTGAAGCAGAAATTTGGGAGAAACGCCCAGAAACACCTCATACAGTAGGCTATATGTGCCGCTCACAGTATAGTGTCTTTCCTTACCATTAAAGTCCACATGATATCAAAATTGACCATATTTACTTTGTTTGCCTAAATTGATCGTTTTGTGGTGAACAATTCATCCATGCAAGTCAATCCACACACACAAAAAAATGTGGCTTTGTAATCTTTAATCAAAATCTGAAAATGCCCCTCCCCTCTGGATTGGAGGACCTTCCCTGATGACGTAGGTTTGACAGTTTTGGTGTCTGCTTAACATCCGTAACCACGCCCCTCCAACTGACAGTAGACAGGCTGAATGAAACACCTACTTTTCTAAATCCAATCAGGTGCTAGTTGGAAAAAAAAGCCACGCTCATTTTTCTCGGAAATACGTCACAACACTGAGATAAAGTCGGTTGCAACTTCCGGTTCACGTGGACTTTAATGCTTGGATAACACGCCTCCTTCGATTAATAATAATGGCTAGTGTGGCGGCTGCAATATATAAACCTACCAACATTCGTTGCCATGATTTTTGGAATGACTTCTCGCGAGAGGGAAACACTACGTTTTAGTCGCATAACATCGGTTAATGGAAATGCCGTCATTTCGCAATAGTCTTTTAGCAAAAAGTTTTGCGCATATCTGTAATGGAAACGTGGATGCTCCTGCTTTGTCCTGTTTTTTTTCTGGGGAAACTATTGTGCTCAGTGAGGCATTATGCATGGTGTGGGTTAACCAAAGAAAGAGAGAGAGCCTGTAAATCTCCACACACACACACACACACACACACACACACACACACACACACACACACACACACACACACAGTGATTGTTGGATTAACACAGCCGCAACAAACATGTTTACTGACATGACATTAAAAGAACAGTTCACCCAAAAATGAAGATTATGTCATATAACTTACTGTCTGCTATAGATGTCTAGACACTTCTTAATTAACCTCTATTGCATAATCATTTTATTGTTTTTCATCTTTCTTCTCAGGTATTTTATAAGCGAGCGGACATGGCCATTGGCTCTCTGACCATAAATGAGGAGCGCTCTGAGATCATTGACTTCTCTGTGCCGTTTGTGGAGACTGGCATCAGTGTGATGGTGGCCAGGAGCAATGGAACCGTGTCTCCGTCAGCCTTCTTGGGTAAGAAATACTACCGCAAAACAAACTGAATTAGCACTTTTAATGAACAGTACCCGACTGACATTTCTTGGTGATTTTACAGTATTCAAAATCACAGTACTTACTGTAAACACAGGAAAAACAGCACAGTTGGTCATGTTTTTACAGCTAAAGCAGGTGTAAAATTGGAGCTGTAAATAGTATTATGTGTATTTTATTAAAATTAAGCTAAACTTGACCCTTCGATCCCCCTAACTCAAATAAGCTATACAGGACATCCTATAAGAATCAACAAAGGTTTCCATGAACAGTGTTTTTTTTATTAAAATGTGCTCAAAAAATGGCAAAAATTGGTTGGAGGTTATTCTTACGTGGGCTGGAATGAATTGTGAGATTACAAATAAGATCAACAGCGGCAGGGTTTAAACCTACAACAGTGTTGTTTTATTTATATTTATGTTATATTATACCATTTTTTATATCTTTTTAAAATATTTTTATATTTTCTCTTTTCATTTTAAATTTAGTTCAAGTTTAGTAATTGTGTTATGTGCTTTATAGTTTTTGTTATATTATTATTTAAAATATATATATTTCTATTTAGATTTATTTTTATTTTAGTTTTAGTCATTTTAGTACTTCAACATTTTATTTCTTCTTAAGTTTTTTATGTTTTTCACCTAATATTTCGGTCTATTTTAGCTTTATTTCAGTGAATAAAAACAATGTTAATAGTTTTAGTTTTTTTTCTTGCAGCCCAGTTTTTTAACAACTACATCAGTGTTGGTTCAGGAATCTTATATCCTGTGTTGAAACTATTTCATTTTCACCGGTGTGGTTTGTTTAGCCATCCCGTAAATCCTTTTTGCACATTTTTCCATTATACAGTAAACAATAAACCTCCCCAGAACCCAGAATTCATAGTAAAATACAATTGCATACTGTCATTTCATAAAACAAGTTATAAATATTTACAGTGCAGTCTTGTATGTGAGAGAGTGTTTCTCTTGTTTAATGGGATATGAATCGTGTTGACTTTAATTTGCACCTCATTCGCAGTCCTACTAGAATAAAACACAGTGTCATTTGGGAATGGCGTCCTTTGCTTCATCTGTCTTTGTCTCGTCGTCTCTCTTTCTCTCTCTCTTTCAGAGCCCTACAGCCCAGCGGTGTGGGTGATGATGTTTGTCATGTGTCTTACAGTCGTGGCAGTGACTGTGTTTGTGTTTGAATACTTTAGTCCTGTGGGCTACAACCGCAGCCTGGTCAGTGCCAAAGGTCAGTGTTCACCGCCTCTACTAACACTTCAGGACCCGTGACAGATGTCAGAAACAGTGGCAACCTGAAACTCTGTTCATCAATCATGACAGGTTTGACAGAACATAAGCTAGGAGAAAAGGTAATTCGTGTAATTAGAGGAACATTGTAGTGCTCAGAGACTGTGCTTTCATAGCTCAGGTAAATATTGTGTAATTGAACTGAATCTCATTTGTCCGTCATAAAATTTCGGAGATATAAAAATAGACACAAATGAAATTTACAGTAAGGGCTATAGAATGAATGTGGATTCCTGCTTAGATCAGTTGATTTTGGAAGAGCTTGTTGAGAAATGTTAACAGGTTTGTATTGAGATGTTTTGATGGCAGACTTTGGAATCTGAGCAAAGTTTGAGTTTCTTTAGATGAGATACACATGAGATTATTTAGGCATTTTTCTCAGGAGAGAAAGAGGATCTACGGAGCAGGATACATCAGCAAAAGTCTCTATTTGCTTTCTAATTAATCTCATTGCTTATACTGTACATACAACAAATTTCATTTATGAATGTAAATGACCTTGAAAAGAATAGTACTGTAATGGCAATGACTTTTATTATTCTCCAAGTGAATTATTTAATGGAGTGTCTATTTACACCAAGTACGTACCAATAGCCCATCCTGTTGGCAGAGGCTATTTACATCAACTCCGCCCACCATTGTCGGATTGATCCAGAGAAAATGACAAAAGAAACCCTTCTGATAACAGGAGCAGTGGCGTTGAGAGTTGTGCAGGTGGTGTTAGCTTTTGACGCGATCTGCCTTTTCCAAACTCATTCTTCTCTTTTTTCCATCATATATCTGCTTGGAGAGGTGTTTATTTTAAATAAACATGAAGAAAATATTTGAAAAGTGTAAATAAAGTGCCTAACGTGTATTTAATAGTGGGAATAAAGTGTTTATCGGGTAGGTGTAGAGGGCAGGGACAAGTTAAAGGATTAGTTCACCTCAAAATGAAAATTTCCTGATAATTTATTCACCCCGATGCCATCCAAGATGTTTATGTCTTTCTTTCTTCAGTGGAAAATAAATTAAGTTTTTTGAGGAAAACATTTCAGGATTTTTCTCCACACAATGGACTTCAACCGCAACCAAATTTTTTAAGTCCAAATAAATGCAGTTTCAAAGGGCTTTGAAGTGTTTCAAAAGGCTCTGCACGATCCCAGCTGAGGAATAGGGTCTTATCTAGCGAAACGATATAAAAAAATATATATATACTTTTGAACCACAAATGCTAGTCTTGTACCATCTCTGAGATGCGCTACGTATTACGTCATCACGTTGTAAAGGTCACGAAAAAAGATGTCGGACGATTTTGAAGTTGGAGAAAATTAGATGAATTTTTCGCCCTTCCCTACCTTTTTGAACCGGAGTACACAGACAAATAACTTAGAGAGATGACGTGAACGTGACCTTTTCAACGTGATTACGTAATGCCTGGCGTGTCGCAGACCAGCACAAGACGAACAATTGTGGTTAAAAAGTATATACATTTTTTTTTAATTTTTTTTTTAAATGACAGATTGTTTCGCTAGATAAGACCCTATTCCTCAGCTGGGATCGTGCAGAGCCGTTTGAAGCACTTCAAAACCCTTTGAAACTGCATTGATTTGGACTTCAACAATTTGGTTGCGGTTGAAGTCCATTGTGTGGAGAGAAATCCTGAAATGTTTTCCTCAAAAAACTTAATTTCTTTTCCACTGAAGAAAGAAAGACATAAACATCTTGGATGGCATCGGGGTGAATAAATTATCAGGAAATTTTCATTTTGAGGTGAACTAATCCTTTAATGTCCCAATAATGCAGCTTTCATTTATGATTTTAACGCATATAATCATGTACACTGAATATGTTATTATTGCATACTGTTTTATAATACACCGATGTGCAAATAGTATCTGCCGCCATTTGCACTAAATATAAATAGCATCTAACAACTATTTACACTTAGTGCAAAGAAAATACTGCTATTTTCACGTGGTGTAAATAGCATCTGACCTATTACTGATAAAATATGGCTATTTTCACTTTATATAAATAAAAACCAATAGAAATATTTCTAAATTTAACCCATCAAATTTACAATTAAGAATGGTGGCAAAAACCCTGAAGAAGCTTTGTATTGTGTATCTCAGATCCAGGTGGGCCAACGTTCACCATCGGGAAGTCAGTCTGGCTGTTGTGGGGGATCGTCTTCAACAACTCAGTGCCCATTGAAAACCCCAAAGGCACCACCAGTAAGATCATGGTGCTGGTGTGGGCCTTCTTTGCCGTGATCTTCCTGGCCAGCTACACGGCCAACCTGGCCGCCTTCATGATCCAGGAGCAGTACATCGACACTGTGTCTGGACTGAGTGACAAGAAGGTAAGAGCTGCCGGCGTCTCTCTTAGCCAAAAGGCCATTCCAGAGCGCGAGTTTTAATTAAGGTCATCACTCTGTGGAACTATAAGAGGGATTTGGGCTGAAAATATGTGTGGATATGTACCCTTTTATGATGAAATATTGAGATTGGAGTACTAATCACTAATTTGTGTTATTTTAATAAGACATTTATGGACAGTTTGAAACATTAAAGGGATAGTTCACCCAAAAAAATAAGTTTACTCAGTTGTTCCAAACCAGTAAAATGTCTTTGTTCTGCTGAACACAAAGGAAGATATTTTGAAGAATGTCATGTACTGTGAACTGGTTACTGTGTTCATCAGTACTGATGGCTGGATAAAATAAATGTGGAACATTTTGAAATGTGTGTAATTGAATGTTAATTACATTTTTTGATAAGTTACCTAGTTATCCTAGCTATATAACTGTGTGACACTGTTGGTTTTGTAGGGATACATCAAGGTGAAGTGATTTACGATGATACTGAAAGCTGTTAGAACTGACAAGCTTCAGATGGAAACCGTTAGAGAGCAATTTTGAAGACAAAGTGACACTTTAAGTCACAACACTGTCATTAAAGAGCCACACGAGTTCACTACCAGGGATTTGGACACTGACAGCGAGATGTTTCGCTATGAATTCAGATTCAGGAGTGTGCCTTGGAGGCATTACACAAAGAACAAAACCGACTGAAGGGCAAAATAGCCAGAGGGCAAGAATATCACATACAGATCAGGCTGTTGCTTTGAAACTGCAAACTTTGATAACTAAACATTTTTATTTATTTATATACTACAATGTTGACTTATTTTATTTATATTACCATATTAAAATCATACTTTTATTAGAATAAGAGACAGGGAGAGAGCGAACATTGCTGATCAAAGTTCATATGTGAATAAAAGCCGAAATTCAATCTGTTCATCATATAAAATGATCTCTTCAGAAAAATTGGACTACATCGCTCAATGGATTAGTTTCACGATCTCTTTATGAACTTTTTGAAGTGTCAAAGTTGTAGTTGCGTAGCTGTCAGTGGAGAGTCAGAAATATGTCAGATTTCATTTAAAATATCTTAATTTGTATTTCAAAGATGAACGAAAGTTACTGGTTTGGAAAGATGTGAGGGTAATTGATTACTTTTTATTTAGATTTTGAGTGAACTAACCCTTTAAAGGTGCTATGTGTAGTTTTTCTACTAAAATGAATCCATTTTTTATTGCCTGTGTGTGAAGGGGTTGTAATCTCACAATAAAATGATCCAATTGGCGGGTTTTGCTATTACCTCTGAAAGCAAGTATTCATATTTCTATGTGAAGGCTCCGGGTCGGATTTTACCTGTATGCGCACTCCCGAGCCTCTCGCCTCGTTTACTGACTTTGCACTCAACAGCGACAACACTGCAACTTTATGACATGGAGTCTGCTAATACTAAGAAACAACCTGCTCCCAGCACAACACATACTCCACATAATAATAAAAGCACGCACACGACCCCTCGCTTGTAAACTGTATTGGTTGCAATCTGAAACATCACCGCTAGATGCCACTGAAAACTACACATAGCCCCTTTAATGGGGTGATGAACAGAGAATTAAAAAATTTCTTGAGCTTTTGACATATAAGAGGTCATCATACTATAAGAATATCCTGTAAGTTTCAGAGCTGAAAACTGCTATCCAATCATAGCATTGGGCGTTTACTTCCAAGTCTTCAATGCGGCACGCCCATACAAACTGAGAGTTTCAGGAGCTAGGCTCAAAACCAGGGTAGAAAATAGCCTATTGCTTATTCATTTTGATGTTTTTGAATGTAAAAATCATGCGAACGTCATAAGTTGACCTCAGACAACAATATAAAAAAATATAAAAAGCCAGTTCATGACCCCTTTAATGCACAACACAGTTATGTCAAAACAAGAATAAATACATAAATCAATAGAAAAAATTAAGAAACTATTTTTCTTAGTTAGCAGTACACTTTGGATGTGGTCTGGGCCACGGGACAGATGAAAGACAACACTTATACTGTCTTCTCTCAGACGACAGCAAATACACTTAAAATGACGCATTCACTGGCGCTGGAGTCTGTCACATGCTCTCAGCCGGAATACAATCACATCCACCTGTTCCTTAGAGACTGTTCTCCTTCATTCACACTAGCAAGGTTACCTACATTACAGCACAATTATTCATGCCTTGGGTTCTAAAGTGCTGTCTTAGTGGCTATATTACATTTGTTTGATATGACATTAACTGCACTTAATGAACATGGCCAGAATCACGTAAAAACTAAATGGGGAGACATTTAGCAAGGGAAAAGTAATAATGAATTCCTTGGATGTTTGGCCAGGCAGCTGAGATAATTCCTCGTCTTTGTGAGGAAAATCGGAGGTTCAAATGTTAGAATTTAAACAGAGCACAGAATTAATTGACTGAGAAGCACTTGGGGGGTTGAGACAGAAAAGAGCGTTGATGACCCAGTGGCTTTGGTCCGAGTGTTATCACTGCAGCCATTTTTTCCAGCTTTCTTCCTGAGGATTAATTTCAGTCATTTTCTCACTTGGATTTAGATTGTATTTAATGTAGCATTTGCAGATACAGAATCGTGAGAATCCGTGGATGAGGGTGAAGACGAAAGCTGAACCTAGAATAAATTCCCATGCAAAAATCCAGCTTAAAGCAAAATCAATCACGCTTTCTAGCAGCATAGCTTTCCCAGCCAAAAGCCATTACTGGCATATCTAGCGGTGCTGGAATCTATTGAAATGCACTAATCCTCAACTAAGTAACTCATCCAGGGATGTATTTCTACCACGTGGACTGTACTTTGTTCTTAAAGTTCAATTTAAACATGCTAACTTGTTGAAATTCTAACTTTCAGTTCCAGAGACCGCAAGACCAATATCCTCCATTCCGGTTTGGGACCGTGCCCAACGGCAGCACAGAACGAAACATAAGGAGCAATTATCCCGAAATGCATTCCCACATGGTTAAGTACAACCAAAAAGGTGTGGAAGATGCTCTCAACAGTCTCAAAACTGGGTGTGTTTCCTGTAGTTTGTCACCTGAATCTCTGAAACAAATCTGCCCCCTGCGTATTATCTTCTCCACTAACGTGCATCATTTCTTTACTGCTAACAGGAAGCTGGATGCCTTCATATATGATGCAGCTGTGCTGAACTACATGGCCGGTAAAGACGAAGGGTGTAAATTGGTGACCATCGGTAGCGGGAAGGTATTTGCCACGACAGGCTACGGCATCGCCCTTCAGAAAGAATCTCGCTGGAAGCGCCCCATAGACCTCGCTCTTCTTCAGTTCCTTGCAGACGGTAACCTCAGAAACTTACATTATCTAGAGGAGCTCTGCTTCAAAAGTCTGACTGAAATGTATTATGTATTATCGCAGGTGAGACTCAGAAGCTGCAGACAGTGTGGCTCACTGGTATCTGTCGTAACGAGAAGAAAGAGGTGATGAGCTCTAAGCTGGACATTGACAACATGGCTGGAGTGTTTTACATGCTTCTAGTGGCTATGGGTCTCAGTCTGCTCGTCTTTGCATGGGAACATCTACTGTACTGGAAGCTACGGCATTCTGTCCACAAGTCTGAGCGTTTGGACTTCTTGCTGGCTATTAGCAGGGTAAATTTTATGTGATCAATTCCTACAAATCCAGTCTACTATAGGTTGCATAATGCAAAGTAATTCAATCAAAATGAAAAACATATTTGTTTTTCTATTTTTTTAACAAAGCAATTTGCAAGAACATGCATGTACTGTAGCAAAATATATCCACAAGAAAGAACATAGTTAAATGACAATTGTACAAAGAAATGTTAAACGTACCTTGACAGAGACTTTAGAAACATAAACGTGGTGAAATTGATTTTCAGGGGAACTCCAGGCTGTGAATGAGCACCAAAAGTCAAGGAAAAAAGCTGTTTAAATTAAATTAGGGTCTTAGGGTTCTTTTTAAGCCCATTTTAAGCACATTCATAAGCTTAACAAACTTGAAGGCCTCATTTAAAGGTGGAATATTACAAATGCATAGGCAGCAACAGTACTTTTCTATTGACTAATTACAGCCACTTTCATTGAAAATTATAATACTGATAAACAGCCACTGGCAGTTATTTGGGTAATTAACCACATGTAAAATCAGCTAATAGAATTTTGATGTGGTAAAAGTTAGTTGTTTATGTCTTTAATTCATATAGGTAATTGCAGAAAAAATATAGAAACTTGATTTTGTCAGACCTTTGCCATTCATTAGAACTGTACTTTATTTTCTCAGTATTTTAAGACAATACACAATGGATAGCTTTTAAGCAGATAGATTTTATTATGATATTCTGTGGTGAAAA
The DNA here is from genome assembly GCF_949152265.1 of Phoxinus phoxinus. Classification (NCBI taxonomy): domain Eukaryota; kingdom Metazoa; phylum Chordata; class Actinopteri; order Cypriniformes; family Leuciscidae; genus Phoxinus; species Phoxinus phoxinus. The sequence goes on from NC_136876.1 coordinate 39,209,055, forward strand.
CAGTAATAATTCTGCTCGCTATGGCACAAAGAACTGCTTAGGTGAATGCACTCCAAAATGCAAAATGCTCAATTTTCCTTATTTCTTCCCTGAAGGGAATCTACAGCTGCTTTAACGGTGTGGAAGACATGGACCGTAAAGGGAACATGCAGAACCCGGATGTCACCTCCAGTTACACTCAGGCCAACATGCTGAAGATGCTCCAAACCGCTAAGGACATTGTCTCATCTGCAAGAGTTGAAAACTCCCTGGACAATGCTACAAAGACCATAGAGAACTGGAGTCGACGTGATCCAGAGTCAGCCAGACCTAGTCTGCCGACCTGCCTCATAGGAACGGACTTCAGCCATAGTCGCCTGCCCTGCATCGCCAGCGTTACTGACAACCACTCATCATACCCTCAAAACGTGGACAGCACCACTCAGCACTTGCTGGAGAAGCCTCATGTGGGAACACGGCCTACCTCACTGCGCTACACTCTTCCCGCACGCACCAGCCACCACCACATCTATGAACGAACGCTACCCATATCTAGCCTCAGTAGTCCCCATATTGCCATGAGAGACCCACCACCTCCTACAGCTCCGAAACCCCACGTGTACGTGGACCAGTCCTGTCACCACCCTACCTCTCGCTACGTCTCTTACCGTGACTTTCAGGTACCGGACATCTTTGTGGAACACCAGGAACCTTCGGGAAGCCATAAACAATACATGGCAGGTCTGGGTCGCAAAAAGAGGTCTCATAGCTACGTAGCAGCATCTCCAGAAACTCGACGGAGGGACGACTATGATGTTCCCCAGTCCTGTCTGGCTGAGCTTAAAAGCAACCACCTTGTGGAAAACCATTCCCACACCACACCCTGCATAAGAAGCCACTTCCAGAGACCCGGCTCTAGCTGCAACTCCTGCTCCAAGTTGTATCTAGAACCGGAGATGGATGACGTTCCTCTTCTGGGGAAAGATAAAATGAACCGTCGCGCCTCTTTTCTCAGGGCAACGTGGGGTGGTGACAGGATCCGGCAGCTGGATGAGAAGCCCTCCACCTCTGCATCTTCGACCAGTTGCATCAACATGCCTGATCTGTTCCCTCGAGTGGTGGTGACCAATCCCAAGCCTTCGAAGATGTATGGCAGCGCTGGTAACAACCTTCGCTACAACATGGCGGTGGAGCCAGCCTATCTGGACCCAGCCCACATGGGCTCCTACCCGTATAAGACGCAGAAGCTCAAGTACTCAAAGTCCATCCGCCTTCCTTCATACCGGGAGGCGATTCTACAGAATACGGCATCCCTGCGGCGCTCCACTTCCACACTAGTGCACGGACACTACTCAACGTACCTGAACTCTTACACAGACCTGCCGGTGTACTTGAGTCCTCTACCGCAGGGACCCGCTCACTTCCATGAGCATTCTAAAGACACGTGCCACCTGTTTCCATGTGTCAACCATTGCCCGGATAATGCCACCTTGGTGCCCCGGTTAGGCAGCAGACCTGTATTGTACCAGAACACTGCTATTGGAAGTTATGACGGGGCTGGGCGCTCAAACGAGGAGTCGTTGCACACTGTGCCGTTCTCTTCCGTGCGCAGGGACCACAGGCAGGTTCTAGTGGCACGGAACGTACACAGTCCCTATGCCCCACGGCCCTGGGGTAGGGTATCTAGTCTGGAGTCAGAGGTTTGAAGACCTTTTAAGAGACCTCCAGAGACTGTTTCCCCCAAACTGTGAGGGTAAAATCCTGGGGACTGCTAAACGAAGTCAAGCAAAAAAGGTGGTAATCTCAGTGCAATAATACCCTAAGACAGCAGGGATGAGAGGGGGGAATGTACAAGTGATTACTGTGGAGACTTCTTTCAATATACTTTAAAAAATAAGAGTAAAAATAATAACGAACTGTTCTTAATCTATAATCTATTGATTGTTATTTAAACTGTTTTTAAATGCCATTACACCAATTACACTCATTCTCTGCAAACAATTGGATGTACTGTAGCATGTTTTAAGGCAGCTTTAAAACCAAAAGGGTTTGAATTGAAAATCTGGTTTTTATTTGAGCCAGGGCATTCAGCCATTTTTAATCTGGAGAACCACTGGAGAATTTTATAACGTAGCCACACAAAAATGTCTTCCAAGAATTTTCTAAACCCAGGGGTTTGAGAAAGCCATTCATTGTCAAATTTTGTCACTCCACTGATGTAATTAAGATCTGATTTTAAGAATGGTGAAGAATTGATTTACCTTCTGTAGTTCCACAGCTATTTCACTGTGTAATAAACGATGGGATGGCCTGAGGGCCAATTGAAAAGGACTACTGTCTTTGTGTCTTCTGCAACGGAAAAACCAAAGTAGAGTAGAAACGACTCATCAAACAGCTGCAGCTGCATTAGACATCTTCTTGCAGAGGCAACCTCCCAAAAGGCCTTGTGTTACCAACGTATGGTGCTGTCCAATTAACTGTGAAGTAATGAGGATTTATTTTGGAAATTTGAAAATGATTCCTAGTTGAACAAAGAAAGATCAATGCCCCCAGCGCTGAGGTGTGTGGCATGCTTTTTCAAGATCTTCACAAAGAATTAACCTTTTGAAAAAGGAACTACAGTAGCTTCGAAATGTACAACTTTATGAAATCTCATGCATTTCGTACTGTAATTAACTGCTAATCCAGTAGCTGTTGAACAATATTATAGACACTTTAACTTAATTGCCTTGCTCACCTAAAGTTATTGGGAATATAGAGTCTAGAAAACCAGTCTCTACAAAATATTGCATGCATATAGCCACTTAAATGTATGCCTAGATTATATATGACCTAGGAGGATGAATGTTTCATGAATACAATTTCACTCTTGATTCGCTCTACATAGTGGCAAATGCATTACTATTCATACTTGCCAAATGGAAAAACCATTACATTTACAGATTCTGCTGTAAATCAATGCAGGGAATGCATGGACTGCATTAAAAAGGCATACACAGTATGATATTAAACAGTGTTTTTTTTATTTGCTGACCTCATGTTTTGAAGCAGCCTGTGGTGAAGTCGATGCATGGCGAGTAGGTCAAATGCTGACTCAGCGTGGCAGTTGCATGCTCTCCGAGAATAGTTTAATCCATCTCACCTTCCTATGTCTTTAAGATGTGACGTGGGTTGCTAACATTCATCTTTCCTGTTGAGCACCGTTGTGGTCTTAGCCCTTCCTGAAGGCCCCAGGAGGACTGGAAGTGCAAAGGTCAGTATAATAACGTTTGGACGAATGGGCTGATTGACCCTGGGGAAATAGTATGCTTAATCACGCCAATTTAGGATGATGCACATCTGGGCAGTGAGCCAATCAGCACGATATCGACCTATAGCATCCACCCACCTTCATTTAGTACCCTTGAGATGGAACAAGATGGAAAAGTGACCACGACGATCAAGCTCTTGAATGAAGAATGAAACCTTGAACTATCCTTTCAGCCGTACCAGGGGTGTGGTGGGTTGGTGGAGAGAGAGAGAAAGCACATGTAACAGTGTCATTCAAAGCTGCTGACAGAAGAAGCTTTTCATTGAGGGAGATTTGGTCTGTGTGTGTATGTGTGTGCGATTCATTTTCCCGGTCATTGTTATCAGAACAACTTTATCCGCCAACTTCCCAATCACAAGATTTATTGTCTCATCTCAAAAAGAGAATGCAGTTAGCATGGAGAAACAATCTGAGGCTTATCCTCTCATCTCCGCACTCTGATCTATGATGGTGTTTGTGTAAGCTACAACATGAATAATCGGACATTGGCAGATACTAGTTAGATGACTTTGAGGCTCATGAATGTACATGAGTGAGAGAGAAATGTACGATGATAACTAGGACGTGATGGATGGATCTAATTCACAGGTCCTGTGCAGCACCTCAGATGGGCGGGGTTTCAGGGGGAAATGGGTGTGGCCGAAGAGCAGAAGGTTAAAGGGATACTCCACTTTTTTTGGAAATAGGCTCATTTTACAACTCCCCCAGAGTTGAACAGTTGAGTTTTACCGTTTTCGAATCCATTCAGCCGAACTCCGGGTCTGACGGTACCACTTTTAGCATAGCTTAGCATAGATCATTGATTCTGATGAGTCCAGTAGCATTTCTTTCAAAATGACCAACGAGTCTCAATATTTTTTCTATTTAAAACTTGACTCTTCTGTAGTTAAACCGTGTACTAAGATCGACGGAAAATGAAAAGTTGCGATTTTCCATGCCTATATGGCTAGGAACTACTCTCATTCCGGCGTAAGAATCAAGGAACTGTACGGCCGTACCATGGGTGCAGCAGGCGTAATGATATGACGAAGCACCTGAAAATAGTCCCCAGCTCGGTAACCTCCAACATGACCGGGACTAAGTTTGTGTAGTTTTAATAAATACGGTTCGGGATCAGCACCAAAGTAAATGTCATCTAAATTGTCTCTCACAAATGTCTCCATGCTACAAGGCACGCTCCCTGTGCAAGCAGGTTGTCACGTTGGTTTGTTGACGGCAAGTGCTTCGCCATATCATTACGCCTGCTGCACTCATGGTACGGCCGCACAGTTCCTTGATTCTTACGCCGGAATGAGAGTAGTTCCTATATATAGGCTTGGAAAATCGTAACTTTTCATTTTCCGTCGATCTTAGTACACGGTTTAACTACAGAAGAGTCAAGTTTTAAATAGGAAAAATATTGAGACTCGTTGGTCATTTTGAAAGAAATGCTACTGGACTCATCAGAATCAATGATCTATGCTAAGCTATGCTAAAAGTGGTACCGTCAGAGCCGGAGTTCGGCTGAATGGATTCGAAAACGGTAAAACTCAACTGTTCAACTCTGGGGGAGTTGTAAAATTAGACTATTTCCCAAAAAAGTGGAGTGTCCCTTTAAGGTTTCTGTGATAACCTTTGAAGGAAACAAAAGCAACATCAGTACTGAAAGCCCTTCACAGCTAAGATTTATCAAAGCTTGGTGACAGATCAGTTCTTCGGGCAATCAATTTTCAAGCCTATATGAGCTATCATTTTTAATAACGGCACTGAGATGAGCAATGGTTTCAAGAGGCCTTATTTAATTGTATCTAATAAGAAAGGCAGGATTGTTGACATGGCAGATCATACAATGTCATTAAAGCTGTGATCAATGAATGCTGAATTCTTTTAGTGAAATAAAGGAAGAGTTTGCAATTGTATCAGTGGAAAGATCGTAAGATCAAATGTAGGACGGTTTCTATGCAACATTTTATAAATGAGGCCCTCTGTATCGTATTAGTGCAGATAGTAAAGACCTCATCAACAATATGGTTGGCGTCCACCCAGTTTCTAACAGACTCTGGCTGCAAACTGTAAGCACTGCCCTTTTCTGTGTGCATTGGCATGAGCCTCGATTGTGTGGGCAGATGCCATGACATCTTGGGGAGCTCATCAGTGTGCGTATGAGTTAGGTGGCACATGGGCAGTAAAGCCAGTGTGAGCTGGGCAGCGGCAGATTGCGGACCATGATGGCATCTGATCTTCATCATCCATTATTTTATGGCCGTGCAGATGGATCTGGCTCCCATCGGGAGGTCCCTCTCTGCTGGTCACACAAATGGCCTCTCATGGGTGGTTAGATGAGCTGTTTGGATAATGGATCAAATAACAGCATAACAAGATTCACAATTTTTCAGAAGAAAATCTGAATGATGCTACTGGAGGCGTATGTTCTGTCACAATGCTGGTTCTGGGCAATGCTCATTTTTACACCGTTTTCGTTTTTATTCAATCAATTAAATTTTAGAATGCAAAATATTTAAACACTTTATTTATTAATTTAAACATGTGCAACATTTAATTGTTATGAAATTCGTGCTTTAATTATTCATTGTCGATTTTTCGTGTGTTGTTACGACAAGAGCTTATAGCCTGGTACGCTCACTTTATTTTTCACAGATGCTGTAGGCTAATTTTTTTCTTTTTTAATTTTTATGTTCTTTACTGATTAATCTCGTATGTAGGCGAATCGTGCAATTCTGTTAACCCACTAGAAATTCCGAATCTCCGTTTTCTTCACTGTTTATCTTCAACTCACGCAGGACAGTTCTCAAAGATAATTGACTATCATCATCATCCTTTTTTTAGTTAACTCATTTTTTTTATTTTTGACGAATAATTTCACACTACCTCTGTTATTCTGGAGTCTGGACTCTGGGAGAAGATCCAAAAAATAATCAGAAGTGACTCTGGCCCTTAAATTCTCTGATTCCGAGCATTGAGAATAGTGAGTTGATTCCAAAAGTGGGATTTGAATCCAGGCGATTGTTTATTTCCTCGATTTCGTAACTACACATCATACGAGCTAGAAAGGGAATTTGTTTCATTGACTCAAATCTTTTGATTCAGTTCACCAAAACAACTTGTTCAAATTCGTACGTTGATTCATTGACTCTTTTAAAAGGTTACGTTATTATGCCAGGTGGCGACAAATTAGCATATTTTTGAGTATTAGCCTACTTTCAGTCATACAAAATATCATACAAATTCATACAAAATATCAGAAACAAAACACAAAACATCATTAATTTAAAATACAAAATTAAATGGGCCTAATAAGATTTGAAAGGACAACAGCAAAAAATATCTTGACATTCATACTATCAATCATATCATATAGTGTAAGATAGTTTAAGTTGCGTTGTTTGTTGTAAGATTAATTCACTGGAAATTACTCTGGGAATCAACTTAAAATTTAATTAATAAATCTGGAAATGGAATCAAAACCGCACTTTTATGGCTCTGTCCCTCTTTTTCAACGAAGGCATTATCACAGTGTTCAAGTTATACCAGAGTGAGTCATAACATCCATTGATTAGATTTATATTTCTTTGGGGACAGTCCTTTGCTTCTGTGTCTGGCCAAACTGGCATCTCTGCGCTCCAATGAAGTGGCCCGCTGTCACTTACCAACAGTTCCACCAATTAACCCAGCATTTGAAGCCCTCATTCTGATGTATTGAATTTGTGAGGCGCCCTAGAGATCTTCTGTCATCTCATCACATGTTAATTTGATACCGGTACTTCTATATGCCAATAGCTACACGGGCACACACAATAATTGATATTCTTCATACAGAGAGCTGGTATGAAGCAGCATTCCCTGCACATCCTCGCCCTGAATAAATTACCTCACACTCCATAAATTTTCCCAGATGTTAAGAGTCACCTTGAGAATAGCTCTTCGAATCCTATCAGTAGAGGAGGAGAAAAAAGAGAGAGAGAAATGGCTTGAGGCTTGACAGAGAAAGAGGACAAGTCCAGCAGACGACACAAAGTGAAAAAAACAAAGATTAGAACTGTATGTTAATGAAAAAGCTTGTGTACACATATAATCACAATAAGGCTGCCACAATATGTTATATATATATATATATACATATATATATATATATATATATATATATATATATATATATATATATATATAAATAAGTTGAACGCATTGTGGCAAAAATAAAAGGCAGATTCTCAGCCATCTTAAAAAAAAAAAAATCTCAAACTTGAGAAAAAATAAAATAGAAAAGTACCACCTCAGCAGAAATAGTCCTAAATGCAAAACATATTCTTTGGAATTCTGCACCAAGAGCGCAAACTGTCAGTTCAGTCCTTTCGTCTGCCACAATAATGCAATCTCTTTCATTTATATAAATATTGCAAAATATTGATTAAGTTATTTACTTTAACAATTAAGTTGATTACATTATTAATTATGCCCTAAATCACGAAAGTGGAGACAGTGAGCTGCCTTCAAAGGAGTGTTTCTAATTTATCCAAAAATGTCCTCTTCATTTTTCATGCAAATAGAGCATGAACATTTCTTGGAAACACACTGGCACTACTTTATACCATGTCTTCCAGGGTTTGAACTTCTGTCTTCAGCCCAGACCTTTAGCCAATGCATCACCACTGACTACACCTCTATGTGGGTGGAGCAATATGGACTACAGAGGGTCATTTTATATGCCACAGTCACACTCTAATAATAGACATATTATTTAAAGGAACAAGTCAAGTCAAGTCAAGAATATTTGTATAGCGCTTTTCACAATACAGATTGTATCAAAGCAGCTTCACAGTATTAAATTAAAATAATAATAAAACGTCCATGTTTGGTAATGCTAATCAATAGTATTATTCATTGATTAATTAATTGAATATCCCCAACTGAGCAAGCCAAAGGCAACAGTGGCAAGGAAACGAAAAACTCCATCAGGTGACCTAATGGAGAAAAAAAAAACTTGGGAGAACCCATGGCCCAGTCACTGTTCCTGAGAACCCAGGCTCAGGAACAGTTCACGCAAAGAAATGTTTAATTATGTCATCATTCATTTTCATGTCGTTTCAACCATGTATGACTTTCGTTCTTCTGTGGAACACAAAAGAAGATGGTTAGCTGGATGTTGACACTGTTCTTTATACAATGAGAGCATACACTCGAAAAGTTGGTTTTTTTTGATGCCGTAGAAAAACTATTTAGGGTTCCTGGAAAAAAATGTCAGTGAAAAGTTTTCCATTTCCACTATATAGAACCTTTTGTACAATGGGAAGGTTCCATGGATTTTAAAGGTTCTTTATGGAACCATTTGATGCCAATATAGAACCTTTATTATAGTGACTGGTTTGTTAAAAAAGCACAAGAAGTGCCATAAACGCACCATAAAAGTATGCCTCATGTACTGTATTTCAAGTTTTTTCAAGGCATACGATAACTTTGTGAGGAACGAACTGAAATTCAGTAATTTGTGCATGCAGATATTCAAATGGTGCATCAATGTACCAATGTTTGGGTGAACTAATTTGACGTGAACAAAATAGTTGAAATGTTTCGAGCTTCAATTTTTAAAACTCATGTTAAATGGTTTCAATTATGACAATGAGATACAAAACAATCTGACGTATTCAACAGCCTCATTTTCATCCATGACAAACTAAACATGGCATCTACTCTGGCTAATGTCTATATGGAGCTTCTTCTGAAGATTCCCGCTGATGTCAGCATTGATTGATTTTAATTTGCATAGCATAAGCATGAAATCTAATTACTGCCCATTGTTATCATCTCTGAAGTCCACGCTCTCTGAGTTGAAAGCATCGTAGGGTGGGTTTCTGGAAACCATTAGCTGAGTATTACAGGAAACCCTAATGTCCTTATGTGGCACTGATGCCTAACGCTGAAGCCACCAACTGTTTCAGGTCATGTGATGGAGCCTAACGCCAGGCGGACGTCCAGCTGCTTCGGGCCATTGGGTTTAATCTCCTGAGTATGGCAGACCGTGGTTACATACATACATACATGTGTGGGTAGACATGTGTATCTACAGATGGACTCGGGTGGGTTGAGCAGAACGAACGACACAAATCCTCCTCCCTTCAGCTTTCTGTTCCCATTTTCCCCCAATTGACACACACGCCCCTAGTGTGATCATTACCAAGATCTCTGATTAAGAAAGAGTGTTTCAAGGTCGCCACTGAGAACAATGTCATCTTCAGGTTCCTGATTAATTTTTCATTCCATGTCATGACATTTAGTTAACTTTGTTTTGTAAAAATGAGTTTTTAATTAGGGGGTTTCCTGTTATGCAGTACTTTGTAAAAAAAAAAATAAAGGAAAATTATATCACTACTTGGAGGATGTCATTAGAGTACCCCAATTATGCTATTTTAAAGGTTCCTAATTTTGTTTTGGTCTACAATAGGTTTAACATGCATCCAACGTAAAAAAAATTATAATATACATTGCAGTCAGAAAACGGTTCGTTCTTTCTTTCAGCGAGCCTACTCTGTTCTGATTGGTCATATGGCTCAGTCTAACAAAGGCAGGCAACGCTCGTTGACCACACTAAACATTAAATATTAGCAGATTTTTATATTTTAAAAACAACATTGCTGTAACTACATATACATACAACATTCACATGTCAGTGTATTATACATGTAAATCAATGCATTTATTGACTACAAACTACCAAAAATCACAGTTCTGCTCTATAACTCAATCGATTTGAATTGGCGCCGAAGCACTTCCTGGAACTTTCTGAGGTCTACGCGAATCACGTGACAACCTAAGCATTTAGAACTTCCGTTGTCACAACTCTCTCTCTATATGGCTCTGAGTCTGTTGTAATTGGTCTACTTTGCTCTGATTGGTCCGATGGCTCAGTCTGTTGTGATTGGTCTACTCTGTTTTGATTGGTCAGATGGCTTACCCTTTTGTGATTGGTCTACTGTGCTCTGATTGGTCAGATGGCCCAGTCTATTGTGATTGGTCTACTCTGTTTTGATTGGTCAAGATGGCTCAGCCTTTTATGATTGGTCTACTGTGCTCTGAGTGGTCAGACAGCCCAGTCAGGTGTGATTGGTCTACTGTGCTCTGAGTGGTCAGATGGCCCAGTCTGTTGTAATTGGTCTACTCTGTTCTGATTGGTCCGATGGCTCAGTCTGTTGTGATTGGTCTACTCTGTTTTGATTGGTCAGATGGCTTACCCTTTTGTGATTGGTCTACTGTGCTCTGATTGGTCAGATGGCCCAGTCTATTGTGATTGGTCTACTCTGTTTTGATTGGTCAAGATGGCTCAGCCTTTTATGATTGGTCTACTGTGCTCTGAGTGGTCAGACAGCCCAGTCAGGTGTGATTGGTCTACTGGGCTCTGATTGGTCAGATGGCCCAGTCTGTTGTAATTGTGCGTGTTGGAAATGAAACACCTATTACCGTATCTGAATTTCAGCTCCGGATCTTCCTCAGCACTTGGATACACAGTGATACGAACAGTGACAATGGCATGAATTTTAGCATATCAATTCCAGCACCAATCGTCATCCTTTTGAACGGCAAGTACAGCATCTTCTAAACATTTCGACAACACAAACCAAACTCTTCCTGTCAGCCTTGTCTGTGTTGTCTTTGTTTCATGTTTCTAAGTTTGTCTTGTGTTTCTTCTTCTTCTGGTGTTTAATGGCGGATTGGCAGACCAACATAAATGGTGCATTCCCGCCACCTACTGATCTGGAGTGTGGAGTATACTTGGTTTTGGAAGAAAGAACATTTTTTAATTCTATTTATTATTCCGGTTTTATTTAGATATTTAAATAATAATTCGTGAATTCTTGATTGTCTTGACCCATTTCCTAACAATACTTTTATTGAAATTGTATCAACTCCCAATCCATCGTAACTCTTGAATTAACTGTTGTCTCTCCCTTTCATATGCAGCACATTCTAAAAGGATATGCTGCACTGTTTCTAAATCCCCGCAATTATCACATTTTCCTGTATCATGCTTCCCTATTTTATAAAGACTATAATTTAATGCAGTGTGATTAATTCTTAACCTTGTAATAATGATTTTTTTCTTCCTATTTCCATATCTTTTCCTCTCTTTTCCAACCTGTTCCTGAATTTGATTAAGATGTCTTCCTTTAGTTTAGAGTCACTATTCCATATCTTTTGCCATCTTTTACTAAGTTCAATTGCTATTAATCTCTTGATTACTGATTTACTTAGTGATACATTAATTTCTATTTGTGGATGATTTAATGCTTTCTTTGCCAACTGGTCTACCTCATTACCATCCACACCCACATGTGGAACCCACACCCAGAGGAAGAATACCAATACCCTAACTGCCTTCCTCTAAATAAACATTGCAAAACTTTAAATATTATATCTTGCCAAGATTCAGGCCCTGTTTACACGAGAACGCTCGCGGGTGAAAACGTAAAAAATATTTTATCGGATGTGCCTTTCGTTTACACGGCGACAGCGTTTTTGGGGCTTAAAAACGCAAAAAAGTGAAACCACCCTCCAGAGTGGAAATATTAAACGCTCCACCATCGCGTTACCGTCTGTAAAAACGCAAAAGTCTATTAGGGAGAGAAGTTGAAGGAGGGTTGTACGCAGGCGCGCGGACTTGGTGTTGTTGTGTGGCAGTGCTTCACATTGCCACCTAGCCGCCTGGAGAGCATACTACATTGAATTTCACACACTTTTGCGTCACCATATGCACGCAGATAAATTTAACTACAGAACAATTATTTTTGATTCACGAGCCCTTTCCTCCCTCATATCCCCCTGAGACGAGGGATTTATGTATTTTTGTCGTCATTTTGCGTCATCAAAATCGTCATTTTGCGTCATCAAAATCGTCATTTTGCGTCATCAAAATCGTCATTTTGCGTCATCAAAATCGTCATTTTGCGTCATCAAAATCGTCATTTTGCGTCATCGGAGGATTTTGGGGCCAGAGGCTAAAAACTACAGCCAGTAGACGGAGCTAGTGCCGCATGTTTTCAACCCGCCCATAGATCTCACTCACAGAATGCACAAATAGTGTCAGCCATCTTTTATTTGAAAGCTAAGCTATCGGGTTCTTATTCTGTGGAGAAAGCCGAGTAGTAGGGGTTACCACACATCCTCTTTTTCCCGGACATGTCCGGCCGCAGTAAACATAATAAATGGCGACTTTAGAACGCAAAAGCCGAATCCCAGAAATTTTGGGCAATCGCAAAATCCCGGGCAGACTCATCACGGAGACTCACTATTAGCCTAGCCTGGTTGTTGAACTGCTCTCTTACCGGTTAGGCGTGGGTTGGGAGTGGCCTCATAGGGCAGCGAAGCAAGTGCATTTTGGGAGTTGTTGTCTTTCATCTCCATAAGCCAAAAATAATTGTTCTGCCTTTTCTCAGTCTAGAAGGCTCCAAATTAAAAAATAATTTCACATTTCTACTACATAAATGACCCATTTTAAAAACACATTCATCTTTCCAGAGGTGAAGTATCCCTTTAAGGATTCACCTCATTCCTAACAAATGTCTGACGACCACCGACCGTGTACGAAACATTTAAGAAGTCAGTGATAAAGTGAGTAACACGCCACCATTCAAACACGTTTCATTATGTCCCACACTAATTATTACAGCAGAGTGAAAATGAGGCCAGATTGTTTAAAGGCTCATTCATTAATTACCCAAAGCTGTTAGTTAATTTTAGCTTAATTTAAGACCTTTAAATTATTCAAGTGTAACGCATTTGATAAAATAAAATAAAACAATGGGGCCTGCAGCACTTGCAGAGCTATGGTGGTGTGAAAATGAGATGGGAAACTTTGCAGAATGGAAACATTTTGTGAGCAAACTCAAAGTTTCTCGGGGGAATAGCCTACACAACATTTGCAAGAGAATGCAAAATCATTTTCCTCCGATCTCACTATACGTGTTCAGATAAAAAGTTAAAAATGCATTGAGACACCTTCATTCTTCAACAAACTATCCTTCAAGAAAATGTAAAATAGGCCTACTTCTCTCAAAGCTAAGTTTTGGTGTTGTTTTTGCAATTATTTTCTCCTGAGAAAGAATGGCGCCAGGCACACATAGGCCCTGTTTACACCTGGTAATCAGATGCATTTTGTTCGGACGGATCACAAGTGTACGAAGCTAAATACAGGTGTAAACAGGGTCTAAAACTTTGCAGAGGTAGTTGAACCAGATTGCATTCGTAGTGTTTGGTCGAATGCATTACTGACCTAATGCGTAAACATTATTGAAGCACACTAGCCAGACGGGATTTAAACATTGTTGGCTGGAGAGACAAATTTGGTTTGAGGATGAAAAACATACCAAGCACAAACGTTCTCTCACGATTCTTGATTTCTAACACAGTCACAGCGTGGCCTTGCGGCTGTCAGAACAGAAACGAAAGCTGCTGCTCACTCACTTCAAAAATGTAACACATGCATATCTGATCCATTTAGTCATTGATTTCTTTCAAGGCCAAACACAGTTGATGATACGTGCAGGAGAAACAGCAACATTAATCTACTGTAATACATGGACTCATTGTTCCACTTCACAAAGTTTACAAGCAGCATTGCCTGGCGCACAGGGCTCATAAAGTGTTTTTGGTAATTTAGTGGGATAAAATGAAACTGAACTCAGATACAAAAGCGTTGAGCAAATCCCGGCTTAAACTTATGCCATCATTACATTTTCAGGAATGAAATTTGGATACATTTTCTGTTGCTCAAATTTACGGTTAGGGATTTAACCTAAGTATTAACCCTTACGCTGTATAGGTACTTATAGGCCTACCTCAAATCATGTGGAATTCCTCAAGTACAGTTTTTGACTGAAAATAGGCCAGATTTAAACTTGCATCGAGTATCATGTCGCAACATATGTTAGACCATATATCTCTGATATACTGTAAGGAACTGTATAAACATTTCTTCTAATTAAGAGTCAGTTTCAGCCTCCTGTGGACTCAATGGCATCATAATAATGAGGTGCTCAGTTGAAGGAAGTGACCCGCTCTACGAAGGACAAACATTCATTTTCTTCCCTCCTGGCATGATGTGAGATGAGAGGAGAGAAATCCCATTGTTTGTACTCTGGGATCAACGTGACTCCCCCTTATCGGCGTTCCACCTTTCTGCCAGGATCTGAAATGGACCAATAAAAGGCCTCGATGCACACATTGACAGAGAGAGTTAAGGACGGAAGAAGTGTAATATGAAAGGAGGGAAGGTAAAGTAGAGCAGAAGCTAAAACAGGGGGGAGGGGGGGGGGGGAGTGATTACTGAACATTTAACAGGTTTGGGACTTTATGTGAGTGAAAACTGCTGTTCTCCCTGCAGAGAAATCATTTTGAGGGAAAGGTCCATTACAGCATTCATCCCTCCCTATCAATGCTAAATGATCAGACACACAGCTCCCATCATGCCACGTTTGACCTTCATCAATGGAAACACATTTGTCCTGCTTTCACACCACAGTTCATGTGAGGCACACAAATACAATACATTTTAATGGCTTATTACTTTTTTAGGAGCATAAATCCATGTTTATTGTGAGATCTAGTAGATGTGTTTGAAACTGTTGTCTATTGTCTAACATAAAATTATATGCAAGCATAAAGTAGCCAGTGTTAATGTCTCCCTGTGGTGAAAATCAAGTTTTGAATGTTGTTTATATGACTACGTGGTGTTTTTAATAGGCTTTAAGACAAACCATGTGCATATTCATAAGTCAGCACCATTGCTGAGTATTTTCTCCTTAAAACTGTGAAAAAAAGACTGTCTCAAAAGCACTGTTTGAAATCGCCGGCTTAAATGATAATCAGTTTTACATCCCAGCTCACCATTAAGCACCTCCTTTCACTATGTGTTAAAAATATTATAAAAGTTTTCAGGTTCTGTTTTGTACTTTATTTCTGGAAAATACACCGGTTAACTTCAAAACTGCCAATAATGTTTCTGACTGAGACATCATGTACTCTCAGACTGTTTGACATTAACAGCATATTTGGTTAAACGTGGATTGTGTGTCTGTCCTCTAGGCATGTCATTTTTATTTCATTGTCAGATGCGATGACAGATTTGTCATGACGATTTTTCTTCGTAGAAAGTGACTGTTACTATTATTACCTGCTCTATGAACTCTGAGACTGTGGAACATCAGACAGAGAAACATAAACATCATGCTCTATCATGTATTTTTCTTGCTTTCAGATGTTTTTTCAAAATCATAATGATTTCTTATTGTTTTTGAAAGAAGTATCTTATGTTCTCTTGTGATTTAAAAAAAAAATCTAATAAATGCAGCCTTGATGAGCTGAAGAGATGGACGAGGAGGCAAAACCGTCCAAGGCCTGGAGACATCGTTCGTGGCGGGCAGCGGTTTTGTGCCACTCCACTTTCAGAGTCCAACTGAAGAGGCTTCTCACGAGCCCAATGCCCTAATTAAAATGGATGAACATTGCTGCTAAGGGCCTACTATCATTTGTCAAACTCTTGCCGTGCTTTGACAAGCAAAGTAGAAATAATTGCCTTTTAGTGTAACGCTACAAATTCCAGTTATGCGAGGTGAGCTGCGCTGGTGGTTCGAGTTGCCAGATTGTGTGGAACTAAATGTTGGCCTGCGTTTCTTTTCCCGATCGGCAGCTGCTCAAAATGCAAAGCCGTGCCCGCAGCTCCTTTCCCTGCATCATAATCACGTTTAACTATAGTCTAACGTTGATGAAATGTTATTCCCGGTCATCATTTTCTCTTAATTTATCCATCAATCTGTCGTCGTTGCCATTGCCATTCTGTGCAACATTTTTAGAGCGGGAAAAGTTGTACAGTGCAGGCGCCAAAACAGCACCATCTGTCTCCTCTCGACCACTGTTGGTGGCACAGAAAACAATATCCATCCATGCCACGTCAGGAGTGAGTCAGGACCACAGCGGAGAGAAAACATGTGAAAGAGAACATGGATGAAAAGACATGGTGGTCTAACGGCTGCAACACAGTATCTATATTTAATGTGATCTCTGAATTTAGGGATCAGTCAGAAAGGTCAACTAGTCAAACGTTTCTAATGTATTTTGGGTTTAATATTTTAGCAGCGGTGAAATATTAAAGAAAAAATGTATATTTATAAAAAAACTGTTACAAATAAAATTCCGTTAGAAGTTAATTTCAGTTACAAATAATTCATTTAGAAAAATGATCGTTTTACTGTGCTGAAATCGCTGTTGCTAGGTTGTTGGGGGTGTTTAGTTCACACGTGATCTTCATAAATTAGTTTGAAAAAAAGTTCTTCAAAAACAGCTACATGAGCAACACATGGGCGTCAGTTATAAAACACCTGAGGCAACATCTATTTTAAAGTTTTATTTTCATCAGTGCCAGTACTTAAAGGGACAGTTTACCCAAAAATGTAAATTAGCCCATGATTTACACACCCTCAAGACATCCTAGGTGTATATGACATTCTTCTGTCAGACGAATACAATTGGAGTTGTATTAAAAAATGTCCTGTCTCTTTCAAGCTTTATAATGGCAATGAATTGCTGTTTCTGTTTTGAAATCCATCAAAGTGCATCTATCCATCATAAATGAACTCCACACGGCTCCGGCGGGTTAATAAAGGCCTTCTGAAATAAAGCGATGCGTTCGTGTAAAAAAAAAAAATCCATATTTAAAACTTTATAGACTAAAATAACTTCCGGCAGATGGTCTACGCAAGTTGACCTACGCCAATAGAGTAACAGTTCCTTGATTGTTACGCAGGAATGAGAGTATAGTTCCTAGTCATATTGGCCTAGAAAATCGCAACTTTTCAGTTTCTGTCAGTCTTAGTACACGATGTAACTAAGAGTCAAGTTTTAAATAGGAAAAATATAGAAACTCTTTGGCCATTTTTTTGAGAGAGATGCTAACGGTCTAATCAGATTCAATTATCTATGCTAAGCTATGCTAAAAGAGCTACCGCCAGACCCGGAGATCGGCTGAATGGATTCGAAACCGCTAAAACTCAACCGTTTAACTCTAGGGGAGTTGGGAAATGAGCCCATTTCCAAAAAAAGTGGAGTGTTCCTTTAAAGATTGATTTATACTTCTACTTCGGACCTATGCCGGAGCCCCTACGCTGTAGGCGAACAGCCCACAATAAACACTCCTGACCTTTAATCAGAATAAATCTACAGTGCATTCTTAGGGTGAACTTGTTGATTAATCAAATCATTCCCACTTTTTCTGCTCAGCTTCAAAGAAGAACGTGCTATTGCCCTCAGTTCAAAGCAAGGCTGAGGGGTGAACCAATAGAGGGATCCTTGATACTTACTGGTGAACAGCTGTTGGGTAGCAGGCGAGTTCCCCCCCGTGAGCATCTGCCATTGCAAACTGATTACCCAAGAGTAGAGCAGCCTGTGCCACCCGCTCCAGACTAATCACATCTGTTGCTTTGATTAAGAGGCGAACAAGCTCTCAGCCTGGTCCTGGACCACCGAAGGGCTTCAGACTCGCAGTTAAGAGAGAGAGCAGAAGAAAGGATGGACCGAAGATGAGAGGGACAGACATGTCTGTGATTGCCAGATGGAAAAGACTGGAAGGAGAGAGGATGAGGAACATGGAAAGGATGAGGAACGCATCACTCAAAAGTGTCCTAACAAATTCACAACATACTAAAGTGACAAACGATTAATACACTTCAGTGTTCAGCCGAGTTTAACCAGCTGCAATCCACAAGTGACAAGAGACATCAGATAAGTCTCTTATGCTCACCAAGGCTGCTTTTATTTGACCAAAAGCAAGCTGTCTTTAGTATCACATGATCCTCCAGAAATCATTCTAATATGATGATTTTAATGCATCCTTGCTTTAAGAAAAGTATGGATTTCTTTAAAAAAAAAAAAAAACTTGCTGTCTTAAAAATTGCAAACAGTATTAAATGGTATATACTACATTTTAAATTGTACTAATATTTCACAACAGCATTTTTTTTTTTACTGTATTTTTGATCAAATAAATGCAGACTTTCTTGGACACTTGCGAATTCACTGATGAATTTGAGCTAAATTACACGCTAGTAAGAATGACAGTAAAATAAAATACATGTATAAAACTAAAAGACTAAAAAATATTAATTTTTCTTAAATAATATCATATAAGGAATATTAATAGAGTAATGCCGAATCGGCATTATATTTGAGCAAAATAATGACATAATTGGAGCAAAATAGACAAATATTTTTACTAAATATTGACTAAAATAAAACATGTTAATCCTGCCTACAACAACAACAACAAAAATTAAAAGTTGAAAAGGACCTATTGTTTTCTTACATGTTCAATTCTTTAGTGTGTAATGTTGCTGTGTGAGAAGAAAGATCTGCAAAGTTACAAAGTCACTCCAAAAGCAGTTATTCTCTATATCAGTGGCACTGTTTATGAACCCCCTGAAACTCCTCCATTGTAATCTTGAGTCTTCTTCCGTAAAAGACAAGTCACAATATTCCTCATTTAAATAATCCCAGCCCAAGGCTTTTGCAAAACAAGGGGTGAGGCCTGGCTTAAAGGTGCAATAGGTGATTCTCTACAGAAACATTTTTTGTTATGCTGGTTGAAAGCGCATTCACGTACGCTGTGCAGCCAGAGCGAGAATGACAGGCAAACAGTTGTTTACGTTCGTTATTGTTGTAAAGTTTTCTCACCGGTGGTGAATGACACATGATGTAATCCAATAACTTTGTCTCTCTTTTGGTCTGTGCGCGTTCATCTGTTTTGGAGGAGGCGTGGTTTTGGACGCGACTTGCAGTGAAGGCGGGGCTTTCGATGCTAGCAGGCTAAATGTAGCATTTCCTTGATCACGTATTGCACCTTTAATTTCAATGAGGACAAAAACATTTCTTGAAACTGGAAATATCAAAACACACTCCTACAGCTACTTCAGCATGCGGTTGATGTGGCAGACATGCGACTGCAAAGCTTTTAAACTGGGCTTCTCTCTTTGTCTCACTTCACTGGTCACCTTCCTGCTGCTCACATCAACAGCCACTGAATGACATACTGTGAAATGCACAGAAAATGACGATCGATATCCAACCTCTGAGCTCTTAATTGGGATGAGATCGAACGTCACCTGGGATGGATCCACAAATTAGATGCAGCTGTTCCCTCAAGAGCACTTAGCAATTCACCCACTTAAACCATTGAAAATAAATAGCACATGCTAACAGAATTAGTCTCTCCTATAAAACTGAAATTCTTTCTCAGTTTCTCTAAAGACCTCCTCCATTTAGAGGATTGAGTCAACAGCACACACCAGACTTCAAACGCTTTCGGGAAGAGACCAAGAAAAGGTCAAAGCGACGGAAATTGGTCTCGTGTGTGTTCTGACATGAGCGGAGATCATCCTCGCCCCCCGTTGAAGGCTTATTCAGTTAATCACTATACATTAACTTGGCAGTAACATTGTCCAGGACTGCGTTTATAGATCAATATCGCTTCATGTACAGTTAGCCCACTCATTCTCATGTAGTCGCACCAAACAAGGGTCTTAAAGAAGACTGTTTCTGCTTCACATACTATCATTACGCTATGCTAATGAGTAGAAATTGATTTTTAATTGATTCTCTTGAAACACAATGTGAAGAGTAAACAAACACGTGATGATGAATTAGCCCATTATTGTTCAGTTTGTTTCATTAGCTAAAACATTAAGCCATTAAAATAAATATTGATTCTTTTAAAATGAGTGAAAGCTGAGAATTTTTTTTATTTGTTTCAAATTACATGCATTAATCATACTAAATACATGATAAAATCACTAGCTTAAAAACACGTACAGTTGATATTTTTGATTTATGAGAATTGATCCATCAGGAATAAATATATCAGTTCTTCCAGATGGATTTGCCTATCCATGAAAGATAGTGCAACAGAGAAACATCATATCGATCTGATGTAATTCCATGAATGACAGAGTTAGTGAGACAGAAAGAAAGAAAGATGTAAGAATATTACTGGAGAGAGAAATTACTGCATCAGGGAAATTACATAATAGCCTATAAAAAAGTGACTTTCCCTCTAGTTGCTGCATGACCTTTTCTCAGGCATTTATCTGACAGCATAAATCCTACTTTTATGTCAGTAAAGCAGGAATGGATATTTCAATTTTTTGGGGAGAAGTAGCCGTTCACGAAGTCCTGGATGAGTTACTGACATCCGACTCTTATACTGCCACTCTCAAAGAGAGGAGATAAAACTGAGCGATGTTTGACTCAAGACACGGTATGAGAGGTATGATCCAAAAAACAAATCTCACTCTCCACACAGGCTTGTTGGTCAGTTTACAGTATGTTTTACATAACTTGCTTCAGGGCATCATGCACTGCTTTGACCTTGTGTCGTGATAGCTTTACAAAAACACGATTTTAAGATCCTTAAAATCACGATTTTCAGAAGATTCCTTCTGCTTTGTTTTTCTCTGAACATCATATTATGTATTTCAAGTGGGATAAGAACCAGGACCAAAGAAAACATGAACATGTTTGCATGTGTGCCCTTGCATGTTTCATCTGCCCTTAAAGGGTTAGTTCACCCAAAAATGAAAATAATGTCATTAATGACTCACCCTCATGTCGTTCTAAGCCCGTAAGACCTCCGTTCATCTTCAGAACACAGTTTAAGATATTTTAGATTTAGTCCGAGAGCTTTCTCTCCGTCCATTGAAAATGTATATACAGTATACTGTCCATGTCCAGAAAGGTAATATAAACATCATCAAAGTAGTCCATGTGACATCAGTGGGTTAGTTAGAAGTTTTTGAAGCATCGAAAATACTTTTTGGTCCAAAAATAACACAAAATAAGACTTTATTCAGCATTGTATTCTCTCCCGGGTCTGTTGTCAATCCTTCACAGTTACGCTGATGGCGTAAGACGCTGATGACGTGTTATCCGGTGCGCCCGAGCTTCATTTATAGACTGAGGGAAACGCACGCTGTAAAAGTGTCTCATCCGCGACATGCACATTTACGCACCATTAAAAAAATGATATCCACGCAAACAATGTAGAATAGCTTGAATATAGCGTGCGTCTCCCTCAGACTGTAAACGAAGCTCCATATAACACGTCATCAGCGTCTTACGTCAGCAGCGTCACTGCGGAGTCCTGAACGCAGATTCACAACAGACCCGGGAGAGAATACAATGCTGAATAAAGTCTTATTTTGTGTTATTTTTGGACCAAAAAGTATTTTCGATGCTTCAAAAACTTCTAACTAACCCACTGATGTCACATGGACTACTTTGATGATGTTTATATTACCTTTATAGACATGGACAGTATACTGTATATACAGCTTCAATGGACGGACAGAAAGCTCTCGGACTAAATCTAAAATATCTTAAACTGTGTTCCGAAGATGAACGGAGGTCTTACGGGCTTAGAACGACATGAGGGTCATTAGTGACATTATTTTCATTTTTGGGTGAACTAACCCTTTAACACACAATAACAACCTCTGGTTTCCAATCTAATTTAACCGTATTATCAAGGGTGCTGTTTTTCATTCGGCAGACTCCTCTATTTAGGGACTAAAGCAAAACTAACTCACATGCTGAATGATTTCGGACAATACAGATACATTTTCATATTCTGAAATTTCATATTTTGACTTTAAAGACTTGATAATATTGACATTTCCTTGAGGAGAAGAAACGAATGGAAGAAAAAAAAGAAAGTGACCTCAGAAAGCCAAAGCTAATAGGCTACGCATTTCATTATTTTATTCAGCGAGGATGCATTAGTCAAAAGTCGTACTTAGTCATTGAAAGACTTTTACATTGAAAGATTCCCGTTTCAAATAAATGCTGTTCTTTTGAACTTTTTGTTTTACATGTCCTGAAATAAGAGAGAACAAAGACAAGCTTTCATTTCTCATCATATATTTCTCATCATCATTTCTCATGTATTTAAAACGTAATGAAAAAGCATGCTTCTGTAGTGGTCTGAACACTTTCTTTGATGTGACCAAGGAAACACTGTGTACTCCAGCCCTCGTAGGCTACTGCTCTTTAATGAAGACTCATGTTGCACTCTGTGCCCAAAATTGTACTTTGAAAACCTCTTGGCTGTAGCTTGTTAGTTGTAATAGCGTTCAGTGTTATTGGAAGTCGCATCAAAATGATGTGCTCCTGCTCTCGGTTCTGCCGTCCAATCAGAATTAACCTAGGGCTAAATCGAACATTTGTACGAGAAAGTCAAGGGGAGAAATTAAGTGCCAAACATATAGACCGGAATGACTACTTGAAAAAATATTAAGCTTTGAAGTGTAATGGTGTTTGTGTTACGGACATGAATGATAGGCTACCTCAAATCTTCCATTTCAAATAGCCTATGTTGTGCTTGTCAGTCTAAACAGTCAAAACATACATTTACAATGGAGAGAAGTGAACCATATATATATATTTCAGAATATCATAGAGACTTGGGCTTAATTTAAAAACACCAATTCATTCGATTCGATTCCAAAATGATTGCCGAGGCATCTCAAATTTTAAGTGTACTGGCAAATGAAGGTGTAAAGATTAATATAAAAGTATTTTAAAATAATTAGTGCTGTCAAATCGATTAATCACGATTAATCCCATCTAATAAAAACGTGTGTGTGTGTATATATATATATATGATTGATCATGATTAATTGATTTTACATAATAATATAAAGAATACAAGTATATCACATTTATACATTATATGATCCTGTATAAAACTTGTAGAGGTAGAACTTATAAGTTATATGAGTTGGATTTATATTTTTCCCCATTTTGCATATTAAGTGCATGTCAGCAACACACTAGAGATTATAATATAATATAATATAATATAATATAATATAATATAATATAATATAATGATTGTATTGTCATTGCACAACTGTGTGGTAGATTCACATAAAAACATGCATACAGACAAAAATAGACAAGATGAGCATAAAAAAGTAGAAAAAGGCACTTTACAATAAGGTTCCATTTGTTAACATTAGTTTATTTATTAGTAAACACGAAATAACATACTTCTAAAGCATTTATTAATCTCAGTTAACGTTAATTTCAACATTTACTAATACAATATTAAAATCAAAATTTGGATCTGTAAAATATTATATAATGGACTATATAAATTATATAAATATTATATAGTTAACATGAACTAACATTGAACTTTATATTTTTATGAACTAAAGTTAACAAAAATGTATAAATATTGTTACAAATGTATTGCACATGTATTGGTCTACACTATCACACTAAACTGCATTTGAGTGTGGTGAAAGTTATAGGGCCCTATTTTAACGGTCTGAAACGCAAGTGTCAAAGTGCAAAGCGCAAGTAACTTTGTGGGCGGATCCCGGCGCTGTTGCTATTTTCCCGGCGGTATAAATGACTCTTGCGCCCGACGCAAATCTAAAAGGGGTTGGTCTGAAGTAGCTTCATTATTCATAGGTGTGGTTTGGGCGTAACGTGAAATAAACCAATCAGAGCGTCCTCTCACATTCCCTTTAAGAGCAGACGCGCTTGTTCCAACGCGGATTGCTATTATAACGGCGGATTTGCCAGGCGCACGCAGGAGCAGTTCACAGCCGAGGAAACCGACGTTCTCGTCAGGTCCGTAAAACACAGAGAAGTGACATTGGGGATGATGGGAGAAACCCACACAAATTAGCTTCGGTTAAACAGCCGTATAATTTGGGTAGTAAATGTGTAGCCTAATCTAGATTTTTTTTTTTTTTTTATCTAGATAGATCTTTTTCACATCTTCACGGACACAACAATGATTTCCCTCGTGTGTTAATATTTTTCCTTGTAATAATGTATGATTTGCAAAAATGAAAACTGCTGCGTCTGTTTATATTAGAGAATCAAAGTGGATGCGCGTTAACATTATGGCCAAGCACGCGCCCTTAAAATACCATATCACTAACGCGCAACGCGCCACTGTCTTTAGACTGTTTTTTTCCTGGTCAGTGGCGCAATTGCTTTCTAAAACTGGAAAATAGCACCATGGAAGTTTTGCGCCGGAACACGCCTCCTCTTTGCGCTGAACAGCCCCCGCGAGCGCAAGTTCATTCCCTAATTTACCAACGTGCGTCTGTGGAGGGAAAAGTCCGCTGTGCGCGGGGGCAAAATAGGAATGATACATGCGTCAGTGTTCAAAGTCAATTGCGCTGGGTGCAAGATAGGGCCCATAATGTTATTATACGTGTTAGTTTGTCTGTATGAGACTAGCAGTAAGCTAGATCAACATTAGAATAACATACAGATCATATTCTAACATTTCATCATGTTGAACTATATAACATTGATTAGTTTTATGTACATTTGCTCACCTGTCTAATAAAGTATGTAAGAGCGCGAACGTGGAGCTCTCGGCGTCTCGAAAACGCCACGCTGATATTGATCCTCGTTTTAGTTCTCCTTTTTCCCAAAGTCTGTTTGCCATGGACCATAATGTTTGAATGAAACAACAGAGTGCAACTAGACGTTACGCACTACGCAGTTGTCCCCGTCTGTCGCCATGGTTACTATAGCAGAACGAGCGGAAACCAGGGATAATGCGGTTTTCCGGGACGAACAATTATTTAAAATTGGAATTTCTCTGAAATTAAAACTCTTTGGGAACTTTTGGGATATTGTAAGTACACAACTGCAGGAAATATATCACACTGTGCAAGTGATTTTTGGATATTTTATTACAAAATTCTTACATATTGTACCTTTAATGCAACTAATGGGAACCTTCTGTAAATCGTTACCCCAAAAAAATATTATTTCCCAACCCTGTAGTTGATCATGTGTTGTCTTCCCAGTTTTTAAATAGAATTTAGTTCCTTGATGGCGCGTGTAAAAACTGTCCAGAAGTCTGGAGGCGTGTCTTGAGAGAGCGATAACGCCTTCCCGATGGCAGCAGAGTGAAGACATGATTGCCAGGGTGAGAGGAATCCTTTATTGTATTACTTCTGGCACGCCGTGGATGTCTATACACAACATCTGGTTCTCTAAATGTCCTCAAGTGAAGGCAGCTGTCAGCCTGTAAGATTAGTTTTGCACAAACAATTACCACTCAGTTTTTCTTCAGAAAATGTAAAAAAATCTACAACAAAGAAAAAAACAGAAGAAAAAAACAGACCCCCCCAACATGCAGTGTGTGCACTTTAAAGTGTAGCCCGTGTGAACAAATTAAATTAGTCAGCTTGGCTCGTGCTCTAGATCAGGTTGAGTACCTCTGCCCTACAACCTTCTTGATCAGCTTTCCTGAAGACTTGGCAACAAAACTAAGGTGACAACAAGGTTGAAGCAAAAGCCCTGCATCAGAACTTTTCAAGTGTTTTTTTTTTTTTTTTTTTAACAGTCAACTTTGCTGAAACAAAGTTGTTCCCTGGTCCACAGCATCCCTATGAAACTGGAGGGTAATCTATGGGATGCCAGGCTGTAGTAGAAATGATTTAACCTGCATGTCCTCCATTGGCCCTGGGCACTAATACAGAGTATGGGTTTCCACAGTGGCCGAGGGGCGGAGGAGAAGGGCGGGCATAAATTTGCACTCTCCATTATGGATGAAGTAGCAGACAAAGAAATAGAAGTAACGGATTTTCAGACAGGCATACATTTAGCATTACAGTCATAAATAATGCCTATAAAACAAGGCCTTGGCTCAGACTCTCAGATGGTTCTCAACAAATCAACTTTGCTGATTATTGGTGTTGCAAGGGCACAGTTTGTCCACACACATAAACCCGTTTGACAAAAGTGTATTTCTGAAAAGAGGCCACAAGCAAGTTGCTTATGAGCCGAGAAAATATACTTAACACTCATTAGGGCCGGCAATGGCTCCTCACAAAATAATGCATTTCAACTTCGACTTGTCAATGCTTTTCAGCTTTTCAGAGTCGAAGTGCAAATCATTGGAATGTTAACGTGTAAAGATGTATAAAAGTACACTCCCATTCAAAAGTTTGGGGTCTGTAAGATTTTTTTTATGTTTTTGAAAGAAGAGCAGGTATTGCATTTTTCTGCATGATTTTCTCAGCTTTTTGCTAATTTTTTTTTGTTGCTTTTTTTAATGAAACTTGTCCACATTCAAGTGTTGATAAAAAAAAAGAAGCTAAAACGTTTTGTTGTTGTTTAAAAGCAGAGACTGTGTTCTTTCTTTTTATATATTTGTGATGATGGGGTATTGCATGTTCAGATATTCATACAAAATATTCTGAAACTTTTTTGAAAATTATCAAAAGCTTACATTGGCAACGGACCTGCAAGAATACAGATTTCACAGTAAGTGCTCTCATATTTAACACTAGCCTTAGAAAAAAAAAGGTGTTTCAAAGCTTGTTGTTTTGCAGAACATCGCAGTTAAGAATAATAAGGCCTGTAGTTATAGGGAGAACATGTTATTTAAGGAATTCATTGGTTTTTTTTAAACCTAGTCTGTGAGGTAAAACACGCCGCATCATAATTGCTGTAGTTACCATGTTCTGAACATCACATCCTTTGTTTTTCCATCAAATGTAATTTAACTAGGTGGTTGAGTAAAACAAACTTTGGACTTCATATTTAAAACATACCTCAAGTTAGCACCAGCTATCTAGTTAGCTAGCCAGTTAGCATCAGCTAATAATATTTTTCAAATAGGGTTGATTTTCAGCATGGTTCAGTAAAAATATTAATATTTATCTACTATTGGTTTAGCTTGTCTTTTTAATTTTAAGCTAAAACTGCTTGTACTCTAATTTTGGTGTAAATGTATGAAGCAAATTGCTTTGTCGGGCAAAATGTCCCCTTGGTAGGGCTGTTAACGATTAATCGCGATTAATTGAAATCCAAAATAAAAGTTTGTGTTTACATAATATATGTGTGTGTATTGTGTATAATTATTTTGTATATATAAATACACACACATGCATGTATATATTTGAGAAATATTTGCATTTATATACTGCATATATATTTTTATATTATATATAAATAGAACTATTTTATATATAAATAAAACATTTTTATTAAATATATACATGCATGTGTGTGTATTTATATATACAAAATAATTATACACAATACACACACACATTTATTATGTAAACACAAACTTTTATTTGGATTTCGATTAATCGCGATTAATCGTTTACAGCCCTACCCCTTGGTACAAATTTTATTGAAAAATGTACAGAGCTTTAATGTATGCCATTGTCACTGAAAAATATAACTATAACCTAAATTCTCACACGTAATATAAATTCTTTGCCCTAGGCTAGTGATAATGAAATTGATTTATTTATTTATTTATCTAAACATAACATGCGTTAAACAGACATCTTGACGCCTCATCTGCCTTTTCAGGTTTTTTAACAAAGTAACCTTTGAAATGTATAGTTTTACGGTAAAATGAAAAAAATTGCAATAAATGCAGGATATTGACGTTATTGATGCACTTAAAAAAAATCTTAGCACCCCCTCTGACCTGTTAAGCCCTCCCTTAGCACCTCCAGGAAAAAAAATGGAGCTGCCGCAGTGCCACTGGTTCTAAGCCCACCTTCACTGTGAAGCACTTGTATCTGTCATACCCGAGGCGAATTGATGCCGTATCGGCCGCAAAAGGAGCCCCTTCACCATACTAATGAATTATTGTGGCCTAAAACCAGGTGTTTCAGTTTCATTGTCCAACCCCAGTATATTGAACATTATATGATGTACATTCTCAGCTGCACAATGTGGGCTTTTATTAAAGTGTAGATATTAAAAAGCAGTGAGGCCAGCAGAACGCTGGATGAATTCACTCTTTGCTTATTGATCATTTAATCAAGTGTCTGTTAAAGGTCATATAGCTGGAGGTCACATGACTCCCCTGCACTGACCCGTCTACACACTCTGCTCCGCATGAGACAGAGGGACCTTTTCTTTTCTTCCTGCACATCGAATCCTTGCAACAACTGCAGCTGTTCGTCCTCCAGCACTTTGCACTTCACACTTCCTGTTAATTACTTTGGTCAATCAACACCTTTCCGGACCACTTCCTCCTAAAGAAAATCTGTGTCCTCATTCCCCACTACACAATGCAGATGCTGAGAAGAATAACAAAAAGCATTTGGTCTCTCTTGTCTGCATTGTGCTCTTACAGAAAGGCATCTACTTTCCTATTTAACTTTCCATTGCTTCATTCACAATACACACAAAACTGGAAAGTACTTCCTCAATTTGGCAAAATCTAAAGTGGTCAACTCACTGTACAAAGTCATGTCGCATTAGGGTGAGTTTAAGTAAACGTGGATGCCTTAGCATTTTGCAACTCACAGGACTCAACCTGACTATCAGGTGGGTATTTGCTCACAGGTTAAATCAAAATCAGCTGTGACGCGCTGTGGAATTATGGCCGCCAGTGATCAAATGCTGGAGGAAATCATTATTGATGTCCGTGACCTCATGAGAATGTCAGGCCAATAGTGTAATAAACCTGAACAACTGGCTGAGGGAGAAGGGAGAAGAGCAGACAAACAGCCCAGATTAGATGTACTTCACAACAGACCACCTAAACAAACTGATGAGGACAGCCGGCCAGTCATTGAAATCAATGACTGAAATTTGCTGTCTGTCAATAAGTTGTCTCGGGAGACCTTTATGTACTGGCTTTTTTCCACCGACCTGCTCTGAGAAAGATAAATCGGAGATCCATTCTCCTGGTTGCCATAAAACAAAACAATACATCTCCTCGTACTATGCTATGCATTTTGTCTCAATAAACCTTTACTTTTACATTCCAAAGAATAATATCTGTCTTTTATCTCAACTATATCCCTCAGTTATATCCCTACTCAAACCCATCAGTTCTTCGAAACAGTTCAAAGTTCTGGTTTTATTTTTGCCAGTGTAACCCCTCCACCCGGGTCCTTCTCACCCCGCTCCGTGCGGGTCTCCGGCATGAGAGTCAGGCACTCTAACAAGGAGGCTGAAGACTGCAGCCTCTAGCGTCTGTCGCTAGAGCGCCTATTGAGATCAGAGGAGTGAGGTTTACTCGCACAGCGACTACCAGCTGGCCTCCGTTACACTCACCCCCTTAAACCTCACTCCCATCCGGGTCACGGCACCAATGTAACCCCGCCACCCGGGTCCTTCTCACCCCGCTCCGTGCGGATCTCCGGCATGAGAGTCAGGCACTCTAACAAGGAGGCTGAAGACTGCAGCCTCTAGCGTCTGTCGCTAGAGCGCCTATTGAGATCAGAGGAGTGAGATTTACTCGCACAGCGACTACCAGCTGGCCTCCGTTACACCAGCAGACTCTCCTCTGTTCAGCATTTTGTTGTTGTTGAGATCTAGCATGTCAACCTTTCTCGCTTGTTGTGATAACTAACCTATGACACTCCCACGCCATACACACGTCAAAGAAACCAGAGCAATTTTTCTCTATTTACAGATATGACGAGACACACACGGGCGAGTGACGCAAGTACGCAATTTTCCGCAAGACCATCCCACTAGGTCTGACACATGAATATTTCAGGCTTACCATAGTGAATCAAGTTAAGGATTGATGATGTATTGACTCATTATTTAAATGTTGAACAAAAAAAAAGGTTACATAGTGTGCCTTGAAAGAATGAATGTCAATGTGTACCCATTTGGGAAATATCAATATGACCTATAAAAGAAGCAGAAGGAAAAAACAAGTGCGTGGAGATGGGCTGCGGGAATGAAAGGCCATTATTCACAGTTAATAACCAAAGTATACCATGAACATTGACCTCAAAATGCAGTTTTTCTTTGTAAGAAATGGAGCTTGGAATAGATGCTTGAAAATTGCATTCGCCACCCGAGTGTGGAAATTTTGAAAAAGCGGCACTCTCAGACGAGGGCATGTCAGCATGATTTCAACTAAGAGCACCTTAGTAATGATCTCAAGGCCATGCAATTAAAGGTGGAGCAGTGAATACTGAACAGGAACCAGATACTATTGAGAAGCTGACAGGTTTATGAATGTCAGCGCAACCAGCGTGCTTCCACACAATCTAAATGTGGCGAAGAAGCCCTTTGGGACCATTAGTCAACTCCATGTCAATGAGAAAAGACTGCTGTGTGGCCATCTCGTCCGTATTGTGAGCGTACTTTTCAAATTCTCCATTAACAAGAGGGTATTATCTCTAAAGAAAGCCAGTTAGCCTTCCATGGCCTTTCTATCTTCTCAATGGCCTCATAAAGACACATATAGTGTGAATTATTCCCTTGAAATACTTTCTCTTGTCTCACCGTCAAAATCAAGTGAGCTGAGGTTACCGTTTTCTCATCAACTAACGTTCAGCGTCATTAGTAGTTGTATTGAGAGACGTGTTCTGATAATATTCTGATGTAGTATGTTACTTGTGTGGCATTATCAATGCTTTTTATGAACGTTTAAAGATATTTTTCTGTTTAAATGTATAATGTGCTTTATTTTGACTGACAAGTTGAGGGCACAGCCATGGGGGCAACTATGGCTCCCGATTATGCAAATTTATATTTGGGTTTCCTGGAGGACTTGTATGTCTTCAATAACAATCCTTTCCTTGATTATTTAAGAGATACATTGATGACTGCTTTGTTATTTACAAGGGCTCTGAAAGGGATTTTGAAACTTTTGTTCTATACATGAATTGCCTCAGGCCTTCCATTAAGTTCACTCATTGTGTGGGGATCACAGATGTCAATTTCTTAGATACTTCTATTTCAATTGTGGATAACCAAATAGTCTCTTCCCTCTATAGAAAGGAGACAGCTAAGAACAGTCTTCTTCATGCCAACAGTGCTCATCCAATGCCCCTGAAACGCGGTCTACCATATAGTCAATTCCTGAGACTTCATCGTATCTGTTCCAGGAGAGAAGACTTTGAGTTGAAAGCCCAGAGCATGTATATGGACTTTAAATCACGGGGCTATCCCAACAAGTGGCTTGATACTGCTCTTGACAAGGTTTCTAGAATACAGAGAAAGGAGGTGACCAATTTGACTAAAGACACAAAAAATAAGAATTTTTCTTGTATTTTCAAATCCACGTATAGTCCACTTAGCAATGATATCAAAATCATCATTAAGAAACACTGGCATATTATTCAAAGTGATCCTCAACTATTGAGTGTATTTAATGATCAACCACTTTGTGTCTTTTCCAGGAGCTCAAATTTGAGGGACAAACTTGTTCATGCTGATACCTACATCTCATCTCCAACCACTCTTGTCGATGCCCAGGGTAATTTCCCATGTCACAACTGTTCCTCTTGTACCAAGTATGTTAAATGCAAATTTTTTACACATCCTCGTACATTAAAAACATACAAGATCAGACAATTGATTACCTGTAAAAGCACACATGTGATTTATATCATCATTTGTCCATGTTCACAACTATATGTTGGGAAAACTACACGTGCATTACGCACAAGAATGATTGAACATACTAGTGCTATTAGAAGACAGGATGATACATCCTCAATTTCTCGTCATTTTAAATCTGCGAACCACTCTTTGGCTGACATGAAGTTCCTGGGCATCGAGAGGATCCTTCCCCACAGGAGAGGTGGAGATAGAGACAGAAAATTACTCCAAAGAGAGGCCTTTTGGATTTTTGAACTTAAATCCCTATTTCCTGAGGGTATGAATGAAGAACTTGAACTTTCATGCTTTTTGTAAAATCTGATTATTCTCTATAGTTTCATATTTCCTGCTAAATGTTGTCAAAATCTGCTGTGAATTCTGCTTAAGTGATCAATGAGGTAATTACTCTCCTGAGATAATTGTATTCAATCACTTATCTGTGAAAATTGGATTCAGCTGATTGATCTCAATTACTGACTTGTTCAACAGGGGTGAATCTTGTTTGTTAAGTGAGCACTGAGGAAAGCATGTGCTGAAACGTTTGCTCGCCTTGTCTGTTTTTAAATTCACCTGCACTTTGCACTTTATTAATAAAATAATGTTTTCGTAGACACTTTCTGTCTCAACTGGATCAGTGTGTGGCTAGCCACTCTCTCTACTCCTACCATTCGCCTGGCTCTACGCACCTGAAGTAAATGGACTCATAACAAAAGGATACTTTTCTGGTTGGAGCGCTACATATCCCTCTATGTTCCATTAATGTGCTTTATGGACAGACAGACAGACAAACAGATCGATTTCAAATGTCTCATAGAGAAATGTGTACTTCATTTATATACACTACACAAAACACTCTAAATATACATTGCTGTATTTAATATTAATATAGAAAACATTTTATGTAAAACAAAAACAAAAACAAGGCTGCATTTATTTTATTTGATTCTAATATGCTGATTTGTTGCTTAAGAAACATTACTTATTATTTTAAATCTTGAAAACGGCAGTGTATACTTAAAATAATGGACCAGTGGAAGAACACTTCCCAGAATGCCATTACATTTACTGGAATCTCGCTGATTTTTCCCCAAGTTAATTCCATCTCTGTAATACAAATTTAAATTTGCTTTTGTGCAGCATCCAGCAAAATTTCTCATCTGCACTAGAGAACTTCGAACCGCTATCTTCTCAAAACGTATACATCTCCGAGCAGGAACATATTTGACACAGGACCTGTTAGGAGACGTTGACAGGAAGGTTTAATTGAGGCCAGGAATTGTGTTTTGACTGGCAATAAGGGAGCTTCTATCCAATCTCACGTACAAGCTGGTGGTTATATAAACATCTGGTGTTCCCAAAAGAAGGGTACTTTGTTTTTCTGTCAAATTATTGATTTATTTTGACAACCAACAAACCTTTTGAAAGCGTTAACATTTCAGATCTGAAAACTGTTTTGTGCCCAAATGTTTACATGAATATTATTAATCAAACGTCTGTTTAGAAGCCACTGAAATAGCTCTGGCATTGCCATACGTGTCAGGCCGTGTGCATTCTGCTCACTGGATACACTTTTTTGCATAATCTTTCCTCAGAGATAGCAGCGAAAGATATAATCGAACAGATTAATAAGATCAGCACAAAGAGAGGTTAAACACAAAGGTTAAACGCTCCTTTAGAGGTGTGAACTTTACAATCAATAGATCCCCTGTCAGCATGTTGAAAACGCCAATGGACACCATACTGTAATATTCACATGCTTTATTTCACTGGAAACTCTCAGAGCAAAAATTCAGCGTGATCTTGAAATACCTAATTCAGTCTTTCTGCTCCAAAATTGCACATTTAATTCCATGTTTCTTTGTAATTTGTTGTGTACTTTACTAGCTATTTCTGAGAGAAAATAGTTTCTACATCTATTTTTTTTTGTTCAGTGTCTAGAGAAACTGTGCAGACAGAGAAACAAATATGCAGTCTGCCATGTACCATCAATACAGACGAAACCTGTCTTGTTTGCTTATTTAGGTCAAAACTATTAATACCCGGACTTGACATGAGCTTGAGGCTGTCGGTTTGACTCCGATGTCGGACAACATCAATCCAAATGTTTTCTCTGAAGCTGCACCAGCCCAGATGGAGGCCCTCAAGAGGAATGGGGAATCCAGGGATGAGGTGCACATAGACACTCTCTAAACTGCCCAAAGGTTTCATCTCGCTTTTTTTTTTTTTTTGTTACAATTAAAGGTGATGACCTGACCCTTGAGAAATTCAAATTTTATAACTTTGTTCCAAAACCCAATAAGCTGCCTACCTATACCCTGTATAGACCAACCCGATCTCGAATTTTACTGTGGCTAATTCGTACGAATTCATCCGACCTCACTTGTACGAATTCGTACCATTGTTGCTAAATCGTACATATTTTACGAGTTGCCCAATTCGTATGAATTCGTACTAATGACCTACCCCTGACATGCCCCTAAACCTACCCACCACGTGGGATTAGACAATTCGTACGAGTGAGGTCATGAGATACCAGACTGATCCAAAAGGTTGGCAGAAACATTACGCTGCTCCTTTTGGCCAAAAATCTAAGGCAGCATTGCATGTGAATCCTAGAACGCACTGTGACGAGATCAATAAAAATGCATTCTTTTCAAATACATGCATATCTAATCCAATGTTACCCAATGGTAACGTGTGTTATGCTTGCCACATCATTACTTAGCAACATGCTAACTTTGTTAGAATCTAATTCCAATTCTTTTTAGTCTGCTGACCGGCAGCTCACTAGGTTTTGGAACAAATCGTAGATATTCAGGGTGGCAGACGTGTTGTGTTAACTAACCGCAGAGTACCAACTTACAGTGGTCAATGTCCAAAACCGTTCTAATAGAGGATATGTCAGCTGACAGCATTTAACATCCATTAGCACTTACAATGACCCACACAATCAAGGTCAAAATTGCACTGTCACAGGATGCCACCTTTCCAACAAGCCAGTAAATGATTGCCCTGACACAGCCATCCCAGTTAACTGGAAGCTGTGTTAATGTAAAGAGGAAACACTTAAGAAACACAACAGTTCAGCCATAAACAGAATATCAACCGCAATGTGCCAAAAAACACAAAGTGTAAAGTTAAAATAGTAATAAATAGCATGGTTTGGAGTTAATCAGATGTGTTTTAGGAAGGTCGAAGGGGCTTATTTTAGCTTAAGATCAGTGTTGGGCATAACGTATTACAAGTCACGTAAGTTACATAATAAATTTTTTTTTTCAAGAAATGAGTAAAGTAATGCATTACTTTTAAATTTACGACAAAATATCTGAATACTTTTTCAAATAAGTAACGCAAGTTACTTTGTTTTCCCATGTGTTGTCTGACAGCTCTCCTGCTGTCCCCATGTTGAGAGAAATCGTGAGTAAGTGCAGAGGCGTTGAGAGGTGTGTGAACATGATGGTTATTGTTAATCTATACTAAATGAGAGCATTTACTCATCTCACTTGCGCAAAAACAGATTCAGTATTCCTCAAAATAAACAGTGAAATGCAAACCTGCAATAAATGTTAAATAACAGAAATATGGGCTATTAATCTCACTTTATTCGCCAATGTTATCGCTGCTGATCTTTCATGATCCAAATCAATCACACTAATAAGCGAAAATGACTAGATAAAAATCATATTTGGGTTTCATTCTTTTGTTTATTGCTGCGCCCTCTCTCTACAGACGTGAATTTGCATTTCCTTCAGCCTGACGCTTATTCATTTCATTTTTGGTGGGGAAGTGCCTTTTACATTTGTCAAAAATATTTTTTTTGTTTACAAAGAAAAAACTATAAAAACAGCACAGTGGCGTGCAGAAACACTATGTGTGACATTCTGCTGCAAATGTACACGCTTTAAAGGAATTAAATAACGCAAATACTCTAAAGAGGGTTTCCCTCATTAAATCAATGAAACAAAAGGCTTGATTTGCCCATTTTATCATCTACTCTTGACGCGAAATAAAGCCCGCTGTAAAACCAGTTCCATGACTCAACTATCAAATTATTTGTGTGAATGAGCAGCGGTCAATGGTCAAGTGCTGTGACAGAGCGTTTGAGTGAAAGAGTGTCCTCATTGTCCATGCAGGACACACACATGCAGCAAGCTTTATCACTGAGATCAAATGCAGCTCTCTCTTCCTCCTCCTCTCTCTCTCTCTCTCTCTCTCCCTCTCCCTCTCTCTCTCTCTCTCTCTCTCTCTCTCTCTCTCTCTCTCTCTCTCTCTTTTGAGGGACCAAAAGTAATTGGACGTGGACAGGTGTGAGCTATTCCTTTGTTATTTCTTCATCAATTAAACAGATAAAAGGTCTGGAGTTGATTCTAAGTGTGACATTTGCATTTGAAAGCTGAACCCGTATCATGCGGTCAAAGGTGAAAACGTCCCATCGTAGTGGGGGGTGGATGATCACAGGACCCTTTCATGGTAAAGAAAAGGCCCTTCACAACATCCAGCCAAGGGAAGAACTCTCTTCAGGAGGTAGACGTGTCACAGACTTCACGAGAGCAAATAAAGAGGGTTCACCACAAGATGCAAACCATTCATGAAGCTCAAGAATAGAAAGGCCAGAATTAGACGTTGCCAAAAACATTTTAAAAAGCCAGACCAGTTCTGGAACAGCATTTTTTTGGACGGATGAAACTAACATCAACCAAAATGACGAGAAGAAAAAAGTATGGAGGAGGGTTGGAGCAGCTCATGATCAAAGCATATAACATCATCTTTAAAACTTCCAGTGGCACGAGTGGCCAAATTGAAAGGACAGTGCATCACAGTGTAGATGGACAAAGACCCAAAACATACTGCAAAACCCAATGGTTTTTTAAGGCGAAGAAGAGGAATATTCTGCACTGGTCGAGTCAATCCCCTGATCTCAACCCGATCGAGCTCTTGCTGAAGACAACACTAAAGGCAGAAACACAGTCTTTGATGATGTCCATTGGTTATTCATTTGTCCAATTACATTGAGCCCCTGAAAATAGGAGGGCTGTGTATAAAAATGGTTGTAAATCCTAAAGTTTTCACATGATGTTTTTGTTCAACCAAACCACCTGAATTAAAGCTGAAGGTCTGCACTTCAATTTCGTCTTGATTGTTTCATTTAATTCTATTATGATGGCATACAGAGCCATGGACGGGCGCTGCAGAGGTCTGTTGGTAGAATTTTGCAAAATTATTTCTTTGCAGTTTTCCCACCAGGAATTCCACAGTTAAATATGATTATTTTAACATAAGTTGAAAATTATGAAGGGTGGTGGCTTAAAAAGCATATACCATTGATTACCAACCTCAGAGCTAATAGTAAGTCAGTCTTTAAAGATTCAGAATAGGCCAAAATTTAAAAATCCTATTTTCCATTTTCCTAATGACTGGAAAATGGAATCGCTCGCTCTGACTGACGATAATCAAAAGAGTTTAGGAAA
Source organism: Phoxinus phoxinus (assembly GCF_949152265.1). Lineage (NCBI taxonomy): Eukaryota > Metazoa > Chordata > Actinopteri > Cypriniformes > Leuciscidae > Phoxinus > Phoxinus phoxinus. Next base: position 39,246,207 of record NC_136876.1, read on the forward strand.
TTTGACAACGGCCTATTAAGAATATATTACGAATGTGTTCATGTTTTTTTAAAGATGAAATATATAGTTTCATAAATATATAGCATATAATAGTTTCAAATAGTCCAATCATAGTCAATGGTTTGGATTGACAAACTGTGCAAGCTGATGCTGAGCAGAAAACATCAGTAATCTATAAAGCACTTTGTTAGCAAAATTCCCAAATGCCCTTACAGTTGTGGTCAGAATTATTGGCACCCCTGGTAAATCTGATCAAAGTAAAAATAAATCTGCATTGTTTATGCTTTTAATCTTTCATTAAAAAAAAAGAAGCAAAAATCTAACCTTTCATCGAAGTAAAGGAATTGAAAGTGGGGGGAAAATCACATTATGAAATCAAAAAATATATTCTCCAAAACATGTTGGCCACAATTTTTTATGAGTAAAATTAAGTATATACCCATATTTTTTTTTAGCACACCAGGGTGACTAGGAACATGAAGTTGTCTAGCTATGACTTATTGTTTCACAGGAGTTCAAATATGAGGAAACACAAAGGCCAAATTCCCTTAATCATCCATCAAAAAGAATATTGTTTGGATGTGCATGCCGCAAAAGATTGTTGAGCTTCACAAAATAGGGCAATAATTAAGAAGTTCCAATCAACTAAAGATGTTACGAATCTCCCAGGAAGAGAACGTGTCTCTATATTGCCTTAGTGGACGGCGAGGAGGAAAGATTGAGTGGCCAAAGACTCCCCAATGATCACAGATGGAGAATTGCAGAGATTAGTTGAGTCTTGGGGTCACAAAGCCTAAAAAATAAATAAATCAATAAAACAACCCCTAAATCATCTACATTAGTAATTTGGGAGGGTTTCAGGAAAAAAGTTGTCAGACACGTCTGGAACTTCAAAAGGTACCAGATTCTATGGTCAGATGAAACTAAAATACAAAGTTTAATGTTGTGGGCCTATTTTTCTGCTGGATGTCCTGGACATCTTGTCAGATACATGGTATCAAGGATTCTAGCAAATACCAACAGATAAAAAATCTAAACCTGACGGCCTCTTATCAGGCATTATAGGAAATCTATAATAGGCTATAAGAAAACTCAAGAGCTGTTATCTTGCAATTAATAAAAGGGTGCCAATAATTATGGCCAATGTGTTTTGGAGAAAAGCATATATTTCATAATATAATCCCCCCCCCCCCCCCCCCCCCCCCCCCACACACACACACTTTCAATTATTGTACTTCAATAAACGGATAGATATTTGCTATTTTTTTAATGAAAGATTTTTAAAAACATGCCGATATATTTTTATAGCCATCTTTGATCATATTTACCAGGGGTGCCAATAATTTGGACCACAACTATAAGATAAGATTATTTAGTTACAATTTAACATAAATGTAATATTACAGGTTAAGTGAACTTGAACTTGAACAACGTTGTGCTCTTTCTGTAACAACACACTATTATCTTCCATAGGCCATATTAGATGTTGTTTTAGTCTGTAAAATTGACTAAAATGAAATAGTATTGACTAAATGTAAAGGATATTTTCATCAAAATACAAAAATAATACCGCCCCTAGCTAAAAAATTAATGTCTAAAAGAAAATCTCACTACACTGGGGTAAAAAGCCTACGATCGTTCATAAGATGCATTACAAATAAATTATACAGATATGGATATGCACATGGACCATAATATGGTCATATCCATGTGCTTGTATCCCACCTGAAAGCACAATACTGGTTTACCTGTCTGGAAGAAACACCAGTCTTTTACACCAGTCCCAAACCATCCATCAACGTTGAAAGCAAGACCGTGCATATTAATTTAACCCAATATCAAACGCAATATACGTTTGTAAAAAAATATATAAATCACTAAAAACCATAGAGCGGTCATATATAATAATAAAAAATAAATCTGCTGATCTAGTAATTCACTTGTTGGGAACAGCAAAATCAATAGTTCCGTTTAGTTATTATTTTTCAAAATGAACAGTTGACTAATGCCGCAATGAACAGAAACATTAAGCATCAATCATCGGATTTACAATGCCTTAAGAATAATATTATTTATCGGAAAAGTCATATAAACCCATTGACTTGATTTACAGGTGAACACAGACATAAATCTTTGTGGCCAACATGTGTGTAATCACACACATGTTGTGTTTTCATGTTTTATGGGGACTTTCCATGGACATAACGATTTTTATACAACCCTCTTAAAGGGATAGTCACCCAAAAATGAAAGTTTAGTCATCGTTTACTCAAGGTGTTTCAATGCTTTGTTCTTCTGGCCTAATGAAAGTAGATGATGATATCCATGACTGTCAACTCCATATTACATATACAGCCATATTAGCTTTGTGTGGAACTATAGTCATTATTCATTTTTATTCTCATCTCAGGTGTACAGGTGAACCTAAAAACGGATCTCATGGGTCACTACCTGTGCTTATCAACACTTTCTGATAAAAAGCATTTCAAACCTCTATGCAGAATATGATTAAGACGGTTTTAACACAGTGTCATGTAGAGAAGCGCGGTCATAAATCAAACAATGACATGTTGTCCTGGCTCTCGCTTTGCAATGCTCTAGCGGCAGCTGTCTCACAGTTGATCAATAGATGGTGAGATGGTCTGCATGAAAAAACATATCTGGTGAGCTGAAGTCCTTATCAATCTTTATTAAACACAAAACTTCCATATTTTTCATCTGATATTTACTTTAAGTCAAAAATATTACCTATTTAAGTAGTTTAACCTTGAAGAAATATTAATATGATGCTTAAGAAACAAATAATTTGTAGCATTTTTTAGCATTAAGAAATCCTTGTATGCAAATTCTTCCGTGTACTTTGGTTGTAAAACACAGATTGGTTATAGTCCATGTTCTCGTCCCGTGCTGAACTCGATTAGGTTGGCTATAGTTTGTGCAGAAGGTGTGGATCAATATTCTCCTTCATCTAATCAATAGAGCAGGACATAAATGAATGCAGGTGAGGCTGTACGTACACCACTTCTACGAGATTGATGGATGGACCGTTAAAACAACCCGATCACACTAAATGCGTCTCTGTAGCACGCAGTGTGTTTATCGTGTAATTTATTCGCGAAAGTGAGTTTTAACGCGCATAGGATACTCATGGGTTGGTTAGGGTAGGTTTAGTAGTGGTGTGGGGTGCGTGTGTATTATACGTTTGGGTAGAATTAGTGGTGTGGTGTGCGTGTGTATTACACGCAATGAAGTGCGAATCAAATGCACGCGAAAACTGCGTATCATATGCACTTAAAAACTAATTTTCGCGTATAAATTGCACGCTAAATACACTGCGTGCACACATTCACTGTAAAAAAAATCTGTTCAATTTACGGTAAAAACCGGCAGCTGTGGTTGCCAGAAATTTACAGTATAAAATACAGTAGCAACATTTTAGGTTTTACAGACTTAACTTAAAATTTACAGTAATAAACCGTATTTCATTATCTGATTTAATGTTAATTTACCGACCTATTGAAGTATTAATATATGTTTTGTACCATTGTAATACACTGATAACCACCAGAGTCACATGATCAATCAAAGCTCATCGCATGCAGCTATTCTACAATAAAGTTAATACTGATATATAGAAGCGGCACAGTGTCACACAAACATTAAACACTATCATGGTAACACATGACATTTTAAAGATGCAATAAACATTAATATAACAACATTAAATGTAACATAAAACCCTAATGTACATAACTGATTAGAAAAAAACTATGAAAACTATGAAGAAACATAGTTATTTCAACAAAAATACATAAAATGTGAAGTGACTCACAGGGAATTGTGGGAATGTCAATTTACGGGTTTTCACTGTAAATGTATTAGTATTTTACTGTAAATTTACATTAAATGTACCATTAGATCTATCACAATTATTTACCGTATATAGTAAGGAACTTTCTGTTAACCAATTACCAGTTTTTACTGTAGCAGTCTTTTACCGTTAAAATCACCATAATTTTGTACAGAACGGGCTGGTTAAAAAGTAGCATCTGGAATTCTGGCCAAGACCTTCATGTCATTTTTAATGAGCAAATGTGAGACTTATTTTAATAAATAAATAAAAATACATGATAGTAAGGCAAGGTTTATGAAGAAGTAGTAATTGGCCTCTCCAACATCATTACTCAGAGCATGTACTACAGAAAGAGACGAAACCCATAAGAATGCCACATTTTATCCAATCAAACCAGCGGGGTGAAAACCAGCAACCTGCGCTGCCTTTTTTTAAGTGGCTCCGAGAATGTGGAAAACATTCAAGCTAATTAAAATAAAACAAGAGTGAATTAAGAGGGACGTTTGAATTTAACACCACCCCAGCCCAGTACAGATGTGAAAGGACATGATGTCACAGGCATGCTGGGATTCATATTCAGAAGTTTATGGTCACAATAAAGAGCTAGACCTTACTTGGATTAAAAATTGTGAAATGAAAATGTTCTATCTAGAGTAAATGTTCACTGTTGTCCTCTAGAATGATTTTTGCTGTGTTTGCGGTCCATAGATCTGTTATTTCAATATCAGTATAAAAATATACCAAAAATAATCTTCATCTAGTAATAACAAGTCTGAGAGTTATGGAAGGTATTTATGTATTTTTGCCTATTTTTAATTAGTCAAATTATAAAGATTTCATTTCAAAAGTATCCACAAAGTATGTCAAAGGCATTGTCCTTAAAAAATAAAATGCAACAAATGATTTGACATAATAAGCTGTCATTACCATTTTGAAGCAATGCGATATTAAAAGGCAAATGTGAAGAATTTTTTTTATTTTAATGCCAAACAATCCTTTCAACACATTGAGAATGTCTGAGTTTATTAAAAATACTTTTTATGATGATTTTTGTGACATGACAAACAGTAGAATATATATAAAAAAAGAATAAATTAAACAAAATGTCAATCTTAAAGATCAAAAAAGGGCATTTCCATTTTTATTTTAACGAGACATCGGTGGACGTGATTGTCAAATATATGAAGTAACTTACATGCAAGTGACAGGCGGCACAGAAAATATCAAGAAAAATACATTATAGAGAGAAAGAGAGAGAGAAATAGTTATTTAGGTGAAAGAAGGAAGATCCCTGGAAAGAAGGCACATTTGTTTAATTAAAAAAACCCCAGATATGGACATATTACATGAGTATTTATATATGTAATATAACATTGCACCCATGTGCAATGACTTGCCTTTGTGCTTTAGGGTGACATGAATGCTAACGCATGTACTTCAGTCCTTCACAGAACGCTTGTGGAGCACATCAGAGGAAGAACTGAATAAGGAGACGTCCTTTCTTCCCACAAACGAGCTATAGACACATTTCCCTTTAAGTCAAGCGCGGAAACAGTGTGAAGTCGAGCGCAGGATCTGAAACGGTTCTCTTAGATCAGCAGACAGCGCTCTCACAGAGAGCAGCGATCAGTTTACAGTATCAAACACGTCTCAGATGATCAAACCAATCTGCCATTGACAAACAACACAAAGTGTCAAACTAATGAGGCGCATTCATATCGCCTGAGAAAACCTGAGGCAGACGTGAGATGGGTGGAGCAGAAATACACACACACAGAAAATCATTCAAGACATAAAAGGAACGGTTTAGATTAAAAATCGGTCATCATTTACTGACCCTCATGGCATTACAAACCTGAATGACCTTTTGTCTGCACACACATGAAAAAAAAAGAAAAAAAAAATTGGTCTTATAATGTAAGTCAATGGGGTCCAATGTTGTTTTGAACTCCACTGATGTTTATTTTATGAGCAAAAAGCTGACACATTCTTTAATATAATTTATTTTGTGTTTTGCAGAAGTCAGTTTCAGTTTGGAATGACATGTCTATTGGTGATTAAATGATGAGAGAATTAAAATATTTGGTACAAAAACAAAGACCAAAATGTGCAAAAGGCAAAGCAGGGTGGGAATCAGCTGCCGTACATTTGGATTTCATTTCAAGCCAAATTCAAGACAACGTCGTCAGAACTAAAGCGACATTATCATTAATAAACGTATCATATAATGCTCCATATTGATAATGATAAATATTTGTCTCTGTAGATCATGAGAAGGATGTGTCCTTTAATATCAGGTTCCTTCCTGTCCCCCCTAAGGGCCCGTTTGAGAACCCGTGAGCTCCGGGTAGGACGTCAGTACATGGAGAACATATTGAAGCTTTCAATGCCTCTATCAATCTGCTGATGAACTGAGATTGAACTCCAGGTCTGGGCTCAAGCGTTGCACACGCGTCACCATCGGTCAGCGCAGTTTACCGTCAGTCTGTTCGTCTTTGACTTGAGGAATATTATGAATCATGTTTTTGGCGAGTCCAAAAGAACGAAGAAACACCAGCTCGTTGTTTCTTCTTAAGATCAACCAAATCAGAGGGTGATGAAATCTGTCAAGAACAATGCCACATTCCACCCCAATATCAAAAAGATTTAAATGAGGACTTATATTTTGTTTTAACGAAATGAAAGGCTATTTCTTAAGAACACTGGGATTAAAGACGACAATTAAACCACACCTTCCCCTCAAGTTATAATATAATATAAAATTCATTTATAAAATATAAACTGGGAATATCATTTACATTTTACATATTTAAATTGTGAAATATTTATACATCAATGTTCACTCTAAAATATGCTGGGCTGTTTCAACCAATGTTTGGGTCAACAATGGTTAAACCCAACTGTTGGGTTTAAAAATGTAATGTCTCCCTGTAGGCGATAATTGCATCCCTTAGTTAAAACTCCTCTTTGATCTCCAAAATTACATATTTAAGTGGTTTTTTTTTTATTTAAGTTTTTTTTCTTCATGCCTTAAAATGGCTTGAATGTAACTACACCCTTGCCTCATTTAAAACAAGCGGTTCTATGAATATGCAAATTAGCTCGCTCCCTCCACTCACTCGCACCAGCTCAGAGATCCACTTGTTGAGGATCACACGTTGATGTGATTGGTTACAAGGGGAAGTTTGTGATGTCAGAAACACCAGCGATTTTAAACCGCGTATTTGAGACTGTCTTTGGTTCACTGCGGTTTTAAGGAGAAAATACTACCCAATGGTGTTGATTTATGAATTTGCACATAGTAAAGCATTTTAAAAACACCACATATACATATAAACAACATTAAAAATGTTTTTCACCAAAGGGGGACTTTAAACCAACGGTTGGTTTTGTCCATATTTGACCCAAACATGGGTTGAAACAACCCAGCATTTTTTAGAGTGTAGAATATTTTTTTGCCTTTATAGATTTTATAGTCTTATTTTTAATTAAGTCATAAATTAATCACTGTATTTGTATTATCGTATTTTAGTAGTTTTACAATAATGAGAACCATTATTCAGAACAGAATTTGGTGTGCTTGATTTGTCATGTAAATACGGTAAGACGTTTTCTTCCTTAGGCAAAATAAAATATATTTGTATTATTGTTTATTTATTTTTGCTTTTGGGGTGAGACATGACCCAGGCATGCTTTCATGAGATTCACCTGACCAAGAACACCTTATCTTAAAAAAACTGAAGTTGCGTTTTGAATGTATAAAAAAAAAAAAAAAAAAAAAAAAAAAAAGGTTTATAAGTTTGTATCTAGCCTCACAGAACATCCGCTAAAGTACTGTGGATTTGTGAGAGAAAAGTCTCACGTTAGTCCTACCGAAGTAATGCCAAAACCTCTTTTGGTCCCTTTTAGACACTGAATTAAATTTCAGCTAATGCCATTCTTTTAACAAAGACCCTAACAAACACACTTCAAAAATTAAAACAAAAACGCAGCTTGACAAAACAAATCTGCTTTTATACTCAGTTACTGGTTTCTGTAATAACAATATTAGCCGTTACAAACATTAAACAGAACGTTGCCCACAATATCACAAACCAAACCCAGAAAGCATGATGGAAAGGTGACCGGTGCTTATTTACAGCATCCCTTCCCAACACGGGCTCTAGATGACGCCGGCTGAAATACACCAGAAAGGCCGGGATCATATACTGAATGCCCGTTCCGGCATAAGCTCCAGTAATACCCACAAGTGACTCCAGATCGTGAGTACAGAAGGCCACGATAATGGGCGGCACTAGAGTGATGAGTGGGAAGACGACACGGTCCACCACCCAAGGGTACGTGCCGCCATCGCGATGGAAGAGAGTTTTCCAGTTGTTGCGTAGTGTGACGGCTATTATGGGAAAGTTGGTGCTAATGGTGAAGACGGGAAAGAGGCCCAGGAAGTAGCGCAACACTGGAATGCCCAAAACGTCACAGTTATCCGTGAAGTTTAAAGTGTACATGTCCCGCAGGAGAGAGCTGTCGAAGCAGAATATGGCTGTGAGGGACAGCAGGGCGTAGAAGCACAGGATGAGGATGTAGTCGGCCATGACCAGGGCGCTCATGCGCTGCTTGTTGGAGATGGGCGTCACGAGTGAGGGCAGCGAGTGCTGGCACATGAAGGAGTAGACACAGACCCCGAAGAGGTTGGGCACACCCGAGACCTGAGCCACAGATGGACGGCCCTCACCGCGTCCCTTGCCAATGCGAATCAAAGCCAGGATGATCATCATGGTGAATGCTGAAAGAGAAACAAAGAAAAATTAAAACTCATATATAAATCATTATATTATAATATAGACAAATATGTAAACAATGTAGATTTAGTGCTGAACATTTATCACATACACAAGTGTGCCAAGTTGAGATTATTATTTGTTAACACTGGCCGCCTAAAGCCGATTTTTAGGCACATCCGACTCAAATCCAGTTAGTTTTTTTGTAGCCTCAATAGCGCAAAAAAAGAAGCATGAAATTAGATTTTTACTAAATCAATCCAAGTCCCATGTGGCTTGAAATCCAGTTAAATTGGATTTTTGTAGATCCGTTTCAGCATGAACTGTACAAAGCTCGTTTCCCCATCAACTAGATATGGATGTGGCAAAAAAGTAAGGTCTCTGTTGCTTATGTTTCCTGCTTTATGAGTTGCCATGATGGACGTGAGCAGAGGCCAAATTTCCAGTTCTGGTCGGTCCACATTGACAGCTTGCTGCTCACAAACAGTGTCTACATCGGAAGCCAATGACGCAAGGTGACGTACATCTTTAATGTATCCCGTGTTAACCAACCATGGGACAATCAGCTGAAAAAGTTTATTTAGCCATGCAACATTAATAGTAATGCATTGGTATAAAAAGCTGACTTTGGGTCATTTTAGAACAGTGAAACAGAAAAGAGACTTCTGGAACCATGCTTACACATACTTTACAATAACAACCAATGTAAACATTACAGGAAATTAAGTGCATTGTCCAAACAAACAAAGAAACCAGTCTGAAAAGATGTATACAGTTTAAACGTACCATCTTAAACCAATTGTATAAGTCTTCCACCATGGTGCAAGCTAGCACTGTATTCGCGCACACACATGCACCAATGGGCATACATTATTAACCCTGAACTCTGGGTTAGGTTTGACTAATTGGTTTGCACACAAAAGCAGCTTTAAGTCTCTTAATTCTAATCTTTTCGTCTCATTCAATCTCTATCATTTAGATAATTTTGAATTCATAGAGAAAAAAGCTTGTCTTTCTGTATTTCTAATCTGATCAATGTTGCAATCAATGCTGAACAAGATGAGATTGTTAAGTATCTAATGGGCTTCTGGAAAATGCTGAGCTAGTTGGAACGGACCAATAACTCCCCAAGGTGATGCATGGGCAACCAGGAAGACCGAGAATCCGGGTGGTAAAAACCTCCAAAGACTCGACCGTTTGTTATCTCTAACATCTAGAGCAAAAGAGCTGAAAGGGATAGTTCGCCCAAAAACGAAAATTAGCCCATGATTTATTCACCCTCAAGTCATCCTAGGTGTATATGACGTTCTTCTTTCAGAAGAATACATCCATCCATCCATCTATCATAAAAGTGCTCCACACAGCTCCGGGGGGTTGATAAAGGCCTTCTGAAGCGAAAGAAAATATTCATATTTTACACGTTACAAAAGTAAAATTCTAGCTTCCGGCCAAAGGGCCATACGCAGTCTACTAACACCTAAAAGTGAAACTTGCGCAACTTGTGACGTCGGAAGTAGCGCAGTGCGTCATGGCGTGGCGCAAATATCAGCAGTACGTCTCATTACTCGCATAAGTTGCGCTTAGTCGAATCCATATGTTCGTTTGGCCGGAAGCTAGTTATTTTACTTTATAAAGTTTTAAATGTGGATATTTTTCTTACACAAATGCATCGCTTCGCGTCAGAAGGCCTTTTTTACAGACTTCAAAACAGAAACCGCAATTCACTGCCATTACAAAGCTTGGAAGAGCCAGGAATTTTTTTTTATATAACTCCGATTGTATTCGTCTGAAAGAAGAAAGTCATGTACACCTAGGATGACTTTAGGGTGAGTAAATCATGGGCTAATTTTCATTTTTGGGTGAACTACCCCTTTAATGCTGATCCTGGAGATCTTTATATGAAGATTTTAGGCAGGAATTTTACAGCAGAGCAAAGAAATGAGTAGTTTTATATATAAAATATATAGTTATAGGTATGGTTATATTCTTATGCTATACTAACTACAGGGGTGTCCAAACTCGGTCACTATCCTGCAGAGTTTATCTCCAACTTTTAGCCTCAACACACCTAACTTGGAAGTTTCTAGCATGCCTAGCAAGATCTTGATTAGCTGGTTCAGGTGTGTTTAATTGGGGTTGGAGCTGAACTCTGCGGGACAGTGGCCCTCCAGGAGCAGGAATGGACACCCCTGCTCTACTGGTTAAACTTCTAGTCCACAACAAATGGGTAGCTGTTAAAATACCAAAGTCCCAAAAGAAGCAGACATTCTTGTTGTAGAGCTGTGTCCTTCCCTCCTCATTAAAAAAACTATCTCAGGTCATCCTCTTTTCTAATGCACCACAGTGCCAGGTTAAGGAGTACATGTGTTAATGTGAAATGCTGATCAGATTCAAAGGGGAAAATGGATTGGGTCCTTCCGCACATGTGAGTCCAGCTGACGTGCAATTAATCGGAGGTGCTCCCGAAAGCAGTTCTGGCCCAAAGGTCTCCATTAACATTAAAGGTGTCCACACACATGCTCATTCAGTTTAAAACAGATGCATTCATCCTGGCAGGAGTACAACATTCTGGCAGTAAACTAGGGGCCGAGTGCATGTCACACTAATCTAAGTCTATTAATCAAGGGCAGGTTGCATGTAAGGGGAATAAATAATTTACTAGCTACAAAAAACAAACCACGCAATGGTCTCAAGACATAATGTACTGCTTCCCTCGCAATGAGATGCAGTAAAACTACCAAAGAAAAGCAAAAAGCAGTGACAAAAAAAACTGAATCCGTACAGCGAAAAGTCGGGTCCCCCAAGTCGGGACGCAGAACAACATGTCATGTGACCATACCACAGCAGTCCTATGCTAAATTAAATATAAATGACTAAAAAATATGATCCAATGAGATTAAACAATATGAACATTTCATTTTATGAATATAGTGAGTGCCCAAAATTATCACAATTTTCAATATTATCGTCAAAATGTGCCGGAAATGTTCAAAAAGTACTGATACACACACACTGAAATCATTTCACCAAGTATTATATTGAAAACCAACAAACAACAAATATATTAGCAGCACTGTGTACTTTTTGTTTGCATAACATGCATCTACTAACATGACTAACACTTTATTCAAATAAAGTTGACAAAAGTCTTTAAACCCTTTTTAAGAAAAGGATACATTTTTGCATTGGTCTAAACAAAAATGGCAGACAGACTGAGGCCTTGTCCACACTAATACATTTTCGTTTGAAAACGCCGTTTTCGCGTTGTAGTGTGGACGTAAAAGTAAAAACGGTGTTGTAAGTTTAGTCATGTGACGCATATTGTACCGATAGATATTAATTTATATACCGGTATTGTGCCTGTTATGTGCTATTCACTTTCACATTTTGCTTAAATGTGTTAGTTTGCACACTATTCATATCACAGTCCTGCAAAGATGACAGAAAATGTCCTCGCATTTGCTGTCCTGCGGCAGTTGCGTTTTAGACCAAACATATGGTGAGAGTGCGACCTGGACGCATCAGTGAATGATGAGATATTTTGCTAAATAAAATTATCCTGTCAGACGAATTGCAAGATAACTTTATTATTTCTTTTTTTGTCTGTATCATCTCAGTGAGCTTTTGTAAGGTTTTACGCATGCGCAGTAAATGTGAATTTAGCGTTTCCATGAGTTTTTCAAAAGTTTCTCATCCACACTGATGGAGCGTTTTTAAACGAAAACGCCATTTTCAAATATATCCTGATTAATGTAGACGTAGCCTCAATGAAGACGTAAAACCACTGTCTGACATAAATGTCTGTCACTTTCGATCAATTTAATAACATTTTATTTTTTTTAAATACCCTAAAAGTATCAAATCTCACTGACTTTATAACAGCAGTGTATATTTATATATTAAATATATATATTTTTATTTTATTCAATCATTTACGGATTATTTATTTTTGAATTATAGAATATAATGCTAGAATTTCACATCTGCATGCTGTAGAAATACTGTACCATGACAGACATGTCAGCTAAGAAAGGAAGGAAAGAATATACACACAACACAAAGCCAGAGGCACAACAACTGCAATAACAGGCAACCTTCATGTGCAATATGCTTAATATAGCAAAACAGATACGCAATAGCTCAACTAGAGGACAAAAGCAGACATGCACAATGATGGACCTGGAAATCATTAGATGAAACGTCAGAGACAGTTAATGTAGCCGATGAACCAACCAGAGAGGGTACAAGCATAGATGGGATGGGATTCAAAATGCATTATTCCTTTTCATAACAACTGCACCGAAAGAATAGGAGAGAGGAAAAAAAATAAAAATAAAAATCAAGGGCACACTTAATCCAAATACTCCTGACATCTCACGACACAACTCAAGTCATTCTATAGGCGCTTAACCTTCAGCACAGAGGCCTTTTGTTGTTTAGGGATGAGATGTGATTGCATCCCGGCCCAGCGATTCATCACATGCTATAAATTCCCTGTGTACATGCTGATAGCCATTGAAAATGCCACTGGTATCTGTGTCTTCAAGTCTTATTCATCATGATGTGTTTGTATCTGACACCGGTGACAACAGAGCCCGGTTGAAAGACACCACACAGGTAGATGAGGAAATAAAAAAAAGGGGGGGGGCAAATAAATTCATGCAGCAAAGTCAAACATGTCCTGGCATTATACAATCAAAACGACACTGATTGCTAAAGCTTCCCTATAGGGACGACGTGTTGGGGTTTGAAGGACACTCTTCATTAACAAAGCACCCATGAGATGTTGATCAGTCACATGACCAACTGTGACCATCAAGTGTGAATGGAGGATGATGATTGCAGAGAACATTAAGTAGACGTCAAAAACATCCCATCTGTGAAAGTATCAATCAATCATCATCCATAAACTTTGTTATTTAGCTGTTCAAAGCAACTTACAGTAATCATGATTTTGCCAAGTAGGACAGGTTCCTGAATCAACACCCTTGCTTGTCCTTGAACATTCCTATCAAACAATCAAATCTCAGGGATATATACGTGTGTGTGTGTGTGTGTGTGTGTGTGTGTGTGTATATATATATATATATATATATATATATATATATATATATATTATATATATATATATATATATATATATATATATATATATATATATATATATATATATATATATATATATATATATATATACACACACACATTCAGATACACTACATTACAAAAGTTTGAGGTTAGTAAGATTTTCTCAAATAAATGCCTTTCTTTTAAACTTTCCATTTATTAAAAGGATGAAAAACATTAAGTTTTCCACAAAAATATCAAATATATAAGCAGCACAACTGTTTTCAACATATTATATAGAAAAGATTATATATTATATATTACATAGAAAATATTAGTAAATGTCTGTTGAGTATCAAATCATCATATATGAATGATTTCTGAAGAATCGTGTGAGACTCAGACTGGAGTAATGATGCAGAAAATTCAGCTTTGCCATCAAAGAAATAAATCACATTTGAAATAAAATTAACATATTACTTTTCACTGTATTTTTTATCAATAAAAGCAACCTTGGTGAGCATAAGACTTCTTTTCAAAAACTTTAGTCAAAGTCATAATGACTCCAAGCAATCTCTATAGTATATATGTAATAATATTTATATCTCTATAGTATATATGTAATCCAATTTTTTTTTTGAAAAATGTATATATATATATATATATATATATCATTTTTATTTTTATTATTAATGAATGAATGAATTAAAATAATTTTTTAAATAACAATATTTATATAAATAAATATTAGTTATAAATAAAAATAAATGTCTCATACTATAGCTAATATGTATAGAGCCTCACATAGGTTAAGGAGTTTGTTTGTTTGACAGGAATGCCGTTTCAGGACAAACACACTTCAGTGGAAAAAAAACAGTGAACGGATCAATAAGGTCTTGCTCAATAAGGTCTTGCTCAAGGGATGCAATGGTGATAGTTCATGGATCAGCCTTCTGGTTCAGCACCCAGCCCAGATCTTTAACCCCAATGCTACAGCGCAGAGAAACGGTCTCTTCTGTGCTGCCAAAACGGTCACTTGGAATCATCATGAATTGATTTTTTTGGACTGTCTTTGTGATATAGTTCTGTATTGAATATGCTCATGTAACAGAGGGTGAATACACAGCATACATACATCTCCATAATCACCTAAACTTTATTCTGCACCTAATTTGAAAGTAATTAAAGTTATAACAGAAACTCATTAAGGAGGCAAATGTGCACATCAATACATAGCAGACTTAAGAGAGCGCAAAATTTAAGACATCTATCTTACCAGAATTTAGACAAGAAACCCAGTAGAGAGCATCCACAATCTGGATAGCCAAAGCCATTTTAGACCAATTGACGATCCTCTGAAATTTTCAAGCAAATGAGCGAGTGGTTTTATGGTCTGTTAAGGAAAGCGGTGTGCGGTAGTTTGTCGCTTGTCCATATTGTAGGCCCTGCTAAATGAGAGACACCAACACATTTTCCTTGAGAGCAATTTTCAGGCTCTATGAGCTGAACCATTGCCTGGGGTATTCATTAAGGCACGGCTATATTTCACCTTGAGACTACACTGCTGCGGAATATCCCACACTGATGCCGTTTCAGACCCAACACCTTTTACAGTATATCTGACCTATAAAAACACTAAAGTCTGATGTTCAACGGACGCCTGTTAAAAAGGGAAAAACCCTTAACATTTAAATTGTACTGCAGCTTTTCCTTAGTGGCGATGTTATCTATTTGAAGTAGGGCTGCAACTAATCAAAATATTAAAAGGGAAAAAATTGGGGGTTATCAATTATGATTTCATTATCAATTAGTCTGTGCACTGAGAAACGCTTTACAGTGGCGAAAACTGCAACAACAAATAGGGTTGTAAACGGTTAATCGCGATTAATCGAATCCAAAATAAAAGTTTGTGTTTACATAATATATGTGTGTGTATTGTGTATAATTATTTTGTATATATATATATATATATATATATATATATATATATATATATATATATATATATATATATATATATAAATACACACACATGCATGTATATACTTGAGAAATATTTGCATTTATATAATGCATATATATTTTTATATGATTTATATTATATATGAATAAACTATTTTATATATAAATAACAATTTTTTTTAAATATATACAAGTACATGTGTGTATTTATATATACAAAATAATTATACACAATACACACACATATATTATGTAAACACAAACTTTTATTATGGATTCGATTAATCGCGATTAATCGTTTACAGCCCTATTTGTTGTTGCAGTTTTCGCCACTGTAAAGCGTTTCTCAGTGCACACAACAAAAAACAAACTTTCATTTGATAATTATATTCACATCTGTAAATGCTATAAATTCAGAGGATTTTTATTTCTCGAAAAGCTCTTCCTGACAGCAAGTTTTTGTTAAACTTTATCTTTGACACGCTCATTTAAGCCAAAAGTATACTTCGGCCATCCACGTTCCCGTAAAAGTCTACGGGACATAAATTCCCTCATCAGGAGGGAACATCCGCGCGCACAGTCCACATGTAGCCCAATTTTTGTGTCCGTGATTCACGTACAACAGCGCATGCTCAATGTAAATGTTGAGACAGGAGATTCCACCAGGTGGCAATACACAGTTGTGATGTGTTGTGCAGGAGTCGAAGAAGAGTGCGGAAAGAGCGTAACAAAGCAATATGCCATTCCTTCCAACAGTAAACAATATATCATTTTCCATAGTTTTTGTTTTGGTTCTTGTTTGTTGCATGTAATGGCGCATCCACTACTTTTCTTCTTTTATCCTTCCAAGCGAATATACAAAAAATTACATGACATGACTCAGTGCTGCCCTCTCATGTCTTGTAGAGTATAGAAAAGCAATTGTACTGTGCATGTCTCGAATCAGTCCATCTACACTGCACATTTTTATCACATTAGCAATTACAGCATTTTAATGAAGATCATAGTTGGCACATCTACACTTGATTCTTTGCATCTATTGCAGAATGATCACCTTTATATACACACACACAAATTTCCTTACATCACATTCAAATTTATGCATTTGGCAGATGCTTTTATCCAAAGCGACTCGCATAAGTGATTTATTTTTGATGAATTCCCTGGGAAATGAACCATTGAAACTGTTAGCACCACGATCTTCTGTTTGAGCCACAGGAACGCATGTAATGACGCAATGTCTCCAACCTGAACAACACAGATTCTTGAGCACCTTGCTCTAACACCATTAACAGTAATGCAGTCTCCAAGAACCGTTGTGCAACGCAACATGAAGTCATTAATCTCCAGTGAGTAATCACACGCTCTTTGTCCGTTCCTCAAACGCTAACACTAAATATGAATTAAAGCGGCAACCTCACTGACTCATTTCGCTCTCCATGTCAAAAGCTGATAAATGTTCTCTACTTCAGTGCTGAGAGGAGGTGATCCTTCCCATTTAAATTACCCCTGCAATAAAACTGCCTTTAAATAACACACGCAAAAATGCACAGCTTTGCATACAAAGACAAGATGCCATATCTGTGTTCCTGATAAACAAGTCACTTCATGCATTTCATACAAGTGGTTGTGAAAGGCTACGGGTTCGGAGACTGCTGAGGTTTTATATATGTGCCTAGATGAGTAACGACACACAACAAGCAGTATTAAGTCAAGTATGATGCGGTTATGCTCATTGAGCTAATAATTGAGCTCCGCTTTCTGGTACGCGAGGTTCAGCAGAGTGACGGCGCTGGCAGTAGATGGCATTGAGTCTAAAACACAAAGTGGCTCCCTTGGCGCCAACTGAACCGAATCCTACTTACCACATCTCATTTGACACAGGAGCAGGCACGGTCTCTCCTCCTGTGCATTATGGGTGAAAAGGCACACGAGGGACGTGACTGCTTGTCCTGCTGTCTGCTGTGAGTAATGACTGAGAGCAGAGAAGATCATAGGAAAAAGCACAAGACTGGAAAGGGTGAATGGAAAAAGCTAAAGATTTGAAAGGCGACTGGTCAACCCATTGACAAATCTTCAGAATCAGCATGAGAAGTTTGTCTGGTTCAAATGAACAGAGAAGGATGGTTGCAAAAATGTTTAGATATGCCGATATTCATCGACGGAAGGGAAAAATGTGGAAGAATTTTGACAGCTTTGGTTTAAAAATATAAAATATATATAGTGTAAAATAATAGCACTATATATATATATATATATATATATATATATATATATATATATATATAATATATATATATATACACACGATTAATCCGGATAGTAAGCACAGTATATAATGAATAAAAGTACTGTCAACTGGTCACATTACAAAAGAAACCCTATGAGGATGGCCGGGGCCTGAAAGCATCTTGTATCACTCTGAAGGGGTTTATTTTGGGATAATGACTGCTTGACAGTACATTCTCCCTGTAATTACCAAATAAATTAAATGGACATGGGATATTGATTTGAGATCAAATTATTGTATTGTGTGGGAAGAAAGAGGCTGTGGAGTGATACAAGAGACATGAAACTAGCACCAATATGTAGGAATTTAGTTGCCAAGCAAAACAGTGAAATATACAGTTTAGCATCATTATACAAAAATATCCATCCACAGAATGCAGTGACTGACCAATCAGAATCAAGTATTCCTTGAAATAGTTTCAAGAAAAAACACTGTACAACTCCAAGACTGCTTACAAAATAATTATAACGTCTGTGCAGAAATGTACTACAAACGAAACATGCTTTACTGTATATTAGATATTAGGGATTTGTCCGTAGCCGAATACGGAAAGGAAATGAAGCATTCTACGGAGCCCCTAAAAGGACATGGTGATGGAGAAAAAAAAAAAAAGGAGTTAGGAAGGAAAAACATATTTCAATGCTTTTGCATTCTCTCGCAATTATAAAGTTGGGTTGTTTTATTGTATATAATTTGCAGGCATCAGAGAGCTGCTAACAATATGCAGGGAATTGAAAAAGTTTCCGAATTCGCGATCACGTGTACTCTGTGTATAGGGAGTGGCGGTACTAAACAATATTTTAAAAGATACGTTTTTTTGTCAATGATGTTCAGGATCTCTTGCACACCAAATCATCCGGCATCGTCCTTCCAGTCATTTCTCCATATTATCTTCACGTTAAAGTGAAATCTGATGAACCGTAATGTAAGCAACAACTGCAGGGTTATATACGTCCCTTTAGGCTTTGGGCTTCAGACACATCCCTATTAGATTTGGCAGCTGTTCTCTACCTGGTTTCCTCTTCAGGGATAAATTCCAGTGGCTCAATCTATGGTGAGTCTGTGGTAAAGTAGTCATTTTCGCTTGACTTTTAAGTTCCATTAGCATGGATAGGCCCGTTTTTATTATTAATTAGAAACTGAGATCATTCATGGATTACTCTGCACATTAAAAGTCCAAATGTTTGTTAATGAGAGTCAAAGGAAACTAAAACCGGTCTAATCACATTAATTCCGGTCTAAGGCCGTGTGTCCACCAAAGCGTTTTTTTCACGCGGCTGGCATAATTGTTTTGAATGGGAGCGCCGCGTTTTCAAAACGCCATGAGCGTAACGACGAGCTGAGCATTTTTTTTTCACGCTGAAGCGCTCTGCATTTTTTACAGGAAGAGTTGAAGAATGTTTAACTTTGGGTAAAACGCAGCGCTCAGCACTGTCACTTTTTACCCAACCGACCAATCACAGTGGAGGAGAGGCGGGACTAATACCACACCGCCACATTCTGCTTGTACAACGTCAACAGATGACAACAACAAGCAGCATAAAAACAGAACAAAATCATTTTAAACAAGAGCCAGAGAAAATACGTTACATTGAATCGTCATTTTAATATAGAATCGACACAGAAACAAAAAATATGTGAAATGAGATACTTGTAACACTTTCGCGGATATTCTGTATCATAACAAGCAAAGCATCTCAACTGAAAAAAATGCTGCGCTGCCAAAATGCTCTCAAGCGCCCACAGCTAGGCGTTTTCAGCAGAGCGCCTAGTGTTTTCAGCTGGCTAAAAACGCTTTGGTGGACACACGGCCTAAAGCTTAGACCAGATTTGTTGTCTTTTTGTTTGTTTGTTCTGTCCGAGTAATTTTTTTCTGCCCAGAAGACTGATTAACAAGTAAACCTGAAGTTACCCTTGCAGAATACCTGAATAACCTTGTGCAAAAAAACAATTGATTCTTTTAAATGTCTAAATGTAAAAAACAAAAACCCTGAATACTACTTTGTATAATATTATACAATTTTGTGCAATATAAATGCAAATATATCAAACATGTATGGTGGTTAGTAATTAGCAAATTAGATGGAAAAAAATATGAAAAAAATATTTTTATTTGATGATATTCAATTTTATGTTGTAAAATGAGTTTTTATAATAAGCAAGATTTTAAAAAAATGTTTACAGCCCTAGTTTTAAGAGTGAATTTAAGACATTTTAATACTTTAGGGCCCATAGATACCCAAGTTCTAGATCTGAATGGCTCTAAATCACACTATAGACAGGAATGTGAAGAATGCATTATCAAATAATTACTTCAGCTCTCTGGAGGTTCAGAACAGGCGAAGGAAAAACAGCAATAGAGAAAGATAAGAGTAGCACACATACAAAAAGATGACCACTACTCTGTAGGGCATCTATGATATATTCCTGCAAAAAAGAACAAAAACTGCAATACAAAGCAAAAAGAAAACGGCAACCAGCTAGACCAGTGATGGCTTTTGCCGAGTGGGATCATACATAATACATGCACTGTGCAAATGACCCCATATTGATTCAAATGACTAAAAGAACATGAACATGTTCTTGAAAAACAGTTTGAGAAATAACAGCACTGCTGTGAAGTTCATCACCTCCACTGAGCGGTTTAATGTTGCTGAAGCAAGCAGGATGTGCTTCTTCACCCCTCAGGTTATAGTGCCCTTAAATGAGCAATACATTAAAACACAGATGGCAGAAATATGGGTGCACATGCTAATCAGCAGATTTCTGTAGTCTGTCTATGCATTTCTTGATACATCAATTTTGAGTGATTGCTTTACAACGCTGCATAGCACCACTCTACAAGCATTACTGAAACCTACACAGCTAGAACAACTGCCTTTATTTTTTGCCTTGTTAGTGCCTGTGGAGCTGTTAGGAAACGTATCCAACCGCCAATGACTCTCATACACGTCTAATTGTGAATCAATGAGACGAAGAGGATAGAAGGGTGAGCAAAAGGACATATGTCTGTTTCTTTGAAGTTTCAATGAGCACAGAATATTTGCACAAGAATACACGCTCTTTGTACATTGTATGTTCATTCACTACTGCATGCACATGGGAGCAGAAGCCACGATTCAGTGCGGCTGTGATTTGAGAATGGGCGGTTTTATTTTGGGCCTGTCATCTGGTAACTGACTGCCCAATCACACCTGAGACGGCCTGTCTAGGCTGTCAGGCTGAAGTATGAGGGAGACAGAAGGCGGAGACATGGAGCGGGATGCATTTTGGATGGATGCATTTTGGATGGATGGATGGATGGATGGATGCTTTTTGGATGGATGGGTGGATGCAGATTGGATGGGTGGATGCATTTTGGATAGATGGATGGATGGATGCATTTTGGATGGATGGATGGATGCTTTTTGGATGGATGGGTGGATGCAGATTGGATGGGTGGATGCATTTTGGATGGGTGGATGCATTTTGGATGGGTGGATGCATTTTGGATGGGTGGATGCATTTTGGATGGGTGGATGCATGCATTTTGGATGGATGGATGGATGCATTTTGGATAGATGGATGGATGGGTGGGTGGATGCAGATTGGATGGGTGGATGCATTTTGGATGGATGGATGGATGGATGGATGCATGCATTTTGGATGGATGGATGGATGGATGGATGGATGCATGCATGCATTTTGGATGGATGGATGGATGGATGGGTGCATACATTTTGTATGGATGGATGGATGCATGCATTTTGGATGGATGGATGCATGCATTTGGATGGATGGATGGATGGATGGATGCATGCATGCATTTTGGATGGATGGATGGATGGATGGGTGCATACATTTTGTATGGATGGATGGATGCATGCATTTTGGATGGATGGATGCATGCATTTTGGATGGATGGATGGATGGATGCATGCATTTTGGATGGATGCATGCATTTTGGATGGATGGATGGATGCATGCATTTTGTATGGATGGATGGATGCATGCATTTTGTATGGATGGATGGATGCATGCATTTTGTATGGATGGATGGATGCATGCATTTTGTATGGATGGATGGATGCATGCATTTTGTATGGATGGATGGATGCATGCATTTTGTATGGATGGAGGGATGCATGCGTGCATTTTGGATGTATGGATGCATTTTGGATGGATGGATGCATTTTGGATGGATGGATGCATTTTGGATGGATGGATGCATTTTGGATGGATGGATGCATTTTGGATGGATGGATGCATTTTGGATGGATGGATGCATTTTGGATGGATGGATGCCATTTTGGATGGATGGATGCCATTTTGGATGGATGGATGCCATTTTGGATGGATGGATGCCATTTTGGATGGATGGATGCCATTTTGGATGGATGGATGCCATTTTGGATGGATGGATGGATGCATTTTGGATGGATGGATTTAAAGGGATGGTTTGGAGTAATTTCAACCTAGGGTCCTTTGCACCATGACCTCGAGCCAAACACCCCACCCCAGAAGCTTTTTTTCCCTTGGTTGAACATTAAAGTTAGAGCTTATTTAGAGATTTTAGCCGAATGGCTTAGTGCAGGCGCTAATGGATCCAATGTTGTATCTTGTAAATTACTCCACTAATAATAATAATACCACAGAATGGTACCAAACTTCTACAGTAGTACAAACAGGTTCTACACTCATAAAACGAGGAAAGTTTGTAAGTACATCAGGAGTTTATTTAAATAACACTTGCCTGATGGCTTATGCTACCGCTAACCCGGACGTCAAGGTCACTTCTGTGATTTGGGAAATTAGGTTGAAAAGGTTTAAATTACTCCAAACCATCCCTTTAATGCACTTGTCCTTTACAGATATTTTTTAAGCTTTAACAAAACCTACTTGCAGAAAGGTAAATCTTGAATACAATAGGCTGTGTTTTGCTGCAACCTAATAACAAAAACATTATTTGTACAGAGTATAATAAATCAATAGAAAAAGAAATACAATAAAATAGTAAGGAACTTACCAATCCATCTCATTACAGAGGTGACGATCTGGAGGTATTTGGTCTTCTGCGCATTAAAAAAGGTGAAGGGCCCCAAAAACAGTGTGAAGACACCCTGAAAAGAAATAAAAATACAGAAAACGAGTCAATGAAAGCATAAAAAAAAAAATCAAGTCAAGTCAAGTATGAGGCCAAGGTAGATATCATAGACATTAAAGGATAATTCTGGTATTTAACACCTTGAGTCTATATTGTAGTTTGTTTTGGATGAACAAGAGTGGTGGACAACATTTTTTTGACAATGGTTCCTCTCTCGAGTTTTTGACTATAAAAGAATTGGCCATGGACCCATTAACATTGGAGTCAATGGTCATGTCCGAAAATGTCATTAAAACAACCTTAAACATTAGTTTTCAAAACTGTGCAACTCACCGAGTGATTAGTGATGTTAGTTGATGTTCCAGAAACAAAAAGTGTTGTGAAATACAGTTTCTGTCGTGTTTTATTCGTCTTTTTGTAAAATCCCATTGAATTCTGTTGAAGGACTGAGTGCTCGTTAATATAAATGCGCTACCGGAAACGGAAAGGGGGCTGTTTACATTTGGTCGATGTAGTCTTTTTGCTCACTTCCGTTTCTCATAAGGCTAGCGAGCAGAGCAACTGTGCTCCGGGAGAGTAAGCGAAATAAACAATAATTTTTTTAGGAACTTTACCGCAGTTTTTGACCGCACAAACTCTAACCATATTGAAAGACGTGACCACTGACCAGTGCAATATGAAGTTAAACTCGACTGTGACCGTGAGTGTCCCGCGAGATATAAACATCGGTTATCGCCATCAAGTGGTCGGAAGTGTGCTAACGCTTCAGATTCAAATATTGAGCGGAAGTTACACGGTTGTGAAGTGTCTGAAAAAATAGTTCCACTATAGCAAAATAAACGGATTGGAATCATATATTGCGACGATATATTGTTTATAATCATCAACGAACACCACTAACCACTCGGTGAGTTTAACAGTTTTGTAAACGAACATTATTGGCTGTTTTAATGACATTTTCGGACATGACCATTGACTGCAATGTTAAATGGGTCCATGGCCAATTCTATTATAGTCAAAAACTCGAGAGAGGAACCATTGTCAAAAAAGTTGTCCACCACTCTTGTTCATCCAAAACAAACTACAATATAGACTCAAGGTGTTAAATACCGGAATTATCCTTTAACATGTTGACATTTAAATAACTAACAAACGTGGTTTCACATAGTACACAGTAGAATATGCAACAAAAATAAACATCTCAACCTGACGTAGACAGACCAACTGCACTACTATATGGCCAAACCTAGTAGACATGCATATTCTAGCCATGAAATAAGAGTATAAAATGGCCAGGGATGCATATAACTTCATGAACGACGGGTGTTTCAATTCTACAGAATCTGAGGAGCTTTTCTCTGAGCTCTGAAGGAAACAGAGTCTGCCCATGACTCTTATGGTATGCATTTAATTGCTTTTTATGTGCTTCTGTGTAGGCACAGATTCATCATGACTCATTTCTAATAAACATCATTTGGTTGAGTGTTGATGAGAGACGTGCCAGTCTCTTTGATATTTATATTACATACTTTAGCATCTTCACAGACTGGACCTCCCAGTCATGGTGTGGATAATCCTGCAAGCAATGCGTTTACTCTGGATCTGAAATGTCCAACTACTACTACCACCACTAGTACTCACATTTAATATACCTTTTGTATATTTACCATCATGTGTGGTTCTCAGCTTACAGTGTAGTTAAATTATGGCATGGAGGAGGTATCCGTCCTAAATACATTTAACTGTTCCACATGAGAAACCGCATGTCTATTTTTAAGCGGGATCTTCACATTTCCATTAAAAACCGAAACAATCGCAAAAAGCAAGAGATTAAAAAAAAAAGCAAGAGGTTAAAACACATTTTAATATTTGTAAATCATGTGTTTGTTTATCTCTGTGGTAATATTTTCTTAAAAGTGATCTGTACTCTGATTGAGCTGCCCTCTTCTGGTAGATTACAGAACTATTTTTGATATTAACACTATTTTGAATATGGTGATTTGGTTTTTCAGGCAACTACATGCAGATAAGTTCTGTTTTCCAACACAGTTGAAAAAAAAATCTCTCCCCTTTCATTCACATTTAGGCTAAGAATGTGAATTTAAGTAAATGGTTAAATTTTGATTGAAACTGCAGTGTGTTAAATTGTGTTTTTGGCCATTAATCTGGCCAAAACACAATTTAACACACAGCAGTTTGTTCTAATTAGTACACTGCACATTATTGATGGATGTCTCTCATTAAACTGTGAATTGTAAATCATCATGACACCATTCGTGCTTTATCTTGAGAGGTGAGAAGTGTCTTGGTTTTTGTATAGTCAGATAGGATGAGGGTGAGATAACAGTCCATCATGATGCCTGAATGCCTGTCCTGATAAAAGAGCTGACAGAGACCCCGCTAAACAGCGAAAGCCCTGAAGGGACAAGACAAAAGAGCAGAAGGATCTAAATTCATATGCCATTCCCATAAAGGGTTGTAATGGGACATGAAACAATATAGCAAAACAGTGAGCAAGAAAAGGTGATGATTAAGGAGAGATGTTGAAGATTTTAAACATCCCTTAAGACAAAGAAGGTCTTAAAAGAGTTATTATAAATAAATAAACAAATAAATAGTTGATGTCAACTATTCATTAGCTATTAAAGTCTTCATTTACATAAGGGATATAAAAGGTAACTAAGAACAACCAAAAAAAAAGTAAAAATTAGAGAACTGAGCAAGAAATGCACTTTGATAAATTCCCATAATGCATTGCTGTCTGCAGGAGTTATATCGAAGTGCATGCCTGCATCACTCCCACCACACCAAAATATACAACCCCCACCATTTCATGATGGTTACACACACACATACACAATGATAAATATCTATTCCTGAGCAGAACTCCTACATCCCCGAATGGCCATAAAATACCATATGCAATCTCATGTCAACAAATAATGAAACTGAAAAGAAATAAAAACCCTGTAAAACATCTCAGTTTCTTTATGGGAAGCGATGTCTAAGCTAACACATCACCCAATCTCAGTTCTGTCGGCCGGGCCTGCAGTAGCTTCTTATTTGAAGCCTACCTTATAACATATGCCGCAGTTTCCGATTTGAAAAGGGACGCTGGCAGAAAGGTTGGAAACTTGACAGGAGCTCGCCCACTCATGCCAGGAGTGCAGAGCGATAGTAATGGATTTCCATTCCCTGTCCCATTCTACGAGTGTTGTTGGTGCTGATAGTAAAAAATGGTGCAACATTGGCATGCCGGTGTCCAACGCATGCCAGGAAAGGACAACAGGAAGGAAGTTTGGCAATGAATAGGAGTGAAGGGAGAAACGGAGGGCCAGGGCCAGGCAGAGAGGGCATCAGGGGAAGCAGAAAGAGCGAGAGCCGTGGGGTGCTGGGTGACTCAGACATGACATGAAGAGAGATGGAGAGGCACTGTGACATACTGTACTTGTTATCAGAACACAGAGCTCATTCACACTCTAATAGTGTAAAATAGCCAAGCATGAACCCCATGTGTTAGCAGGCATCACTATTAGTACTGCTCACGCATGGGGTTAATAGAATAGAATATAGAATATAGAATGAGGCATTTACATAGCACTTCTTATGTACTACTGTACTCCCAAAGTGCTTTACAATCATATCAGGGGATATCTCCTCAACCACCACCAGTAATGTATAATCTTTAACCTGAAATCAAAATAGATTCTATTCACTGGCTTAATTATTATTATTTTATTTTTTTAAATAATGGAGTAAAAAAAAACTTTCAGCAGTCCAAAGAAATAATATGTGCTTATATTACTTGCCAGTGCAGAAAATTGGGTCTCATATTACTTGCCAGTGCATTGTGGGAAAAACTGTATATTAGTCTGCTCAGGTTGTATATTGTACACACTGTATACTAGGCTGTGCAGAATATTTAGAATTTATTCCTTTCTTTAAAAAAAGGAATATGCACATTTAATGTTTTTCTTAATATATTTTATCTTTCGGGATCAAAATATTGTTGCTGGGTAAACCGAGTCAATTTCCATGCTAATTTTGACCTTTTGCTGGCCGAAAAATTGTGGTCATTGGGACATTGGGACAGATGTGGATATCTTCTTTCGGATGACTGTAATGTTCCCAAAGCAATATCAGATAACAAATTCAGCAATACGGAGCTAATTTAAAACCAACATTTGACTGAAATGAGATAAACCAAAAAATTTAATGAGAAAATGCAAAGGTGAATAGCTTGATGGAGGAGCAGGACTTGACTCATCACATCAATATGAAGTGAAATAAAACCAACAGTCGATGACCGTTATTTGGCACCAGGAGATGCGGACAATGTCATGGTATAACGCGTATAATTCAGAAAAACAACTCTCTGAGCAATTGAGATATTAGCATAACCATTTGAGTTTCCGGTTCCATTTTTTGCAACTTGTGGCATCAGAAGGAATCCTTCACCCTTACATAATTGGGAGAGGTGGGACTCCAGAAACGGACCACTCTACAACACCTGTCATCGTCTGTTGAATGTGTACAATGAGCAAAGCCAGTTTATGGTTTTCTTCTTAATGTACTCCCCTAACTTCATTCCAAGTGTTGGCAGCTCTAGGGGACATTTGTGTCTATGGACTTTGGGTGAGCCCTTGTGGCAGCACAATGCAGGATTATAACTCAAACTGATAGTAACGTGCAAAACGGATTATATTTCCAATCCCCAAAGTGTCAAGATCCCAGTGGCATTTGTCTCCAGTGCTAATCTGTGTTAGACATTCTAGACAGGATCAACAAATGGGAAGCAGATACGCTGCTACTACATGGGCCAACAGAATGGACAGATTAAAGAATTTATACTCAGTCAGAACAGAACCATCAATTCAAAAGTAAACTCTCTAAAACTAAAATAAAACTTAAGACATAATAAATAATAAATTAAAAATGTTTAAAAAAAATGTAAATAATATTATATAAAATTAATTTAAACACACACACACACTTTTTTTTTTCCTGTGAATTCTGTGTTGAATTCTGTGTTCACTTTGATTTTGCCAAGACAGACTGTGGTCAGACTGTGCAATGCTCATAGAAATGGCAAAACACCCAAGAACTACACCTCAGACTCTACAGGCCTCAGTTAACATGGTAAATGTTGAAGTTCATGACAGTACAATTAGAAAAAGACCGGACAAGTATGGCATGTTTTGAAGGGTTGGCTCTTCTCTCTAAAAAGAACATGGCAGCACGGCTTAGGTTTGCAAAGTTGCATCTGAACAAACCATAAGACTTCTGCACGCACGCACACACAGCGAGAGAGAATACATATATACAGGCAGAAAAAAACCTGCAACAAAGCCAGTGTAAAAACTGTAAACCAATAATGGTAATTTAGCTTTTTTCAGCTCGTGTCTGTCAGGCGGAAGCATCATTAACCTCCAAAATGAGCTGCAATATGCTGCCACAATTAAGAGCTCAATTAATGAATAAATGGATGTGTAACAAGCGCATTCAAGAAAGTGAAAAAAGAAAAAAATAATTATGCAACCGCACCTTGACCCATCCAAGAAGTAAGAAAAGCAATTAAAGCGCTTTTTTTGGTTTGAGGTCAGCATATTGGCACAAACTGAATACTGGATTTAACCATAATACAAATTTATGATATACAACAACAAAAAACTCACAATAATGAAAGATTTGCAATGAAATGAGCTTAAATTATCATTCCAAGGTCACACATGGCACGGCCTAGACCAGATATTGTGCATTAATTAATTGCAAAATAGCACTGGTACTTAATTCAAAAACGTAGAGTCTCCGAGCCATGGGGCAGGGGTAAAGGACGCTCAACATAAGGCCCCTAGATCCCATGAGGAAGACGAGGCAAAACATTATATAAAAAGCAGCAAATATGCCCAGAACTCATGGAAAGCTGAAAGCTGTCAAGACAGATCTTTCCTGCATATTGATCTTTACAATAACAGAAAACATGAATATTTGTTTGTCCCAGTGGATTTCCATATTAAGACAGGAAGGGTCATAAAATCAATGCTGTATCTGACTCTTTGGAGAGGTCATTGGTTTTGTCTGCTTGAATCTGACAGTAGGAAGGGGCAAAAGACCACCGTTTTTTTGTTCCAGACACATTTTTCCTTACATCCATGACAAAATTTTCCAAAATAGAACTTTTCCTAACTGACAAAACCAATAAAATAGCAAATTAGTACGTAAAAAGAAATAAATGGCCCAACACGTCTAACAAAGATATAAAGCTTGTTAATTAGATGAGTAACTGATCCTTAATATCATTTTAGCCTGCTTTACATGCTTTAAACACTTTTCTTTAATAACAGAACAAAAAGCTAAAGTGTACAGTGAACATTCATATTTAAAGCTTAAAATTAAGACCAATAAATACCAATTAGCTTCTTTCAAGACTCTTTCATTTACACACAACCAACTCAAGATTTAGGCTCAAGGACTATCTTTGAAATATGATCAACAAAAGTCTGTTGTAAATGGGTCTAACTCACCTCACTCTCATTCATATCTGTATTCTAACAGTCACAGAGCCAATAAATCACTGCGGAAGTGCTTGTCGTGAGTCAGGCGGTGTTCATTAAGGCTGGACAGTTGCATTACTCTGCTATTCATGGGTCAACAGCTCTCTCCTAAAGGCCTTTGATAAAAAAAAAAAAGTAGGTATATTTTTTTTTACAAAGAAACCATTCATCCATTTACAGTAATTTACAGCATGATTACACTGGCAACTATGGTGTGAATCAAAGCTGAAACCCTTCTAAAACAATGGGAGCCACTGAGGAGCAGGACTAATTCTCATGACTTTGTAATACTGTGTCAAGTTCACCAAAGCACTTAGTTCTCTTATAACCATAGAGCTCTCAAGTTTTGTCCAGTTCAACAGAAGCTAAAAAGAATAGGATCTTTTTTCATCAAGATCAGGGCTGACATGACTTTCACCCCACGTCACCACATTAAGTCGTAAGGACAGTCCCTCTGGAGCAAGCTGACGCTACGTCCCTTGATCAAGGGCACAGCGGTAATAGCTGAAATTTCACAAATGCAGTGTTTGAACAAATACACAGATCCACTATATTGATACGCATCCGTTTTCTTTCTCACTTGTTTACTTTCACATAAACGACTGGGTTAACTCGCAGAGAGAGGCATTTTAAAATAAATGTGCATGCATGCGTCCGTTCAAGCACAAAAAGAATTCGGTGATCGCATGCTGTCTGTGCGGCTCTGTCTACACACAGAAAATGTACTTTCCGAAAAGTCCGAATTGACTTCTTTCGCTTCTTGTGCCTTTACTCTATGATGGTTAAACTTTGCAATTAATCCACAAATCACATGTTCTGAACCGTGGGGTCTGATCCGTACGTTGAATCGCTAATTACTTGACATCACACATCCTGCGATGTGTGAGAGAGAGTGAGAAAGACTGCAGAAAGAGAGATGGCTGAGAGACATTACAAAAGAGAAAAGCTCAGAGGAATATCACTAGAAACAACAGAAGGGTTATGATCAGACAAGAGCTTTAGGACCCGCGTTAATATTAGAAAAGCTTTCTGGTGCTGGAGAGACCGACTCGGGAAGGCCTGAAAACAGACGCCAAGGTTGCCCAGTTTCTGCCCCACATGACATGGGAGTAACATTGTCTTTGCTATGTTTCACAGGACCAAGATATGCTGCTGTTGTAATGTTAGCTCTAGTAACAGGACAGTTTTGAATGCCATTGTTTGTCTAGAGCTTCTGGCGACAAACAACCAACTCTTGCTTGTATTTACTCTGTACTGTGTTCATTTTCTGTTCTTTCTTTTCGTTTGTTTGCCATCTTTGCTTTATTTTTTGCAAAGCATTATTTTTGCTTCGCTTCAGCCAAGATAAAGCACTTGCATTGTGTGTTTGTGAGTTTTGGGGACGGATCAATGAAGGGAGGGGTGTGTTTGTTTGGGTTGATATCAAATATCAACAGTGTTTCTCAGAAATCGCTTACTGCACCTTTAAGTTGAATTCGTGGAAAATGTATAAGACGCACATAAACTACAATGAAAAAAAACAAAACAAATTTAACAAGTAAATGTGCATCACAAAGTAAACATGCATCAATCACAAAAGGTCATGTGACTGAATCATTTGCTCTACACTAAATGTGTCTGAAATCTGCTTGATAATTTTTTCTATTTTATTAAACTTTTTTTATTCATAACTGGCAATACAGAGGGAAGCGGCTGCAATTTTCATGTGATTTTAAAAAAAAAAGAAGAAGAAAAAAAAGAAATATATATATATATATGTATATATCAGACCTTGCCAACTCTAGAGCGGACAAGGGTCCTAATAACATTTTTAAAGCAAATGAAAGGTCAGGACTTCAGACTGTGACATAATAATAATAATAATAATTAAAAAAAGAATATTCTTCCACAAATAATTTAAAATCTAGTCGTCAATATTCCTTTCCAGATTGATTTTAACATGTATCCCATCTGGCAAGCACTAAAGTAAAACTCAAGTACAGTAAACAATTAAATTCACTGCCATCATCTCAAAAATTTTACAAATATTTGTGTAAATCTAAAATGGCCAAACAAACAGTAGTCTGAACACCTTTCAGCCAAACAAAAGTCACAAACATGAGGTATGAAGGTCAAGCAAGTAGCTTCCGTGTTCAGGGTGACATACGGAAGGATGTTTTGATAATGAGACATCGGTTGTGCTTGTGGATTTCATTTCATGGAAATCACGTACAGCCTCGTCCTAACACCCACCGAGGAAGACCATTACATCATTCTGCGATGTCCTTGGACAAGATAACCAGCTTTTCCAAACCGAGAACAATATTGTACCCAGCAGGTAGCCCCGGTGAACACACAAGCTGTTCAGTGGACTGAAGTTAAGCCTGCAGAAATGGATTTAAGGGTAATTAAAAGTAATTATAATAATGGGCTACAGCAGATTAAGACCGAACAGAACCTGAATGAGCACTAGACACAAACCTTTGAGGGCTGTGTGTGGTTGCCAGGGCACTGTGGGTATTTTCAAGGTTATTTACTGGTCCAAGTCTCTATGATATTCCGGTCTCTTTTAGTGTAAATCTATGGGATTTTTCTGACAGCGAGCACAAAGAATAACAAAACAAGACACATTAAAACGTGCCGACAGCTGTGGGATACTTAAAAGTGGTTGTGACCAGAACTGTTGCTGTGACATCAACTACGCTATGTTTACAGCATTTTGACAGGTTCATCCTTGCATATCTTACAGAAGATATAAAGAGCTGTCAAGTGTGCTACAGACGTGGTATATCATGATCTTAACCCAAGGCTGAGTTTGTTTTATCTGCATTTACTTCCCCGTCTAGTTTATCTGCCACATCTTTTCTTAGTCCTCCTCGACAACTCCATCACCGCTTGGCAAGAATCTCCAGTGTGACTGTGGGTCAGCCAGTGTTTGCACTGGCACAATAGTCCCACTGTGGATTAGAGAGAGGACTCTTCGCCTGGTGGGCCACTGCTCAAACTCCTCATCCTGCTGAGCTAATATCCACTAAACCATCTGTGTTGTCGTATTCCTGCAGATCCACCCACAGCATAAGAGCTTTCTAAAAGACAGCTTCAACTACATCACTTGCTAAACAAAAAATCTACTGCTGTCAACTTGAGCCTTCAAATGTTTCAATATTTTTTTGCACAAGTAAATTGAACAATTATCATTTAGGAGAGCTTTTTCGAAAGCATGAAAGCACCAAGATGGAGAAAGTTGTAACATGTAGATACAATAGGAGATCTGACTCCAAAATTAAATGTTCAAGAAAGTCCCTGCAAGAAATTATGAATCCTTTAAAATGTTTAGCATAAAAATATCCAGGTAAATATTTCAATATTATTGCATTAAACATTTTAAACCAACTTTGAAACGTTTTGGTCCAAATAAGGGTTCCTCAAACATATGCATAAAATAACTTGTAAAGGTGGTGTATCACAAGCATGTTTTTTTTCCTCCAAAAGATAAGAAAAAAAAAATGTATCTAGCAAATCTTTATGCTGGTTTGTGACCTATATTTCACAGAGCGAGCGAGACAGTGAGCAAATGTGTGTCCTAAGAGAGAGGCCAATGGATACTGAAGGTTGCTGAAAGGATGGGCTCTAAACATGTTAGCCAGGAAGGAAATCTCTCCACACTCAGTGCGCAGATTTCCTCACCAGGGAAAAAAAGAAAAGAAAAGAAATAAGAGAGAACATTCTGCCTCCTACATACACTACATCGACTCCTACATACTCTATACTGTCCTATCCAATGAAGGTATAGAAGGGCCCAAAATATAACAACCCTTACGCTGTGTTGAAAATCCAGTAACGCATTTGGGGCCAGGTTTACTAAACAGGGCAAATTAGCATGATAGCGCAATTCCATAAAGGCGCCGATGGGAGTGGGAAGTTCTGCGTGTGATCTACTGATGACGCGCAAATTAGAGAACACAAACGCACCTGGATCATTTCCATAATCACCAACGCAATCTAGCAAAGGCAGCGCAAAATGGCATCTGGTTTAAGACAAACTTATTTGGGGCGATAAATAGCGCAAATTCCAGTAAATTGACTTGCGCAAACCTTAGTAAATCACCTTGCGTGATTCATTTAAATACTCTCCTCCAATAGATTTTACGTCTGAAAGGGAAACTCCTACAAATGCATATGCAATAGGGTCAGCTGCAAAAATAACCCTGTGTAACAAGGTGGGGGAAAAAAGAATCCCAAAAAAGTTAAAAAATGATCAGGAAGTAGTTATACCCTGTGTGAGCAAAGTCAGTAGATTGTAGTCTAATGCGATAACATTAACATTTTTGGGAAAAGGAATATCCTTCTCTTGGTCAAAATGACCCGAACACAAAGGTAAAACAAACAAAAAAATGGTAATCTTGTGTAACATTGATATGGCTAACATTACAAGTGGACTTCAAGTGAAAAAATAAAATGATACAAAATAAGATCTCTTGATTGTTCAGCAAATTTCTGCCACAACAATCTGCTGGTTTGGAGTGATCAATGAGCAGTTCCCAATGTGTTAAATTACCATCATATGACTTTTTGAGAAATGTAGCTTATGACTGTTTGGTACAAAGAATCCTCCCATCAAGATGGTTAAGGAAATTAGCTAATTTAACATGGACCCATAGAATAAAGGTGATCAAGTACAGTCATTAATCCAGCGTCCCCTTCAGAATAATTACCAGCCCAATGAGAAAAGGGAGGACACCTTCCTGTCCTTGATACAATTTACATCCTCACTACACATCACCCCTTCCATATATAATGGCGCTTTTCCACTGCATGGTTTTCCATCACGGCTCCACTGCAGTTTAGTCCTCCTTTGAAGTGTGCCACCACCTAGTCTACTGACCACGATAAAGTCATTTATTTTTTCAAGTGGTGTGCGACGGGTGTTTAAAGCAAGTCGGTAAAAAAAGTTACGCGAACAAATGATACTGCGGTGGCTGTTGCTGACTATTTAAATCTAGCTAAATCTAGGTGTCTCGTGTCGCAAATCCAATAACGCTGGTAGTGACGATTCTCCCTGACCAATCAGTCATCTGTAGTGTTTACACGTCACATTTTAGTATAGGTACGGCTCACTTGGAACCTCAACCGAGGTGATACTAAAAAAGTACCAGGTACTAGGTAATGTACACAGTGGAAAACCCCCCAAAAGTGAGCCGTACAATGCAGTGGAAAAGTGCCATAGCAAATCCATGGAATACTCAATACATTCCCTAAATGAATCAACAATGTCTTGGACTTGAATTCAAGTTTATCCTTTGAACTTTCGAGAGCTTGTTTGACAACATTTCAGATGCTATTAAAACCTGAACAGATACTCCAGTTCTTTAAAACTGCACATTGAAATGAACACTGAAGTCTCAGTCTACTGATCTTTTTAATAGCTTTCCGCGAACAACAGATAAAACGGCAGGATTTTACACAGAGTGGACCTTTACTGCTGATCAAAGCCACAGCTAGCTGGGCAGACAGGTCTGTTTAACTTGAGAGACAACAAAAAGATTTCTGCCTTAGCCATACCGGTTTCAGACAACCCAAATAGATTAGTTTCATGTTTTGGAAGTGTATCACAGTTGACAAAACTGCTTAATTAAGAGTAGATAAATGACTATGCTTTGAAATGCCATTTTTGTCCTTGTCCCGCAGCCCTGAGGTTTGTGTGTCAAGCGTCTTGGACTTTAAACGTATAGCATTGCTCAGGGACATCTGTTGAGCCAGAGATCAAAAATAGCTCTTTGTTTGCTGTGCCACTAGAAAAACAAGCGCTGGAATAGATTTATTTTAAGGATGGGATAAAATAGTGACAGCAGTGATCTACATAACTCTTAAAAACTGTTTAAAAACAGAGAACAGTTTGAAGAATTGAGGAGAGAGAGAGAACAAAATGAACTAAGCACATGTTGTTATACACACTGTTCGTTATGAGAACTAATGTGCAACGAGTTACGAAATATGGTTGGTAATATACATTTGGTTGGTTAATATAAAACTATTAAAATGTAAATAATATAAAGTATATAAAAGGTTATTTCAGAAGTAGAGAAAGATAAATGTTAAACATTTTTTTTAAATCTTTCTCTACATAAGAAATGACTCCTGTTAAGAGTTACCGATGAAGCAAATCAGTGCAGACAGGGAAAAATATTAACTATATAGGTTAGTTGTCACAACAAGCGAGAAAGGTTGACATGGATCACGCTAAATCTTGAACCCTCGGGAATTACCCGTTTAAAAATAAATTACAGCACAGAAGAGAGTTTGCTGGCAAAAATAGAACTTGACAGAGCTCGTAATAAAACCAGAATCAACATTGGCTTTATTTTTCGGAGATGGCGAGAACTGACGGATTTGAAATGTTGTAAAAGTGACACAGAGATGGTGTTTTTATTAACAGGTGAATGAGGTATTTTATTGAACATAAATTGCATATGTAGCTCTCTAACAGAGTTCATTGTAAAGCATTACCTGTTGTGAAGGGTCATTTCATTATAGTTGTTTCAGCTGTGCTCGGATTTATTTTCAAGTAAGTACCGGGTCTATTAATGGGCAAAGCTAGAGTAACGTCTTCATCTAGTCAGCTTGAGATCCTTTTCATCTAAACTGGTTTAGTCTGGTTATATAATGTTTTATGAACAGTAAGATAACCATATTCATCTGCAAAGTCATGCAGAGCCAAAGCACAACCAAAACAATGTTCTTCCACAAAACGCATGCAGGGCCAAACGTTGCATAAGGGGGTTTTGCACTGGGTAGTTCTAGGAACTAGCCACCAGAGTGGTTCTCCAAGAACTAATGGTTCCCTTAGGAACATTTTCCTGGTTGCATTCGTACTGCCCAAGTGACATAAGCCGCGCTTGATTTTATAACTTTTATTTTAACAACGCGGCGGACACCAAAGCCTGAGCAGAACAGCGCTTGCATTCTCCGTGTTCATTTATGATCTGTCTAACAGCCCTGTCTAATACGTTATGAGAACTGTTATACAAACAAAGTAGACCGTATATGAAAAGGTATTTGCGTATGCCGTGTGGTTGATGTCCAGTGTTGCTAGCTGAGCAGAAATACATAATCATGTTTTGTTTGGTCCCCTCAAAGTTGCGTTGGATTTTCTCCTCAGCGTAAAGGTTGAGAGGCCCATCTATCACTGTTTGGAGTAAATATATATAGACTATAAAATGTGTATTTACATGGCTTTTTTAAATAAAAGTGGCGGGTGCTGGTGTTTCACGTGCGTTCGGCCCATTGCGCGAACACTAACGTCACGGATAGTTCCTATAGTGCTGGTTAAGACCCTACTCTGAAGTAGGAGCTAAATAAGTTCCTCCAAAAGGAGTTCCTAGAACTAAAATCGTTCTTAGTTTTTGCGGTGCGAACACGTCAAAAACGGGTACTTCCTCATAGGAACTATGAAACGGTTCCTCCGATGCGAAAGCCCCTATTGTGTGCTTTTAAAGATGCAACTGCTCGAAAACTGTATTTAGACACCCAATTTGTGTAGCTATACTCAGATGTGCCTGAAATTGACTGCACTATTTCATGGCAACAATCATAGCTGGGTTCATTACCAAATCCATTTCCTTTAAGCACCACCGCTTAAAAAAAATAAAGAGCAAAGACAACTAGTCATCCGTCCAGGCCCATCCCTACTATATGTCAGGGTAAAGTCACAGTCATACTCTGCTGAGGCAGGAAGTTTTACACAATGTACAGAATGGCTGTTAAGCAATACAACGCAAAACAGCAACTATAGAAGGCTTTTTCTGGGATAGGCAGTTTGAGAATCTTTAGTCCAGTACACTCCACTCCTGGAAACTCGTTGGCCACATTCCCCTGAAGACAGACATGCATAACATCCTTCTTTGTGTGCCACAGGTAGAGAAAGAACAGTGTCACGGTCGGCCACCCACTCAGGGATTATAGTGAGGCAAGGTGTTATGTGAAGGCATAATATGCCTCTTAATCTTTCCATTTTTCCTTTTCTAAAGCTTATGCCATGAGGCTGCACTAATGTGTCCAACATCAATCCCGCTAGCCACGGGGGAATACAACTGACCACTGCTCTCAAATATTCTCAGGCAGACCACGTACCGTTTTAAAGTCAAAGTCAAGACACACCAAAAGGAAGAAAAACGAATGCATCTGTGCTACAGGAGCTGTATGGTCATAATTCACACTGTCTGCAAAAGGCAGGATTCAAAAGTAAAGTGAGCATGATGATTTAGGAATATATATAAAAACACTATAAAGACATGTTAGAAGGACATATGGGCACTTCAATAATCTGGAATATTTCCTAGAAACATGATGCGCTATCAGACATCCAAAATCTGCCATGAATGCATTTCTGAAGATATCAGATATAATAACAGGTGAAACTGTTAAATCTCCCCATTTTGTTCACATCATGGCGCCTGTAATAGATTTGCGCTACATCTCAGCAGCAGTCTCCTTAATAGGACAGGAGATAGATTTGGCATGTTCAGCACTGATCTAGAACGCAAGGCCAGATAAGTGAACAAGGACTCTGGTTAGACCCTGACTAGCTTGCTTTGATATGGAAGAAATTTACAGACTGCCAGTGAGGAACTGCTAATTAAAAAGGCAATTAAAATCCCATCATAGCGATAAACTAACATCAGTTTAAGTGTTCCTGGACAGGGCCAAGTATAAACTCAAACTGAAAACAAAGTAAGTGCCAAGGCGGTGGATTTATGTAAATGTCACTCATTTGCATGCAAATGTGACCTGACATTTTTGTGATCATATTAAAACACCGAAGCACCAATGCGCGTTTAATTTGGCTGACGTGGTAAATTTGATGGCATAACCTCAAAGGGTGAAAAAAAAAAAAAAAAAAAAAGTCTGGGTGATATTTCACCCCCAAATTTAAAAACATAAAATAAAACTCAAACAACTTAAGAAATGTTAACATGCAAAGAAAAAAAAGAATGCTTTATTAAGCACCATTAAGATGCTTTAGCATTTTTTAATTCTCATGTCTCGTTCTCATGACAAATATGCACATTTCCCCCCAAGATTCTCATTACTGTAAAGCAGAAAAGTTCCCACTCATTATTCTCTTTAAGTAATGAAAAAAATACTGTCCCAGACACTTTACATTTTTTCGTTTTTTGTCAGAATAAACTAAATTCAGTACAAATCAATGCAACTATACAATAGAATTTTAAACAATGTTTTTATCATTTTTATCATTTAAATGTATTATTTAACCAATTATTACATGGTAACTTTTACAATAAGGTCTCATTTGTTAGCATTAGTTAATGCAATAACAACATGAACTAACAATGAGCGATACATGAAGTATTTATTAATCTTTGTTAATGTTAGTTAATAAAAAACAGCAGTTCATTGTTTGTTCATGTTAGTTCACAGTGCATTAACTAATGTTAACAAATACACCCTTTGATTTTAATAACGTATTAGTAAAGGTTGAAGTTAAGATTAATAAATGCTGTAGAAGTATTGCTAATTCTTAGTTCATGTCAACTAAAGTAGTTAACTAATGTGAACTAATGAAACCTTATTGTAAAGTGTTACCAATTACATTTTTTATTACAGTAATGAGAATTGGCAAGTGCTGGATTAAGTGGCCCGAGGAAGACAACATCCTGTGGCACAGATTCATCACCTGGTCTGATAAAGCTCATAAAGTTGGTGGCTTAGACAGTCGTCCCCTTTGGACATTCCTCAGACTCAAAATTGGGCAATTTTCCTTCCTCATAACAATAGAGACAGTTGAAGGTGAGAGGGAGAGAACAGCCCCAGTGACACTAGGTTCATAATCCGGTTGGATTCATCTTTCATATAAAAAAAAAAAAAAAATGATTTATTTAAGGGCATGTCCAGAAGAAAAACTAATGATGACCTTCTAGTCGAAAGATTCAGAGTTTGGGGATGAAAGATGTAGGTCGTTTCTTCTAGCTTCCTAAATGATCTATTAAACTAAACTAAATTACAGCCGATACACAACATACATAAACACAGCATACATAAATCTTACAACTCAACAAGGGATGACAAACTGAGCATGAAGGGGTATAAAAATCCTAATCTCGAAAGCCCTATTCGGACGGGTTTAGTTTTACAAGAGTAGATGGAGTAATGTAATTTTACCACAGGACGTCCGTAATAATAATGGCCAATTCGCACGGGATAAGAAATCTGAGTAAAACTAGCAGAAGTGGGAGGGGTAACTTGATTTACGCACCGTCGTCATGTGCGTATTATGTTGCTTCCTGATATTTATATTTATTTATTTATATTTATATATAGGGCTGTCAAAAGATTAATCACGATTAATCGCATCCAAAATAAAAGTTTGTTTGCATAATATATGTGTGTGTACTGTGCATAATTATTTATATATATAAAAACACACACAATCATGTATATATTTAAGAAAAATTGGTTATATTTATATATAACATTTATATATAATATAAATTATATAAATGTACATATAGTATATTAATGCAAATATTTCTTAAATATATACATGAATGTGTGTGTATTTATACATAATAATTATACACAGTACACACACATATATTATGCAAACACAAACTTTTATTTTGGATGCGATTAATCGTGATTAATCTTTTGACAGCCCTAATATATATATATAAAACAGTTAAGTCCGGTCGAATGATGTATTAATTAAATTCAGATTAATTAAATGCATTAAAAGTGCTTTCGACCTTCTTGTTGAGTTTTGCAACAGACTTTTGTCCCACCGTCTAGAACGCATTTTTCAAGCACCTCCATACTTAAACTGCGTAAAACTACTTACAAATAGGAAATTACGGAATATCTACGTACATATTTACAGCGGGTCTATTGGCACGGGATTAGTATTACCTGAGGTAATTTTTCCAGAAGGTAAAAGTCGCCGTAATCGTTACTGACATGTCCGTAATGATAACTGAGATGGTACATTTGAACGGGACTAAAATCACTGAGAAGCTCTGGTAATAATTACTTTACCCCACCTCTCCATGTTAAACTAATCCCGTCCAAATAGTGCTCAAGGCAAGCAAATATTGGCACATATTCTAAAATCAGCATCATTTCCTGTGGTTAACATGCAATAAGAGGCTTATCCAAGCGAGTAAAAAAAAAAAAAAAAACCTGAAACAATGCTTTTTATTGGCAGTTGGGATAGCCACTTCCCTCATTCCTAGAGATGAAGGAGCGTGGAGCAGAGCGAAATGAATAAGCACATCAATCACTGTTGTGAAGCTGAAGCCGAGGAGGAAATCACACCGGCGTCTTGTGCTGTAGCTCTATGTGAATTTCAAGGGCACGCAAGAGCCTCCTGATACACGGGTGGGGTGAGGAGTCCACAGAGATTACGCAGAAGTATTAAGTGTCTCGTTTGTCTTTCTTACCTTCAGCCAGTGTGCGTCCAGCACCCTGCTGAGACATAAGTGCTGCCAACGTGGAGCGTATGTTTGACTGTGTAACGGGTGCTGCAGCACTCACCAGAAACACTCTGTAGGCGTCTTTGCGTCTTACAGGGCCCCAGCATGACTCGGTATCGTTGTATTTCACACTCCCAGCACTGCACGAGTGATTCCCACTGCGAGAAGGGAAACAATTACACTTCTGACATCTGCGAATCGATTTCAGGAGTTTATAAAGTACTACTATATATATAACACACTTGCATCAAGAAAACGAAAAGAGGTTCAAACTGGAGGGGAAAAAACACCTCATTGTATTTATTATAAACTAAGCAAAAATATGCAATTTGGTGCAGTTGCTGATATTTATATGGCCAAAAAGTAAGATGAACTCAGTGAGATCTTTATAACTGTATAGCAGACTACTTACATAAAGTGCATATACATATCAGTTGTCACTATTTCTCCCAATAATATGTCAATATTGAAATGCTTAGTTTTATGATGAAAGGTCAGTAGATTTTATTGTGGGAGGAAAATATATAAATCAATACAACGATGATTGAGAAATGTACAAAAAAAGAAGTTGCTCAAAAGCCTGATGTATCATATTTGATTATCATATCAATTCATTATTTTCTAGAAAAATCATGTTAAAATGTGATTATCAAGTAAACCTAAGTTGCTTTAGTCCAGTAAGTGCTGATCTAGAAATATTACTAACAATATAAAAATGCATTCAGTAAAGATTTCACAGCAAAAAGAGACGTCTACCACGACCTAAAGGGGGATGTTTTTAGAATTATATTAAAAGGACTTTTACTTGCTAAAAAAGTAAATCAGACGACAGAAGGCATTTAGTAGATATGCATATGCATGCATATCAAATATGACACAGTAGGCTTTATAGGGTTTTGGCCCGTTCACACCAATACAAAAGTTTGGCGCAGACTAATTATCTCATGCGTTTCTTATTGGTTTTAAACATTATCTTCTATGTGAAAAAGTCTGCCATAAGAAATAAGTTTTGGCAATTTTCTTATTGATCTGCAACCAATATGAAATAAATCTAGTTTTAACATTTGAACAAATGTAATCATTCAAAAAGTAAAGCTGATGTTTCATTAATGAATGTCTAGAAGAAGAGCAAGATGAGACATTTTGAACTCACCAAGCGACCTCCATCAGTGAGACAGGTACAGCAGCAGCATAAATGGCCAGGTCTCCGTACAGGTACACGATTAGGCAGATGTAGAACATGTTGACGCCAACTGCAGAGAGAAACAGAATCACAATCTGAAGATTCATGGCTTCACATAAAACATCACTTCAAATACAAGCATGTGGAGAGGTTCACAGAACATGAAGATGGGCAGCATCATTCCCTAGAAGATTCCTCTGATGTTCCCCCCCAAACACTATAGCCGCTAAATGCACAGAGCTGAATAAATCATCCTAATTAAAGAAGCAAGCACTTCATTATGAAATCCCCCCCCCTGCTCTTCTCTTCATTAACCCCACACTCCTCTTCACCTGTTCTTCCATCCATCCATCACTCAGCCCCTGCCTGTAGGAGATGAGATGGAGAGCATTCAGGAGGAAACACAGACCGGCTTCACCACAACACACATTCATCATTCACAGAAAGCTCCTACGAGGACCTCGAACGGCCCAGCCAACCAATCAGCTCATTAATTACCCTGAAAGTCGACTAGAGCTAACGGACTATTTAAACTAGATTTAAATAAAGAACATTTTACGATATACATTTTTATGAGCTTAATTGAGCCATCTTTCTCTCCTCATAATGAACTGGAACTGACAGCAACATTTGCTGCTTTTTTTTATATGAAGATGAGTGACGAAAAACATGGGAAATTATCAATGCAGTTGCAGTGCTCATTATAGAATTTTTTTTAGAAAGGAGAAAGAGTCGGTTACTTTACATATAGAAATATTGATGTTTCTTAAAAAGGTAATTTTTACACCATTTCACTGAATTCAAAATCCAACCTTCTTGCTTTATTAGGCTACAATATCCCTCTGTGAAGAGAAATAGCAGCTTTTTTTTGTATACGCATTTAGATGTAATAAGACATGCACTGATCATTCAAATTTGGGTTGATATCGTTATGGCTCAATGGCTAATCAATCGTTTTAAATGCTCAAAGAGAATAACTTTGAGTGAGGCATCTAAATGTAACAATTAGGGGAAATGAGCATGCACAAAATATGATAAATATGCATCAGTTTCTTCCTTCAACTCAATTCAATAGGATTTTGATCCAGTTGTATCATCTATTCCTCCGGTTTCACAGAGGGGGCTTAAACTAGTCCCAGACTAAAATGCATATTTGAGCGGTTTTAACTGAAAGCAACTTGCACTGGCAAATCTTAAAATATGTCAGTGCCATTGTAAGATGTACACAGTAATGTTTTTTTTCTAAGGCATGTTGATAAAAGCTACACTCTAAAAAATGCTGGGTTATTTAATCTACCCAACCGCTGGGTTATGAAATGTTTGACCCATTATGGGTTATTTATATGGAATTTGGGTCATTTTGTTCAACTCATGCGTTGAGTCAAAATCCATCAACCCAACATATATATCGTTGATTGTGCTTCGAACATCATCAGCAGAGTCCACACACCGAGCGCTCGTCACAGCAGAGAACCTGACTGTCATCCAGCGAGGCAAATAAATAATAAAAGGTATGTGTACACTACACTGTCAGAAAAAAAGGTACTGTGCAGGTACAATTTTGTTCCTATGGGTACAAAATATATAACTGTACCTTTAAAGGTCCACAATTGGTGCCTAGTGTACAATTATGTACCCAAAACGGCTTATAAAGGTACAACATTTTAGGTTTAGATGTAAAAGGTCCATTTTTGTACCTTTTGAAACGTTTTTTTTTTTTTACACCACCATATTAAGTTGTTTTTTTTGTTAAAAATATAACTTGTAGGCCAGGCTACATACAATTATATGTATTTTTTTTATCCCCATCACTTCATGTCTGTAAAATACGACATGTTATTTCCAAACCTGTTAATTAATTTATTACATGAATTATTTTTAATAATTGGTAATGTTTGTTGTAATGTAGGCCTAGTATTCATTTTTGGTTTATATTTTTTTTTATCAAATTAATTCACTTTTGAATGTTGCATCAAAAACAGAGTGA
Source organism: Phoxinus phoxinus (assembly GCF_949152265.1). NCBI lineage: Eukaryota > Metazoa > Chordata > Actinopteri > Cypriniformes > Leuciscidae > Phoxinus > Phoxinus phoxinus. Next base: position 39,290,429 of record NC_136876.1, read on the forward strand.
TTGATGCTGAATTATATTAGGAATACAGTAAAATCGGCAGTGTAAAAATTGCAGTGTTAAAGGTTATTAATTCCCAAAGAGTTAAATTAACAATCAACAATGTTAAAAAACACTCCTCTTTAGTGTAGTTACAAGTGTCATTTTATTTTTTAAATAAAAAAACGCGCCGAATTGTATTGACTCCGCTCCTCGATGACTGCTGCGGCTGCCTCGAAAGACGACGACGCCATTTTATCTTAATGCGACCGAGACGGTAGGTTGAATTGCTTTTTTCTTTCTAAAATAAAAAAGTAAATACACTTGTTAACATTTTTGGTAAAATATGGTGGTGAACACATTTAGAAATGATAAACTGCGCGTTTTTGGCAGGATTTAAGGAAGCTCGTCAAGTTCATGAGATGCAGAGATGTAACGTTACAGAAGAATGTGAAGGTTTCTCATGACGATTTGATTTCCTGGATGAAGGTGATTTAACGTTTAAAATACATTTGTATTAGAAATTATATTTGTATTACAAATATATTTTTAGCTCATTTCATTTTGGTTTGTTGACAGCCTTCATGAAAGCCTTCCCGCCTCAGTCGCGCCGAGGCCTCAAACGGTCTTTCGACAAGCCTGGTTGATGAGGAGGTCTGAAACAGCAGCTGCATTTGGGCTTCTTTTTTTCTGCGTAGATGAGAGAATTCTTCAAATGGTAAGTTTATATTCGTTTTGTGTGTATAAAAGTGGCTGTGTTATACATGAACGCGTTAACAATTCCGTTTTTGTGACGCATGCGCATTATTAACAGCTGTAAATTAGCGCAGTGCAAACAACAAAAGCACTTTTTTGTAGACTGAGGTGGGGGAACGTTTAAAAACGTTTTATTCGCCCTGTTTAAGTGAGAATTGCATATCTGTATGTTTGTTCTTAGCACTGAATATCATGTCGTCATATCTGCTCAAGACACAAACATACTAACTTACCATCAAGTTTTTTTTTTTTTCAAACATTGTGAAAGTGCATTAAAGCTAACCTGTAAATCCATCTGTCTTCCAATTCAGTTTACAGGTAACATTTGCGTATGTACTGGCAGAGAATACAGGTACTTTAGCTTGAAATCAGTCTTTATCAATTCATACTGCATGTAATTTTGGGATAAATTATGTCCTAACTATTTATCTGTCTGCATTTTGTTAATATGAATCTGTATGTTCTGTTCACATTATAAATACCATTAATAAATTATGGGTAAAATAAATTCTAAATGCGTATTAAAATCAAGTTAAATTTAAGATGCCTTATTACTCATTTAACTTATATAAATGTATTCAATAATCAGATTAAATGCATATTTTGAATATAAATAATTTTACACCCATGCTTTATAGACAGCTCTCAGCATAATCGAAATTGAGGGTAATCACAATTATTTTTACCTTATTTACAGCCCCAATTTAAATGATTGCATTACTGAATTTTGGAAATATTAGCCTCAACTGACATATTTTTTTCAAATCCTTTTTCAATAGATTTGGCCCAGAACCCTCAAGTGTCAAGTAAAGGAAGCTCCTCTCATGAGATTGCTACAGAAACCAAGCAACAGAAATGAATACGAAAGCAACAGAATGCTGAAGATGAATCCAGAATCGTGAGTGTCATTATATTTTATTCTATGTGCAGTACATATTTTAATACATGAAAAATGTAAACCTAACTGGGCAACCACACAATGCCTTTGTTCAGACCTGAAATGTACATGTGTCTTGGGTGATTGATGTATCTTGATTGTCATAATTCATGATGACGCATCAATCACTATGTCATTGTGTTAATTCAAGATGTTAAAGGGTTAGTTGACACACAAGTGTAAAATTGTTGTAATTTCTCACCCTCATGTCATTCCAAACCCGAAAAGACTTTTGTTCATCTTCGAAACTTAAATGAATATATCAAGAATACTCCACGCAACTACCACTTTGACGCTTCAAAAGGTTCATAAAGAGATCATAAAACGAACCCATATGAATTGAGCCGTTTAGTCCAAATTTTCTGAAGAGACTTGATCGCTTTGTGATGAATAGATTGAATTTAGACTCTTATTCACATATAAACATGAATCAACCAACATAAACAGAAGAAAAAGAAAATGTGGACTAAACTGCTTGGTTCATGGGTTAGTTTTAAGATCTCTTTGTTAACTTTTTGAACCGTCAAAGTGGTAGTTGTGTAGCTGTCAATGGAGGGAAAGAAAGCTGTCAGATTTCATCAAAAATATCTTCATTTGTGTTTCAAAGACTAAAGAAAGTCTTGCGGGTTTGGAACGACATGAGGGTCAGTAAATTACTGAATAAAATTTTTTGGGTGAACTATCCCTTTAATAAAAGAATGTGGCCTAGACCTCATCAGAACAATCGAATCTCAATGCGTCTTGGGTGCGTTTACACCTGTACTTCGAGTTGTTCGCTTGTGCAAGATGAATGTTAATGCCAGGTGTGAACGGTGCTACTCTGTGACTACACAATCATCTGAACAGAATTGTTCCTGAGAGAGATATGGTTGTAATTATGCTATGTAACTGTTTGATTGTTTTTGTTTTGATTTTTGGTTAGAAGACCTCCGCTAAGTTCCTGGAAAGGCTTCTCCCAAGACCTTCAAGGACCTGATTGACTGTAGAATCTGCTGTGAAAGATGATGAAACTGATGATTCAGGTTAGACTATAGTTCAGAATAAGATTATCTATACGCGTTCATGCATGAATGCATTTTGCTGAAGTTGTCCCATGTTATTTAGAATGGGGCAGCGATCTTGCATCAATTCGTCTCCTACAAGAGACCTGGAAAGATGTCCTCATATCAAGCTGAACAACACCTTGTCGTCTCCAAAAAGGTAAATTTGGACATTTCTGTCACACTGCCTATTGTCTGCCTCAAAATATTGCCATTTGTGTTGATTGTATTGTGGAAAACGAATATAAAGACGGCCAATTGGAGAGCTGACTTTGAGTGTTATTTTTGTCTTTGGCAGGGACCAGCATACAAGACCACCTTGACTGCATTGACGAGACCACACAGCATACCTGCTCGCGGCCGGTGATGCTGATATGGCAATAAACTCAAATACTACTTCCTGGTCGCTGATGGGACAAAGAGGAACTGCATTCACGGATGCTACAACTGTCGACAAGTAGTTTTCTGCAATCTTGTTCAAATCTACCTGTCATATTTGTTCATGTCTAGGCAAATTAACATGATTTTATGTTTTTTATTGACTTTTTTTCTTTTTCTTGCAACTCCTCATGAATGTGATAATTTGACCTTTACACATCTGGCATATGTTATCAAGGAGCCACTTTGCCTATTTGTTAAATAAACTTTGGATTTATACATCTGTCTGAAGACTCTTTTATGTCTGATCTTGTACATTAACACTATCTAATAGTGTAAATAGTTTTTTACTGTGAATGTTCTAGGTTTGTAGTTTAACAGTTTTAAATGGGTAGTCAATTGCAATTCATTTTCTAAATTGTACTGTAATGTGTTAGACTTAATCTGGCATATGGGTTAATTTTACCCACCATAATATGTAGTTGAATCAACCCATGATTGTAATTAATTTGACCCAGCATTTGGGTACACTATATAACTAATATGTTGTTAAATCAACCCATAATTGTAATTAGTTTTACCCAGCATTTGGGTAGAATATTTAACTCAACTGGTGGGTTAAATATGACCGACCCATCTTTCTGGGTCAAATTAACTACTGCTGGTCTGGTGCAATATTGCTCCAGCGGTTGGGTTATAAAACAACCCAAGTTGGGTTAATTTTAACCCATCATTTTTAAGAGTGTACTTAAATGTCCTAATTGAATTTAGGCCTAATCCTGGCTTAATCTAAGCCCTAAATCTCGAAATGAAAGTCATTTTTTAAAGTAATAGCAAGCCTCTCCTCAAAGAGCAAAAGCATGCATGTAAACTACATTTCAAGATGAGCTACACACCAAAGTCTAATAGTTATGATTAAGGGTTACTAAAAATAAAATCCCCATTCTGAGCAAAAGTAATAGCACACCTAAAAACCAAATCAATCATGAGCTAATCTATCTCCTCTGCGGCATTATTCGAAGCAGTCGTCTAATCAACCTGTCAGTGGGAAGGTTACAGCCACTGTGAGCAACCCAGATAAACCAGCGGCCATTAAGAAACCGGTCCAATGATGAAATGACAGAAGCCAGGCTTCCTGTTGTTCATTTCAGACCAGAATCACATTCTGCTTTAACTTACAAAAGCAACTGAACCCAAAGAATCGCAGTGTGTATTTTCTGTAAAAACAACCTCCCACCTGCCTCGACAATACTAAAGTCCATTCACAAACGTTAAAGCCTTTAACTACAGTTCAATGTAAAAGCCTGCAGTTTCTTTCAACTGAATGGCAGCTCATGGATTGATCACCCCCATTACAAAGGCTGCGTTTAGCAATTGCACTAGGATTAAAAAGACAGCATGTCCTAAGACATGAGGGCAAACAAGTATTCTGTTCAAAGCTACAGTCAATACTAAAGTCACACTAACTAAACTAATCTCCTTCACAGTGAGTTACGCTTCCATTTAATACATTTACGGTCAGAGTCTGCTCAGATAGTCATTAGTTTCTCCCAAGTGCACCTCCAAAGTGGCCACTTCACTCCATTCCACACTGGGAAAGGTCAGAGCACAGCAAGCTATTTTAACACATCACGCTTAATAGAATAACAAAAAGTCGACAGGGCGAGCGAGTGACGTCTGTGCCGAGAAAACACAAAGCTCTGAAGCTACAAGTGCGTGCTTGTGTTCAGCAAACGTCTGAGTGTGCGTGCAGCGCATAAGAGGCAGTGCTGGTTTGTTTGAGGGTGTAACAAGTGCGCCACCTAGTGCATAACACTTGCCATCACATGCTGTGGATGTATGGAACCAGGGTCAGAAATTATATATAGAGCAAAGTATATATTTTTTTCTTTACATTTTTTACTTTAAAGGGCAATTTTAATACTAACTGTATTAAAGGCATCCGTGTAATCTTTTATGTCAAATACTTCTATTTAACCAAATTACTTTAATCAAAATACTATAGACTATTACCAATAACAGAAGTCACATTTACACTGTCAGATGCAGCTTTTGTTCTACCATTACATTTACTGTTTAATGTTGCTCAAATGTGGCATTCATGCATTTAGACTGAATTCAAAATTCATGTATAATAAATGCATAAATGTCCATTTACATGACAACTGCATAAAGTTGCATAGTGTAAATAGCTTACATAAAGTATACACATTCTAAAATAAAAATAAAAATCAGGAAATCATTAAAGGGAAGAAATGCAATTCTAACAAATAATTATTGTTGATTATTGCGATCAACATTACATTGGTTATCTTAGCAGCATGAAGAAAGAAACTGTTCTTCAAACTGGGAATAATTTAAATACAGAAAGCGAGCAAATAAAGCTCCGCCATCACTTCAGCCTAGCGCAAGGTCACGGAGTTATGCCCTCTCGCAAAAACTCCTGTTATATTCACAGAAGCTGCGAGAAGATGATAACATTTTCTACACTGCAAAATTAATCTCTTGTTTACATTGTATCTGCACTTTGATGTTTGTGTTCATGCAGAATTCAGTCAGCAAGCGTGTGCACTGAACAAAACTCCAGCGTTTCTCCGATGACTAACCTAAACGCCTCTGATTGGCTATTGCATTCATACTCTCAACAGAAACGCTTGTGATTGGTTATAATGCTCAATGCTGCTGCAAAAAAAAAATGTGTGAACAAAATCTTTGATGCAATATGAGCAGATCTAACTGTAATGCCGCAATTGACAGTTTACATCCATTATCCCGTTTCACTTCGTAATAGAATTCGTTTAATTGTGCAGGTGCATTTTTGTTCATTTCTGTGGCATTTTTGCCCCGAGCCCAGTTCATTTCCAACCCTGTATGGAACAGCTCAGCTGGCCATTTCTGATGTCCGTCCTTTGCTTGATGGTTGGAGAAGATGCCAAAAGCAATGCTGTTGAGATATTACAAGGCTGCTCGGGGCACTGTTGAGTCAGCCTTTGTGTAGCGCTGCTCGTGAAATGATGCTTAGGAGGGCAAGAATTCTGAAAATAGGAATCAGTATAAATGACACCTCGGTTTTTTGCTCAAGGTGAACACTGCGTCTTCATATTCATCATAAGATTCTCATTACCTGTGTTCTCCATCTTTAAGCGAAACTCTCGTTTCCTTATATTAGAGTAGATAAAAGATCTACAGTGAGGCAATTACAACCAAAAGTAATTTAACTAGTTCTAATTGCACCCCATTAACAGCAAATAACCTTGTTCGCTGTTACTGAACACCGAAGCAAAACTTGACCTTCAGAAGCCATCTTTTAAGGCCCGTTTAATAGCCTTATAAAGCTAAACGTCTTAACTGAAGATTACATTGTAGTGCATAATGACGCAAGAAGTCTTACCTTTATTAAAAAACATGGAGGCCATTTGTCCCATCTCGACTCTCTCCACAATGTCAAAGTGGTCTATATTCGAAGCACGCTCTGTTACATCAGATGACAAAACCAACAATGACCTTGAGATTTTGATCTTGGGTAACATTGCAAACCATTATTGACAAAGACAGTACAATACAAACAGCACTTACGGACGGAGAGAATGGGCCGCGTCTCGACAGGTTCCGAACGTCCCCGGATAGTGACCTCATCATCTGAATAGTCCGAGCTGGAGTCGCTGTCGTTAATCTTAAAATGGTTGCAACAATAAAATTGATTAGTTTACCAATTCTAGGCCCAGAACAAACACGCTCACAACCAAAAAAATACCTTAATTATCAAAAATGTACATATGTGTGAGCTTGGTAAGTTTGTTCACAGTTGAACACAACGTTTTATAATACTTTATTCAGCAAGGGTGAATTAATTGATCAAAAGTTACTGTAAAGACATTTATAATGTTACAAAAGATTTCCAGATCAAATAAATGCTGTTCTTTTGACCTTTCTTTTGAATCCTGAAAAACACAAACTGTCTTCAATACATTGATAATAATGAGTGAATCATCATATTAGAATGATTTCTGAAGGATCATGTGACACTGAAGACTGGAGTAATGATGCTGAAAATTCAACTGCGCCATCACAGGAAAAAATTACAATAAAAATATATACAAATAGAAAACGGTCATTTGCAATTCTAATAATATTTTACATTTGTATCGGTTTTACTGTATTGTGATCAAATAATGAGCCTTGGTGAGCAGAAGAGACTTCTTTCAAAAACAGACGTTAGAATGGTAATGTAGCCTACCGCTTGAAATAAAGCTCGTTTCACTGCTACTCTGTAGCTGTTTTTTTTTGTCATTTTTTGAGCTCTACTACAGCACATCAGTCCCTTTTTACTTCCTTTGTACAGTGATAATTCAGCCTAACTTTTTTGGCATGTGATTGGCTAAGGACAAAAAAGCAGGAAAATATATTGAGACCATTTAAAATGTAGGCAATGGCTTATAAAGAACCTTTCTTTCTTCCATATCCACTTAGGTTTCTCAGCTTGCACTCTAGCATTTGTGTGGGCCAGGTAACGTTAGCTTTGCATAAAAAAAATGGTTATCATTCGCATGGCTACTTTTACTTTTATACTTAAAGTAAATTTCCAAGCCTGTACTTTGGTACTTTAACTTGAGTAAAGAAGTTAAATCAGTAGGCTACTTCTACCAGAGCATTTTTTAACACAAGTATCTGTACTTCTACTTAAGTACGAAAAGTGAGACGGACTATTTTCTTTAGCGGAAGCAATATAATTTTTTTTTAATATATATATATATATTTTTTTTTAATAAAAACGTTTTTAAATAAATAAACTCCTTTTAAAATCAATATTTTGTGTCAAATTATTAATTTATTTGGTAGGTAGCCATGTAATAAGCGGGATAATGTAGAGTTTGTCTTACATGTGCTTCATGAGGCACACGCCTCACTATGCCACTATGAGACAAGACTCACTAGAGTCTTTTGCTCTCTCTCTCTCCCTCTGTCAAGCACGCGCTAAGCGGTTTGGAGCAAAAGCTCTGCGCGCTCACTCGCTCTAGATTCCGGGAGAAACTATTTGCGGCCATCAGTGAGCTATATATTTAAAATAATTATTAAAATATAATTATTGATTTTTCATTAGACTATTTTTTGGTGCCCCCTCAGCACTCGGAACCCTACGCACAGTGCGTTATGCGCGTGGTGGGAGCGGCAGCGCTGAATGAACCTTATTGAAAAGTGTTACCATCTTATCAGTTAACGGTTAATAATCGGATAATGTGAGGTAGCCATGTAATAAGCGGTATAATGTAGAGTTTGTCTTACATGTGCTTCACGCGCGCGGTCTCTTGCTCGCTCGCTCGCTCTCTCTCTCGATCTGTCATGCACGCGCTACGCGGTTTGGACTTTGGAGCACAGTCTCTGTCTCGCGGGCGCGACAGAGACTTTTTTTTTTTTTTTTTTAACAGATCTGCATTATTCACGTAGGTCACATTTTCTGGTCGGAAAATCCGGAATTCCGGATTAATCCGGAAAAATCACATCCCTGCAATATCATACATTTCTGGATCAACATGAGGATGAGTAAATGATAACATTTCTTTCTTTTTTTGGTGAACTGTCCCTTTAAGACAATGTTACGTATGAATTTGGAGGGCGTTCTAGAAGCAGACGTTTGATTATTGCCTCGGTTCACTCAGGTGTACAGCTGTGTGCGCAATAAAACGTGACTAAAACAAAGAAGCATAGTGTCAAAAATGTTCTTGACACGCTTTTTCAGCATAAACACAATATATGTGGTTGCAGAAAAGAGATCTGTTAAAATATAAACATTCTGATTTTATAGTTGTATAGCCCATGATATAGGTTTTCTGTATTCTGTTTGTATGGGTGAAACTGTCTAGAAACATACTAACCATGTGCCTCGTTCGGAGTTTGTCAACACGTAGCGATCTGCCCTAAATGGCCCCGTTTCATTCACTGATAGGTCAGTATGATTTAAAGTTTCATCGACTTTCTTCATCGGACTTGTAACATTTCCATAAGTATAATTTTCATAGGGAATAGATACTGAATAACAACATAGTGTTCGGGTAACCAGGGTAAACGGGTGATGTCACTAACCTCTTCCTGTTCTCTCCTCTTCCAGCGTAGCTGGGCATTGGCAGCAGCCATGGCTTCAATCACAAATGTGGTGGTCATGAAACTGAGGGAAGACAGAACAGTTAAACACACCATTTCATGTGTAGCAAGTTTAATAAAAAAATAAAAATTAAAAAAAGGGAAAAGATGCAGAAAAAGATACAAAATAGATTTTCTATCAGATAGAACATAAAATAACAAATTGACCATCACGATTTTGCGCATTATATTAAAGAATTATTTTAAAACATAAATTTGTTTATTAAAATGTCACACATTTCCCCGCCTGAGATAACTTGTTATAATGACATAAGGCTGCGTGAGTGGAAACAATAATATTACCTGAAAAAAACAAAAAAACACTTTAAGCAGAAAGAATTGTTTTAAAAAGTCTGAATCAGAGACTTGTCATTGGTGCATATAAATGAAAATGATTCAATATCATTTATCATTCAAAAACACACACACAGTTTTTGTGTTTTATGAGGACTTTCCATAACTTTTATACTGTTCAAACATTCTTTCCCAGGGTTGCCCAATCCCGTTCCAGGAGATTCCTTAAAGTTCAGCTCCAACCTGGATCAAGCACAACTAAAACAGCTAATTAAGATCTGCAGGAGCTCTTGATAATTACAGACGGTGTGTTGGATCAGGGTCAGATCTGAACTCTGTCGCTTTGTGTCGTGCCGCATCCAGTGTAGACAGCATCTCCTATTATAATAAGTTCAGTTTACTTTTGTCGCGTTGCGTCGTGTGGCTTCAAGTCTGGTGTAGACACGGTGTTACAGAAAACATTCTGCGTTTTTACATTTTCAAAAAATAAACATTTAACATTTATAACATCATATTCATATGATTTATGAACTGTTTTTATAAAAGGCAAATTAGATTTCTCATGTCACGACCCCTTTAAATATATCACTCAGTCCTAGAGTAAAATATGAGAAACTGGATGTCATATACATTACGTCAGTCTCATTCGGACATCTCCACTCATAACCTGTATTTAAAGGCCGCTGTTGTCTGCTTTCTTTCCTCAGCTGTTTCATTGATATACAGCTCCATTCTGTTGCATCTAAACACTCATAACTCTCCCCTGGGCTCTGTCAGTGGCTCAGACAGCTGGCAGGTTGGCAGGGGTGATAAATGTGTTTTGATGGCCACAGCACCAGCGGCAGGGTTGATAGGTCAGCTAAAGATGAGCGAGTGACAGAGAGAAATAGCATGCAAAGAAGACCAAAAGAAGACACGCTGAGCTCTTATTGAGCACAACATGAGGTAGAGTACTAGAGAGAGACAGAATTACACTTCTCAAATTCATGCCCTAACTACACGCTAATTAGAGACCCATTCGGCAAACCACCAGAAAAGAATGAAAATCTAATACAGACAGTCTCCTAAACCTGAAATGTAAAAAAGAAAAAAACTGAATAATCAAGCGTAACAGAAAACAATAAGAAAACAGCAACTAGTAGAACGCAAACACCAATACGAAGAAAAAAAAAGTATTACTTCGCAAAGTAATAACATAATACAGTTTATTTAAACTTTAAGGACATTCCACAATTTTTATTCAGTGTTTTAATTCGAACAGTAAAGGCCATTCCCACCAAGAACGATAACTATAAAGAGAACTACAGCAATAACTGTATTAGCATCCATACCAACACGGGTATGGTTCTATTTATTATAAGGACTTGCTGCAATTGTGTCATCTGCCGCTTTAAACGCTCGAGCTTTTCAAAGCAGGATGGATTGAGATTGGTATTGGATTGCTATTCTTTTACATTTAGAACAATTTGTACAACTATATCTTTATTGCTATGCTATCATTATAGCCAAGTTATCGTCCTTGGTGCGAACGGGCCTTGAACCTCTGCTGTGCAGCGCCAAAAAATTATAATAAAAGGAATAGTTCAATTTTCACGGGATTATTTTTTAAATGATAAATTTATGATTAAATAATTGAATCCATTAAAATGGAATCCCCCCCCAAAAAAAAAGTGTATAAGAAAAACAGAAATTGGAAAAATAAATAAAACAGAATTGACAAAAACAGAATAGACAGAGCCCTACATTTTGTTTTATGATGCAACCCAATTCAGAGCTTTTTAAGTGCCCTTGGGGCCACTGTTTTAGCTTTTTACCAATTATTTGTACAATGAATACAATAGTTGTACCCCAATACTGTGCATTGTAATAAATTTGATGAATCATTGATGCCACAGCAGAGTGTGTGTACAGTGTACTATTTCCCAATGCTTTGGCAGTGTAAACAAGGATGGTTCATTAGGGGTGTTGAAACTCTGTGTGTGTGTGTGTGTGTGTGTGTGTGTGTGTGTGTGTGTGTGTGTGTGTGTGTGTGTGTGTGTGTGTGTGTGTGTGTGTGTGTGTACAAAGGAAGTTAATATAATCCTAACTGCTTATATTCATTGATGAAAAAGTAGCCATGTGCAGTAATATTGAAAATTGAGGATGCAACGCATCGTGATATCGAATCGAAACGTTGACATGATAGTCGCAATCGAATCGTGAGATCAGTGAAGATTCACACCCCTATGGTTTATATACTGACTCAAATCAAACCCCGCACCGATACAACACAACCCAACTGCTGAAAGCTGGTATAGGCAACCTTAAAGGGATACTTCACCGCTGGAAAGATGAATGTGTATTTAAATTGGGTCGTGTATGTAGTAGAAATGAGAAATTAAAGAAATTTTTAAAAAGAAGTTGGTGCCTTCTAGACTGAGAAAAGCCAGAAAATAAATTTTTGGCTCATCTGGATGAAAGACAACAACTCCCAGAATGCACTTGCTTCACTGCCCTACGAGGCCACGCCTACCGGTTACAGAGGCCAGTATCGGAAGAATTGATACAAATAGGTTACTAAGTTGACTCAAAACTGAAAAGACGCAGTTTTATCGTAAATCTCCGTGACGAGTCTGCCCGGGCTCTTCCTCCTCACCGCCGTGCCACGAGCGTCGATTTTCGCGCACCGAATTTCTGTACGTCCGGGATTCGGCTTTTGGTTTCTGCGGTCGCCATTCATTATTTTTACATGCACGCCTTTTGTTTCAATCGGACTGAATTTATTCCGATTGGTGAATCTGAATGTAGTGTTTACATGAACGCTAAACAAGTGATCGATTGATGTGCGTTTTAGCGTTGTGAAGCTGAATGCATGACCTGCAAAGCTGGCACGTACGTGTCAGTGTCAAATAATGTAATAATGTAGGCGTAGTGAATGGCGACTGTGGAAAGCAGGAGCCGAGTCCCGGACATTTTGGGCGATCTCGAGGTCTGGTCTGGTGCATGGGTCCGATCCACAGATGGTGGGGGAGGCGGCCGGAGCAGCTGCTGCAGCGGAGGAGCGAGACCTGCTTGGTGGTCGGGAGGAAGAGCCCGGGCAATCCCGGCCGGACATGTCCGGAAAAAAGTGGACGTATGGTCACCCCTACTACTACGCTTTCTCCACAGAGCAAGAGCCTGTTAGCTTAGCTTAAAGAAAAATAGATGGCTGACGCTGTTTGTACATTCTGTGAGTGAGATCACACCCATTATGGGCTGAAAACATGAGGAACAGCTCCTTCTACTGGCTGTAGTTTTTAGCCTCTGGCCAAGAAATACTCCTGTATTTTTTTCTAGACAAAAAAAAAAAATCATAAATCTCTCATCTCAGGGGGACATGAGGCAGGGAAGTTATTCGAAAATACTACACGTTTTCTACTGATACAAAGCTTAATGCTAATCGGTGAAGTATCCCTTTAACAGAGAAAAAGGGTGAAAGAAAGAGATTGTGATGGATTTTAAAAATAAATTAAAAACTAGAGGGAGAGCATACCTCATAAAAGCCAAAAATGTGATGAGGGAGACGCTGACTACCCAGCCAGCTGCTGCAAAGGCCTTGGGCATGGTCAGGGCACCAGTCCCAACAATTAGATTGAACATGTACACCAGGCCAACCTATAAAAACACAAAACAAACACGTCTATAGCGGATTCAAAGTTTGCAGAGACCACAGATCAAATTAAAAATGTATAACAAGCACTTAAGTTTAACAATGCACTGAAGTTTTATCACACAAAGTTCCCATTATGCATCGTCTGTCTTTCTTGTAAAGATTATGTCTGGAATTGTTCACCATCATGCATTTTTAATAAGCTGATGTATGTGATAACTCATTTGAGCAGCACTGCATTTCCTCCCACTTGAGTGCACAAATCACATAAATCAGTAACGTCTGCTGAAAAATTAGTCATAAGCTTGACATGCAGTATCTACTGTCAATTCCATTAGAAAGCGATGAGTATCTTCCTTAAGATTGCCTGAAAAAAACGTTTGTGAGCATAACAAACTAGCTAATGGACATACTGTACTCTCAAACTGACACATTACATACCTTACTTTAAACATATTGATTTATGTTGGCTTATTTCAAGGGGTTTCTTATCAAAGAGTTTGCAAATGAAAACCAAAACACATTTTAGTATTTTGGGAGCAACAAGAATACTTTTTGCATTACAAACAGATTTGCAGGCTCTTATTTATGTCTTGAACTGTCTAAAAGTAGGACCTAAATCCCCATATAGATATAGTTTAGAGGAAGAGTTAATGTGTTAAAGACTAAAGATATCTTTATTGCTGTTCTATTAACACAATTAAGTTGCACAAATGTCTAGCCATTTTCCTATATTGTCAGACGGGAAAATTAGTTTGAGGAAACCACAAGGCTAAATGCCAAAAACACATGAGTCTGGATCATGCACTGGTTTCTGCTGATTCAAGTCATAAAAGCATGTTTCTCCTGGTTCCTGAGCTTTCATTTCCTCTTTAAAGGAGTAACACAAAGTGTGTGGTTTAAATCACATGACTCTAAATTACATAAAGGCACCTAACAAACTCATGACACCTGCAACTTAGGCTAGGCTACATTATAGGAAAACATATAACTACATTTCAGCAATGTCTGACATTGCTTTAATTACAGGTCATCAGATATTGAACTTTTTCATGAATGCAGGTCAGAAGCCTTTCATTACAGAGCAACAGAAAAAAAAATCACATCACATGCATGACATGACACAACTTGACATGATAGCCAAGTTTTTAGCACTATGGTATTGTCACAAGACTTTTCCTAAGAACACAAACAGCTGAGTGTGCGGAACAGTTAAACTGACCAGTGTGATTAGGTAAAGTAGTTCAAAAAAAGTTAATCAATACCAACTCCATGTGCTACTTCTCAGTCAGAAAGTAATACTTACAAATGGTGAGTAAGGCTCCCCTGATTCTGTAATGCCCCCAGCCATCTCGAAGCAACAAACACAATCCTCAAACCTGAAATTTCACCACCCTGAGGAAAGAAAATACTGTTTTAATATTTAATACACTACAATTTTGCCAAAGGGACATAAGGCGGCTAAGTAAGTGTAACATACATGACTAGCAACAACCGTTGTTTATGTTTTATTTACACTCCTCACTCAGCTGTCAGGCAGATTTGACCAGTATAACGTTAGATGTTTCAATGTTCATGCGTTTATGTTAACGTTACCACAGCAAATATGTCATAATCAGACAACTTTGTAAAAACATTATTTTGCTAACAGAAAGGCTCACCTGCCACCGTTTGAAGCAACTCTAGTGGTAAAGAGAAGTTATATCGTTACGAAAAGCACGAGACCGTTTTCTTGTAACGTCCTCCTCACTATCAGCAACGGAGCTCGTGCGCAAATACAATGTATTAACAAAGTAGAGCGCATCGTGCACACCTCCCCATTCTTTTATTAGCGGTTAATTAAGACAGGCTGCAGAAGTTCTTCTGTTTGAGAAATCATATCCATTAAAATGAAAGAGTAAACAGAACGTCAGCAGGAAACGGTTCCCGAGAGAACGTGTGGCGTTGAGATAGGAAGTGCTCGCTGATTGGCTGAATTGTGGTGACGTTAAGGTGACGTTTGCAGTAATGAAACAAGAGATTTTAATTATATAGTGCATTATGATGATTTATTCAAAGATATGACAACCTTATTATTATGCTTTTCTTTTTTTGTGTATATATAATTACATAATTTGATGTATGCAAATCCAGGATATTAATTTTTTCTGTTGTGTATCATTGTTTGTTTTTTGTAAATGATACAACCTTGCTTACGGTAACTTCCCTGAGCTTGTAGTTATGTATAAGTTCACCAATAAAAATAAACAAAAAATTATAATGGTGAGTTATTCACTAATTTAGAAAGCAATGCATAATGTGGTTTGAAAAAAGAAAATATGTAGCTATATATATATATATAAAATGTGTGATTTAGAATGGTCAACACCAGTGTCTTGTATTTAAAACATAAAAATAATGCGGATTTATTTGTGACGGACAATATGTATAACTGGTTCTCGAGTAGTTTTTGAATGTATAACAATCCAACATTTAGGCAATTTGTAGATTATAGCAGGTGGGGTCAGTGGTTTCAGTTGTCCCAGACTAAAGACAAATTATCCGGGGCGTAGAATTTAGTAGGGACACGTCCCTACCAATATCCAGTGACACTGATATATCCCTAACAATAATGTTAATCAAAAATCAAACCTACGCCACTGCAAATTATTAAGCATTCAGTAAATATAGAGAAATGTTTTCGCTGTAAAAAGTGATCAGTTGACAATTTTAAGGCAACTGGTTTTAAGTAAATAAACAGTGTAATTGAAAACATTAAGTTGTGTGGAATTGTCAAGTTGATCACCATTTTCAGTGTTGGCATTCAATAAAGTGAACCAAAAAAATAATAATAATCACTTTATGCATAATTATGTTCATGTATTGCCACCTTTTCGAGACCGCTTCCAGAGAGGCCATTTTGTCAGCATCTGGACAGCTTAAGTTAAAAAAATCAGAGACCACAATTTGTTTTAATTGGACAGAAAATGTTTATTTCCCCATTCAAAGAATTTAAAGAAAGGTGATCACTGAAAAACAAGTCAACATAAAAAAAAAAGAAGAGTGGGAAAGGGGGGAGGAAAAGCAATGCTTCAGCAGACTTTCTGAAAATCATAAGCTAAATGCATTTGTCCTTTTAAATCTGACACAAAAAAAATTCTTTAAACAAAAAGAAATCAAAGTAAAAAAAAAAAAACTTTTAAAGTCTAAAAAATCTTTGTGCATGTGCACAAAATAAAATATATTAAACAAAACTATATTAACACAAACTTAAAACAATGATAAATGAAAAAGTAAATAAAATAAAAAAAGATACCACGGTATTGGAGGAACACAGGTCTGCTTGGCAGCATATTGTTATTACAGTAACTGGAGCAAATGCATCTGTGCACTAATCATTTAGAAATTGAGGCTTTTTTTTCCAATTCTAAATACAGCATGATGTTAAAATAGGACCACACCATTTTCAATAACATCCACTTTGCATTTACACTTTTTTTTATTTTTTTTTAATCTAAGGTTAAACTTCAGTTTTCTTTAAATGTTAAAGTAGGTCACATCCCATTTTAAACAAAGTTTTTTCCCCAAATCTTTGAAATACATAGTCTAAATGTTGGAATAGGCTTTTACAAAAAAAAAAAAAAAAAAAGGAAACAAAAATAAAACGACCCTAGAGGGCGGAGCAGCTTACAAAAATGTATACATTTTAAAAATGAGATTGTCAGAGCTAGTGTTTAATGATGAGAGAAGAAACCTTAAGATGCAACTGTCTTTTCGTAGAGACGAACATGCATATTGCTTTAACAGGCATTTAAAACCAGGACAACAGCTTAAGCATGATCAAAACAACTAAAAAGGAGGAAAAATGTGGGAACCCTTTCCTAAACCCCATCAACAGAGCAATGAACTTCCAATCACATGATACTTAAAATCAAATAACATTTCTATTTTATTTTTTACTCTTGATAACCTATACTGCACATTTTCACACAATTCATCAGTCTGTCTAAAAGAACAATTGCATATCGTGTAGAAGAATCTTACATTACATGCGATAACACTGGGTATACTTTTAGCAAAGAAAACTACCCAGTGTTAAATCGAAGCTCATTAAAGAAACCGCTTTATCACTCGTGTTAGATTGTCCTTACACAAGCCAAGCATTCTTACTCATAACTTCAACAGTTCCCCATCTCACGAGGGGGAACCCGACAGTCCGAATTCTTTATTAGAGAAAGTGCTTATCAATAACGCCAGAAACTAAAGTTCCTTAAGAATTATAGTTATTTAACTCCCTATCATTTATTTTAAAAGCAGCGGAGGCAAACACTCAATCTCTACAGTGAATTCTTGGTGCAAGGTTTCTTAGATCAATCTTTACATAAGGAAAGGAATAATGCTCAAATAGATCACGTCGATCAAAACGGAAAGAGATTACTTGTTAGTTACTTTGTAAAGAAACCTCATTGCCCTTCTTTGCCATGCGTTTTAGATGCACCAAAAAAAAAGAAAACAAATCCAAGTATCCGCTTAATGAAACATCACGTGAACATCGTAAAATCAGCAACTCCATTATGGTTCTTACAGGCTTACAGCAGAATCATCAAAGCATTAAAAGCAGTTTGTTCATGGAATGAAAATATAGCTCAAAGTAATGTGCCGCCGCGGAAAGAAATTAAGCAGGCAGGAAATAGAAATATGTACTTATGTCATAATGATTGCATGCTTTTGTCATTAGCCAACACGTGTTAAACAATTACCAGCAAACTTTTAATAACTTTTAAAGTGAAAGTGCACCCAAATATGAAAATTTGCATAAAACACAAAAGTGGATAATGACTACGGCATAAAAAAAAAAAAGGGTATAAGAATATACAATAAAAGTTAGTAAGGTTAAAGTACATCTTGTGTTAAATAATTGAGCAACATTTTCAGTGAATAACTACTCGATTACAGCCCGTTTCTCACACATAGCCCGTTTCTCACACATTGCCCGTTTCTGAAACTCTCGCAGACCTACTCTTAAATGCTAACATTTGTCCTATTTGGAGATATAATCCACTTTTTTGTTTTATGCAAAAGATTGTGCTAACCAACATCTCACAGATGAGTTCAACGTAATTTTGAGTAACAAAAGGATGAAAACACTTCATTTTTGGGTGATCTACCTATAAGAAAATCTCATTTTTTTCAGGCAGTTTGCCTTAAACATGTATGCCGCTCGTTGCATTTTCCCATGTGTGTGTGTGTGTGTGCTTTTGGCATCTAGCTGAGAAGCCATGCTTTGCTAAGGCTGGACTACTGAATGGCGTCGTTTTGTCCAATAAGCAGCTGGTGAATCTTGCCTGAACGATCCCTCCCTCCCGATCAAGATCCCTGAGCTTCAGGTTTCATTCCCGTTATGAGCGAGTAAGAAGCCAAAGTGTGACAATAAAATGGTTGATTTCACATTAACTCTCTCAAATCCTCTTTCACTACAGGAAGTAGGATCACAACAGATCGCAAACCGTCACACTTCTTTGGCTCCCAACAGCAGGTAGTTCCCACAAACAGACAGTAACCCTCCCGCAGATTTGACCTGCAAGTAAAGAAAAAGGTGGCTTGTCGATGTTTCTCCAGCTTGGTTTCGCTATCTTACTTTATCACTGAGGTTATTCTCACCTAATAGTAGATTCTCATGTGAGCAGGGGCGGCATCTACACACCATAACAGGCTGAGAGTCTCTCCTTCAGCTGTGGTGGAAACTGCTCTGAGAACTGCTGCCAGTTATCCTCGCCAACCTGATCCTTGAAGCCGTGCAAAATCTAGAGAGGGTGTGGACAAATGCGGTTGAAACAGTGCTTCTATCTTGGCCAACTGTAAACCCATCAAATCAAAGTTTATAGTTACATTCGTACCTTGTAGAACATGTCCCTCAAATCGTCTTTTGGAGTTACCCAGGAGGCCACAGCATCACAGAAAAAGATGAAGTCCTGTGCCAAAAGGAAAAGAAAAAAATGTTTATGAAAGCTAAACTGGAACATTTAGACCAGGGGTGTCCAAACTTTTTGTTTTAAGAGGCCAGATTCTATTTTTATAGATGTATATATATATAGGGTGTAACGATACACGTATTCGTATTGAACCGTTCGGTACGAGGCTTTCGGTACGCATTTTCGTTGGACCATTTTTCCTGCCGCCCAAAATGTCGTTATTTCAAATGTAGGAGCGTTGCGAGTGGCAAGCGCGCTCATAATGTAAGAGACGCTGGCGCGACCACAACATTGCCCAACATCAAATGGCAAATGTAATGGAAGCGGAACGAAACCGAGCTACTCGTTATTGTGTGGTTGACGGACCGTTTATCAGTTTGGACCAATGCCGCACAAGCCGATCTTGATCAAGCACCACTGTTACTACACAGCGAGATCCAGTAAAGAAAGCATTTGAATTTGCCACTCAAGTAATAACATCGCTGCGAGATCTAGTGAGAAACCGTTATTAACGGGTCAAACAGCGCTGACGTGGAAACCAGGAAGAAACATTGTGCCATGAATGAACTTTTCAGAGTCCACAGATCAGCAACATTCACCATGGATTTACTGTAGTAGCTCTACTAACTGTAACCATGGAAGTTTGGCAGGAATAGTAAAAGCTATAATATGCTTTCAAGTAACATTACGTCGGTTTTATTTTGACATTACGAATACAATTGCTGCCCTCAAATATTAATCTGAACTAAAATAAACCTGTGTTTATAACTACTACAATATTACATTTCATTTTGTCCAAGGAGCGGTTTTGTTTTATATGCTCCAAAGAAAAGTCAAGTATAGCTCCATCATTGCTCACAGTAAAAAAAAAAAAAAAACTTTATGATGTTAGTTTTAATAAAAATATAATTTAAAAAAATTAAATCAAGGAAATTTCTCTGGCATTTCTTTATTTTTGCTGCATCGAAAACAAACCAAACCGTGACATAATAAATGTCATATTTACCTGTGCTATATTATATATATTAATATAGTCATTTACCTACATGACTAACAGGTAAGAAATATATAATACCGGTATATAAATGATCTCATAAGCAAAAGCAACAGAAATGGCAGTGCTTATCAGTTATCAAATTTTGTTTCACACGGATGCTTTAAAATGTAATTGTCTCCTTTTTCACTTCTAATCTCTTTTAGCAGGGTTTACTGGAATGTTTCTTAAGCAGGTAAATACAATATTTATGGTCAGTCAAAATGACAGAAATCACTTTAAAATATTATTACTCAATGTTCCGTTAAGAAACATTTTTGATTAAGACATGTTACATTGATTAACATGTCGCATATATTACTACAGCAATATTTAAGACATACGTAATATTGCTGCAGAAATAATCAAGGTTTTGGGGTTATTCATGATCTATTGAAGTAATGAACGCATTTATTTCTGATATTGCTTTACAGCAAGTACGGGCTGTTAAACGATTAATCACGATTAATCGCATCCAAAATAAAAAAAATTGTGTTTACATAATAAATGTGTGTGTACTGTGTATAATTATTTTGTATAAATAAATACACACACGTCCATGTATAGATTTAAGATTTTTATATATATATATATATATATATATATATATATATATATATATATATATATATATATAAATCTATATACAGTATATACATGCAAATATTTCTTAAATATATACAAGCATGTGTGTGTATTATTATATATAAAATAATTATACACAGTACACACATTTATTATGTAAACAAACTTATTTTGGATGTGATTAATCGCGATTAATCGTTTAACAGCCCTAATTAAATGATCAATTCAATCATTACATTTTAAATTATCTCCATTTGGACAATTGATTTTGTTTCCCCCTCACCTGTACGACTCCTCCCGGATTTACCCCGATCATTATGCAAATGCCTCTGAAGGCGGAGTCTTTCTCTTCATTGTCCCGAATGTTTCTAAGTGACGTGCACCTAGGTAATAAAAAAAAAGGATGTTAATGAGAGCTTCGTTAGACTCTATAGTTTAAGACGCATGAAAACAGAACTAGTTCACACATAAGATGCACTCAATGGTTCAATCAACGTCTTACCAGGGGCGAATGAACTGTGGCAACACGGGGGCGACTTCCTGTGGACACACGTATCCCAGTCGACCAATCGTAATGGCTGTTTCAAAAGCACAAAAAAGGGACGTGAGTGCGTCTCAAAGTTTCAAGCTAAAAATTATCACCAGTCAAAAAGCCACACAAATCAGAAGAACAATTTCTACAGGTAATTCAGAATTCGAATGTCTGTTTTAGAGTTCATCATATATTCTGTGTGATTTTATTGCAGTGATTGTGTGAATTGTTCATGCTGGATCTAATCACCTGTGTTCTCCAGGAGAGTTTTGGGTGTATTAGGTCGGTTGATGATCTCCACAAGGTTATTGAGAACCAAGGCCACAAAAGGCTGCATCTCCGTACCTGGAAAAACACCAGACAAATGAAATGTAAGATTAATGATAAAAGCAGATTCCTTGAATGTGGCCCATTGCCTAAAAAAATTTATCTGACAGATGTATTCATTGCTTATTTAACTGCTAGATGGAGAGTCACAATCTGGAGAGTAACAAACCCATTCCAAAAGCACTTTCTTTGCATCTTTTCCCATGAAGCAAATGAATAAATACATAGTAAATAAGCAAACAAATCTGCACAGTGGCTGCCCAAACCACAGGACAGATATGCATTACATGTCATTCCGAGAAAATACCTGCACCGCAGGGAATATTTTGTATATGGGTGGGAGTTGTGTGTGCATAAACACTCACCCATCTGAATAGCAATCTCTCCGATGGCCCACGTGGCATTGTTGCACACAGATATGAACTCTGGGTTGAGATTGACACCCAGGACAGGCATGAACTCCGCTGGAGAGGGTAAACGGACAACAATGACAAACTGACCAGCACAACACACACACAAAAGCAACAGCTAGCATGAGAAAACGGCTCTCCAATTATTGTCAGGCTTTACTCAGTATGTCAAAGAACACAACTCACCGACGCATGGCTTCACGTGAAGGAAACACGCCTTCGTCAAGTCTCCTAGCAGAGCGAACGAACTCTGACGCACTTCTGGCATGGTGTCCTTTAATTATATGACAAATAAACCAGTTAGGTTAATACAGCACACAATTAGCATTTCTATTATTAATATCATTAAGTTATAAGTATATATATATATACACAATTGTACTTGAGCGCTGCCTTTGTACGTTTGACTGAAGTGTTTGCTTGTATTTATTTCCTATTGTATAAACTTCTTACACATTATACTTATATAATGGCTATTATTTCTCATTAAAACAGGGTTGTTTTTTTATGTCTCATTTCATTTTATTATATATATAGAGAAGATATCAGATTATATGTGCACATACTTTATTTTTTTTAAAGAAAATGGAAAGAGAAAGGGTTGTGTTTTGTCACATTTTATTTTATTATAAATGCAGTAAAGATAATCAGGGTATATGTGCACATATTGCCTAAACCACATTAATGTTTCTTTTTTTTATGAAAACGAAAAGCATTTTATATTTTGTATTGTTATAAATATGCAGAGATAATCAAGTATGCACAAGTATGCACCTGAACTTGCAATTTAAAATTAATGTTTATTAACACACAACGTTTCGGTCACACGACCTTCATCAGGAGTCAACCCTCCTGATGAAGGTCGTGTGACCGAAACGATGTATGTTAATAAACATTAATTTTAAATTGTAAGTAACGATAGTGTGCGGGAGTTCCTTATCTGCTAAAACGACTCACTTTTTTGGTCCTATTTTCCGACGCACCTATCACCTGCAGGTGTGCGATGGAGTTTGTTCACTAGATCTTTATCATTTTAATTATTTTTTGTTTATTATGTTTAGTTTATTCAGTTTCAGGTATTTTAGCACTTGAGGAGAAACTAAACCAGACTACAAGACCACTAAACCGATTTGAGTTGAATATAGCTTGGCTCATCCCAAATGATTTGACCGTACCTGCATGCACTGGAAGAGCAGGGTCATGATGTTGCTGCGGGTGACCAGCTGTTCTACATGAGCCCCGAGTCCCTCGGCCAGGCCGCTGAGCAGATCAAGGGCCACAATCATGAAGTCTTTATCAGGGGACTCGTACTGGTCAGGTTGCTGGTTATACATCTACAACAAGAACAGGACAAACAGATGTAGGGAATAAACTAAAGACAGCATGCTATGGTGTTCATTCTCAAACAAGCGTGCATGTCGACTGACCATGGCTTGAGCGAGGTTCTTCTGGACCAAGGTGACACAGCGCTGGTAAACTGGTTCACAGTAAGGCAGGAAACCACTCTGCAGTGCTGTGGCCACTGAAGACAGACACTGCAAGAAAAAGGGACAAATTCTTAAGACATTTCTGTCTTTGAAGAATGAATATCACACAATCCAAAAGGGCAGAAGTACTTTACCTCCAACAAGGGGAACAGATCTTTGTCTTCATCTTTTAACTCATTCCATTTCTGAATCAGAGGGGGCATGAGCTTTTGGATGTATTCCTGCTCAGCAACAACAACAAAAAAGACATTTAATTAAAGACGAGAACGTTCAAGAATCATGTCCATGCTCAAAATGAACATGATCTTACCGGCTGGTTAAGATGGTGTCCGACAGAGTCAGCAAGGGTTCCGATGGCATCATAGAGGATCAGCAAGTTCTTATGCTGGTACTTGCCGAAAGCAAACACCAGTGTGTCCAGAATGAAGCTCAAGTAGGGAACCAGCTCTGTACAGGCCTCCTCTTCCAGAGTCGCAAATGCGCTGATAAAAAAAAAAAGAAAAAAAAGATTCTGCATTAGCTCAAGGTGCCGACATCTTCAGAACCACATTTCCTAACTGAAAGGTGACTGGTTAAAGATATTTCAGCAGGGAACTGTCTGGTTTAATACGTTTAAGAGGACTTTAGGCACTGTCTTGAGGTTGGGAAGCTGACTGGCCAACCAGATAAACCAGCAGAACACAATCTTTGCCAGACGAGGTGACCAGCTATACCACTGTAAAACTCACCGTAGGGGCCATTCACACAGAATGCGTTTTTGCGGTTGAAAATATTAATGACAGGTGTAGGGCTGGGAATCGAAAATCAATTCCAATTCTGGAACCAAATACTTAAGGTCAGGATTAGGTTACTTGTATTGAAACTAAAATTTCAATTCCTCTAGCGCATTGTTTTCTGTGCTCCACACACACCCAAAGAAAATGTGATTTGATGTGATTTTAAACCATTCAAGCACAACATTTATGTTCAAATGCTTGTGTGACAAGTGAAAATGTGCAAATAAATGCAAAATTCGTTTTTTTTTGATGAACCAACCATTTACAGTTTGGCAAAAGTCATTTCGACACACTTTCTTGGGATTGGAACTGCGATTGATTGCATTGATCATCTGAAGAGGATACGTGTGCTGGAACTCAAAGTGAAAGCACAAACTTAATTTAAATCACTATATCACTTTTACTTCAAGTAGTATGATTATTCAAAGCATTTTAGATGGTTTATTTTTATATAGTGCATTAATAGCGAGTCTATGTAAGAGATCCAACTAATGCCTGCATTGATACAAGCATGCGTTTTCAGTGACATTACTACATTAAACTACTATACATGTTGAATATAATGTATAATAATGCAATGGGGGAATAATAATATATAACTAAATAGTAAAAAATATATATATTATTTTGGCTTAAAAAAAAAACAAGACAGTATCGTATCGTGAGCTCAGTATTGAGATTTGTATCGGATTGTGACAAGTGTATTGTTCCACCCCTAGCAGACATGGTTGGATAGACATTTAGGAGGTGGTCTGGGTGGAGTAACTGGATGTTCTTCAACAGCGGGTCAAACAAACCTGCAGGCGGCCTCTTGAACCCTCTTGTTGCTGTCAAGAATGCGTTTGAGCAGCTCGGTCATGAGGGGTTTGAGGTAGGAGTCGGGCGGCTGGCTGACCACCCAGTGTGCATAGCGACTCAGAGTCCAGCAGGCGATGGAGCGGACCAGTGCTTTCTTATCACAGAGACACTGGACCAGGTGAGGAATTAACTCAGGCAGGTACAGCATCATATCCTGCATACAGCCTGGAGACGGGAGAGAGAACAGGGTCAGAATAGTCACCCTTCCACTCAAATATTTTTGCAGGGCATACATTACAGTTCAAAAGTTTGAGGTCAGAAATATATCTTTTGAAAGAAATTAATACTTTAGCAAGGTTGGATTTAATTGATAAAAGGTGACAGTTAAGACATTTCTATTAAAAAAAAATAAAAAATCATATTAGAATGGTTTTTGAAGGATCATGTGACTGAAGTCTGGAGTATTTTTTACTAATAAAATGTACTCTTTACTGTATTTTTTGCTAAAATAAACAGCCTTGGTGAGCAAAAGAGACATTTCAAAAACATTGATATTATTATTTTTTTATTTACCTTAAACTTTTGAACAGATATATAGATATATACTTTTGAACAGCATACTAGTACAGATTATTTAGTATGCATTTTATTTAGGGGTGGAAATGACCAAGGTCCTAAAGATGCAATATTATACAATAATGTTGTAATTCTGTTTAGTGTACAAGTACATAAAACTGTGCTATTGTGATCTTGTGTGTATTGTGAACTTGTTTTGCTGTCAATTTAGATATTAAGTGGTGTGCATGTTCATCCATTTTACATTTAGCCTTTTTACAGATTTGCTATGAATGAAAGATTTGCCAACCCCCCACCCACCCACCCACCCACCCTCAAAAACAAGAAAACTGTACAAATATATACATTTAACTGTTGAACATTACAACACTTCACCCCTAATGAATACCCAAATTACCTTTTACATGTCCCAAAGTAATTAAATTGCCACAAAACAAAAAGCAAAAATGACCAAATTGCAACTTCAATTAAATATGCTACACTATCATAGGACCTCACTATATTGCGCATTACGGTTAAAAAAATTCTTTCATAGTCATTTGAAAGTAGCATTTAGTAAGCTGTATTATAGCATTCAACAAATCATGGTTTACATTTTACACGTCCTCATCCAGTGCACTATACCTTCAGCAATGGCTCCAAGCACCAGGATACCAGACTCTTTACTGACCCAGTCCGGGTGGAACAGCAGTTCCTTCAGCACAGGGAGTAGGTGGGGCAGCAACTCATCCCGAAACACATTTGCCAGGACATCAAGGGCGGCTGCTGAACACTTACCTACAGAGCAAATGAACAGGGTTAGACCTCTTGGATTTCTCCAAGCACCAATCTAACTGCAAGCTTTGTGGATCAGACAGTATGAGTAATGAAACATCACTGACATTCATGACATTTATGAGTGTAATCATCTCCACAGAAAATCTGATATTTGCTTGAAAAATTGGCAATATTTCCCCTAAAACAGGTTGGTTTCTCATTTAAAACACTTACGTAGATTCCAGTCGGAGAGACTGTCGTCATCGTCGTCATCATCATCATCACTGTCCTCTCCTTCCTCCGCTTCATCACCTTCGTGGCGAAGGGTGACCGTACGAGACTTGTGAAAGCGAGGCTTTATATCCTGCTCGTTGTCCGGCACGGCCTCGTCTTCCTCCACATCACCCTAAACAGGAAGTAGAAAGACACCATGTGATGAAACAAAGCCGGTCAATTCTGGACAGCAATGACAGCGAGTCAAAGGCCTTGGGTCAGACAGTATGAATACTTGAAAATCATTGAGAAAATCAGGAAAAATTATGTAATCATACCCGAGGTCAGACTGATGTAGAACTTATGATTATGAAGCAAAGTAACTAACCTTTAACAAAATGATGTCAATCTCAGAGTACTTCATCCCGTTCACCAGAACAGGAACTAGTCTAAAGGAGATTAGAGACAGGAAGTCAAAATTAGTAATCCAGATACTTGAGGTATAGACGGATGTGAAAAGGTCAAGAGCATCTCTGACAATAAAGGAAACATGAGATAATCGCTATTGCAACAACAGACATGAAGTTCAAATGCTAAATCCTGTATAGAAATAGAATAGAAATGTGCCAACAAGTTGAGATTCTGCTATATTGTTTAAGCTGTAGCTATTTTAAATGTATAAAATGTCTAATTACAAAAACGTATTAGTGTGGACATGGCCTAAAGCCCTACAGCTTTAGGCCATGTCCACACTAATACGTTTTTGTTTGAAAACGTAAATTTTTCTCTGCGTTTTGGCCTTCCATCCACACTGAGGCGGCGTTTTAAGTCAGCTTTTGGAATACGCTCTCCAAAGTGGATAAATTTGAAAATGCCGTTTACACGTTGTAGTGTGGACTGTAAAGCCGGAGGTATTTGAAAACGATGACGCAAGTTTAGACATGTGATCCATGTTGTACCAATAGATATTCATGTTTACCAGCATTGTGCCTGTTATGTGCCATTCACTTTTACACTGTTGCTAAAATGTTACTTTGCACACTCTTCATATCACAGTAGGGCTGTGCGATATGACGATATATATCGGATGGACGATATAAAAAGTCTATCGATTCATATTATGCTCTATCGTTCATATCGTGGTGTCGTAAAAAAACATTGTTTACGCCAAAACTTTTTCATCATTTGGAGGACTGCAATCTTACACGCCGCCATGAGAATGCAGGCAGAAACGTGAATAACATGGCGAGTGAAGGGTGATAGAACCGGGTGTTTCCGAGCAGGACCAGCCAGGAGCTCGATCGTTCCTAAATGAGGGGCTACCTCTGTAGCATGAACATGATTTGGTTAAATTTCTATATGTTTGGTTGACTATTATATTTTGATAATGAACATGCTGCTATGTCAAGCAATGCAAGAACGTGTGCGCGTGCCGTGAAGCATCGGCGCGATCACAGGAACAGGAATCCGTTACTCCGTAATTTATGGTCATACGGATAGAAGCAAGAAATGATTCAAAACTGTAAAGCCGTAAAATACAGAAAACAAGCTCGATTCCCTTTTCTACCATCTCGGTTTCCTTTTTGTGAACTTTGGACCCTGTCGCATGATCCGAAGCTCAGCAAAATGCTTCCTTTCGTTTTGTTAATCTGTAATTATTTAAGGCAAATAGCCTATATTTCTCATATAGGCCTATATATTAGTTTTATATATTTAGCTTTATTCTGTTTTCTCCGTTCACAGAAGCGCTGTAAGTGCGTGATGTGACGTTGTGTGGATCCATGTTCTAATCTACACTATCCTGCAATTTTCGCTGGTTTCAAAAAACAAAAAGTTGCATATTACCTGCTATTCATTTTCACTGAAATGTAGGCCTAATTTTTTGACAGTTGGTGACATACAGTATGGAAAACTAACGCCAGCGCATTCCCATTGCGACGTATCAATGATGACTGACAGCTGAGCATGGGCATTTCACTCACGTTGGATCGGCTATGCGCGTCAATATCACATTTGCTCAGTCTGTACTATTTTAATTCATGATTGGTTGACTGGCAAATTAAAATAGTTAACAGAACGATAAAATAACGTTGTTAACCGGTTAATGACCATTTCAAATAAGCGTGTCTGTTCAGAACGATTCAATTTGATTTGGTTTCCGTTTCTGGTTATGCTCCTGTCAAAATTTCGTTTGTTTGTTTTCGTTCATTGAACAGGTTCGGAGCCCTGATTTCTGCTACATTAAACATCTTCCATTGAATTTTTACATTTGGTATTTTATATAGCAATATTTTATGTTGGGCCTGTAATCATTTGTTTTTGAAAAATGTTTTATATTTCGTTCATATTTTATATTTCTACATTCTTAATCAAACATTTGCCCTTTTTTTTTTAGAATACAATATATATATATATATATATAAAAAAACATTTTTGAGGATATACTTAATATATACTCAATATATATATCAACTTTTCTTTTATTTGATATATGCTAAAAGTATTTTCCATGTAGTAATTATATATATAAATTATTAATTGATTGAATTTACAGAAAAGGTACTATATCGTGATATATATCGTTATCGGGATATGAGATGACTTATATCGTGATATGAGATTTTGGTCATATCGCCCAGCCCTATATCACAGTACTGCAAAGATGACAGAAAATGTACTCACATTTGCTGTCCTGCGGCATACAGGAGAGCAGTTGCGTTTTAGACCAAACATATAATGGTGACTGAGCGACCTGGACGCATCAGTGAATGGCGAGATATTTTGCTAAATAAAATTATCCTGTTAGAAGAATTGCGTGACCATTTTGTTATTTATTTTTCCATCTGTATCATCTCAGTGATCTTTTGTGGGGGTTTACGCATGCACAGTAAAGGTGAATTTAGCTTTTTCAGGCGTTTTTCAAAAGTTTCTCATACACACTGAAACGTCCGAAAACGCTAGTGTGGACGGAGAGCATTTATAAACGAAAACGCCATTTTCAAATGTCTCCGGATTAATGTAGACGTACCTACTTTCCTCAATTAAACAAAAAAAAAGTTTTACTCGGGTTATCCAACTTTTTTTTTGGGAGGGCTCACAAAAAGCATAAAACTGATTTTGTCCTCATCTTCTGTATTTCACGTCACGTTGTGCGGTTGACATCTGAAGCAAATGCACTTATTGCATGACTCTTCCAAGGAAAGAGAAAAGTCACTTACTGTGCAAGGTGTCCAGAGAGGGCATCCTTACAGATGGGCTGCTCAGCCAGCGTAAGCCAGAACTCACAGGCCTCCAGAGACACGTTCTCATCCGGGTCCTGTGTGCGCTGCAGCATGTACTGCGGGGACAGTCAACATCAGCATCTCTGATGGGTCAACATGTACACCACTTCTGGGTCAGCAAGTTCTTCTTACCTCAACGATGCTGCGCATGTGAGGGATGAGTCGGTCAATTCGCACCTCCAGCAGCATGACCAGAGCCCTGCACACGTTCTTGCGCACCTCCGAGTCCTCGTCTGCGGCCAGCGCAAACAGACTCTGGAGTAACAGCCAAGGAGGAAAACAGATTAAAACAGTGATGGCGTATGTAGGCGGTAATTGTTTCACATGGGGACGAAAGGTCATTTTGACATCATTTACAGGAGCTAGTCAGTGATTTTATTGCAGACAGAATCCAAAATGTCTGTTTTGCTCCAACCACCTGCTGTACTTTCTTCTTATTAAATAAAACATGAATAATTAACTGTCCCGGCAATAACAGACTGACAATAGCTGACTGATGTCATGAGCAGCATTATTCTCAGGTTCGTAGGATCACAGAATGTGCAGTTACACTTTATTTTAAGGTGTCAATGTTACAGTGTAATTATATATTTAAGTACTGAGTAATATTAATTAACTACCTTAATTTCCGGACTATAAATCGTTCCGGAGTATAAGTCGCATCAGTCAAAAAATGCGTCATGAAGAGGAAAAAAACATAAGTCGCACTGGACTATAAGTCGCATTTATTTAGAAATTTATTTCACAAAATCCAAGACCAAGAACAGACATTTAATCTGGAAAGGCAAGTTATTCAGCTACACAATAGCACACAGAACAACAGGCTGAAGGTGTCCGGTATGTTAACGTAACACATTAACAGTTATTAGGCTAAATTAACAAAGCCAGCGAGTCCAACAAGTTACCGGTAAACAAAGACCAAGCTCCCGCGATCTCATTCCACAACACTGAATACATTGAATTCTTCCTCGGTGTCGCTTCTGAACAACTCCGCTAACTAGAGCGCCCTCTCGAGGCTGTAGACGGTAATGTTTTCTCTTGGTTAATCTCAGTCAGTATCAATTAATTTTTATATACATGTCGCACCTGACTATAAGTCGCAGGACCAGCCAAACTATGAAAAAAAATATGGTACATATACTTACTATAGGGTTAGGGTAGGATTAGGATTTGGTTGAGGGTTAGTTGCATGTAATTATGCATAATTTACTGTTATTACTATGGTAAGTACATGTAACATATGTAACAAGGACACTGTAAAATAAAGCGTTAACAAAATTGCTCCTGCTCCTTGAATAAATCACCACCTGAATGCATACATTATCACTGAGGTATATAACTATGAGAAATAATTAGTCCAAATAGGGTGTATAATGTTAATAAAAAGATTATTAAATCCAGCATGCTCACCTCAATAAAGGTGTCAATGTTGTCCATCAGGGCTTGCGCTCTTCCGATGATAAACTGATTCACACATGCAATAGCATGAGATCTGCAGAACATGAACGACCATTAGATTCCCAGAAATATGCCACAGTTTTAATTAAGAACAGAATTCGGGACATGAAAAGTTACCCCCAAACTTCCCTTGACTGACCTGATCTTGGGGCTGCTGTGTTTGAAGAACTGCAGGAACTTGGGAATCATGATGTTGAGGGGTCGGTTCAGAGCGTCACTGTCCAGGAGCTCAGACGAGTCCTCGCAGATCTTCTGTAGAGCTCCAAACGAGCCCTGTGTGCGTGTGTGTGAATGAGAACAAACTAAGATACAACTCACACCTGTGTGGAACATTTCTGGATGTGATGCAGGAAGCATCACGACCACTTTGCCCGTGTCTTGCATCATTTCCAAACACATTTGCATAAGAAAATGTGCAAGACAAAATAGAAGAGGAAAAGCAAGATAAATGAGCGAGAGGACAAAGACAGGTTTAGGTTTAAGAGATAAGTTGACCCAAAAATGAATATTCTCTCATCAGTTACCTAGTCTCATATCGTTCCAAAACCATAAGATGCTTTCGTTCATCTTCAAAACACAAATGAGATTTTTTTTTTTTTAATGACATTTAAGAGAACCTTTCAGAACATGTAGAAATGACATCAACTGATTATCCATTGGTTTCACAGACATGGCTTAAGCTAGTCCAGACTAAAATGCATATTTGAGCTGTTTTGACTGAAAAAAACATTACTGGTGAGCATCAGTGCACGTTGCTTTCAAAAGCATGTTTATAAAAGCTAATTAAATGCCCTAATTGAACGAAGGCCTAATCCTGGCTTAATCTAAGCCCAGTCTGTGAAACCAGGCCTGAAAGTATATAGCGTTTCTGTATCCTGAGTTAGTTTGAGGCTGGAAACTCTTACTCATTGTCTACAGCCTATAGAAGTGTGGAGAACTTTGCCTTCAGTAAACTCTGTCAAATGATTGAACTTCAACTTTGACTCCGGGCCTTCATTGAGCATATTTGGCCTATTTGGACGGACAGAAATCTCTCCGATCTCATTAAAATATCTTCTATTGAGTGCCGAAGATGAACCTTACAGGTTTGGAACATCATGATGGTGGGCGTGTAAATGACTGAATTGTCATTTTTGGGTGAACTATCCCTTTAAGGCGGCTATGAAGAGCGCCGAGGCAAGGCACAGACCTCGCAGATGTTGTAGTCCTCTGAGTTGAGCATGTTGCACAGCTGGGGCAGCAACTCCGGCCATGTCTGCAACTCCCCTTTGGTGGAAATCGTTGTAATTAGGATACCTGAAGACAGAGAGAACAAGAATCGTCACATTTCCTGATACTGAGCGCATACTAGCAACAGAACGATATGAGAACTGCTAGCTGTAGGGATGCGCAAATAATAAAATTCGGTCCGATACCAGTAATTCTTTTCATGTTGTTAACCGATAAGTGTACATACTAATTTGTAAAAATCTTACATTTAAGCGTCACAATATTATAATGTGCAGTAAGAAAAAGTAATATTCGTTCTGATATTTGCTAAAGATTACGTTGCGCTTTTTTTTTAACATAAAGTGCAATTTCCAGTCAATAACATTTGAGTTCATGTAGATGCTTGACTTACTCTAGAGCGCGCGGAGAGACTCACCGATAGTGGCGCGGATGAGAGGGGAAGGGTCTCCGATGTTGTTTAAACATTCCTGCTTGATGAAGTGTGCGACTCCAGGGGGGAAGTTCTGATAGTGAACCTTCACGTTGTTCTTCAGTATCAGACCGCTGAGGGATCGAGTGGGCTCATCTGTGGAGTGTGAAGAAAGGCAACAGATATTTATACGATCAGTGGCATATAAAGACTGTCTGAAACCCTATGGGACAACATATGACAACATGCAATAAGGTGACTGAGCTTTACGCAAAAATAAATCCAGACACCAACCTTCGGTTTTCAGCCTCGTCAGGACGAAGATGAGATAGTTGTTGAAATCAGGAAACTGATTCAGCTGCTCTAGTTTCTGAGAGGAATTTAAGAATATTACAGTTAATGTAATAATAGCTGCAGTTCAACATGCACATTGACACTATTTTAAAAAAACAGATTAAGTATATTTCATCTATATTATGACAACATATTTAACACTTAGCAGTAAGGACCCATTAGTTAACTAACATGGATTAACAATGAGCAATACATTTGTTACAGTATTTATTCATCTTTGCTAACATTAGGTAATAAAATACAACTGTACAACTACATTGTCAGTTCATGTTAGCTCAGTTCCCCTAAATATTAACAGATACAACTTTTGATTGTAATAATGTATTAGTAAATGTTGAAATTACAATCACATTAAAACATGCCTTTAGAAGTAGGTTTCATTGTTATTTAGCATGTTAACTAATGTAGTTAACTAACTAATAACAAATGGAACCTTATATTGTAAAGCGTTCCCAACATTTTTTCTATTTAACTTCACTGAACTGAAATAAAAGACCCATTATTGTACAAAAAAGTTTGATAAGGGGTTTAGAGCTTTTGAAATCTGGCACACTAAGTTCACACATGAATAAATAAGGGTGTAATGTTACATAATGATATCAATATGTTCATACCAATACCTCTGTCAGACTCATGTATAATTTAAAGTGCCCCAATATGCTGTTTCGGATATTACCTTTCATGTAGTGTGTAATATAGCCGTTTGTGAATGTGAAAGGTCTGCAAAGATTTAAACCCAGGAATCCAGAAAGAGCATTTCATCATTTTATTTGAGAAAAACATCAAAATAAAAGTTTGATTTAACTTAGAAGAAATATTGACAGGACTATATTAGTATTGTATAATAAAATGTACTTCCCAAAATAATACAATTTCAACATTACTTAAGGAATTTCATTTTTGTCCATGTTTTTGTCCATGCACATGTCGAGTCTAAGCAGTCAAGTGGAAAGAAGTTGCGCGCATGTGAGATCTGGTTTAATTTTTTATCCAAAACCGGTAATAAGCAAATATTCACGATATGATAATCGTACATGTCAATATCGTGATAAACCGCCATACCGTTACAACCCTATATGCATTCATTTGATTACCACTGTTTTTGAAAATATATTTGTATTAAATCATAAAAAGAAAATTAATAGAACTTTATTGGACTGTATTATTCTTAATTTTTTTAATAAATTATCAATGATACAAATAAGTTGTAAATCAAATATAAAATCAATGACAACATTTAACTGATTAGACATGTTTTTGATTATTGAAATTTGAATAAACAAATCATACAAATGGTTTCAAGTTTGTTATAATCAAGTATAGAGAGACTGGACCTTTTATTGAACCGTTTCAGATATTGTTAAACATGTAAACCTAATGTAAGAGACCTTCGAAACAAAATTATGAATCTTAAAAAAAAGCATAATAGAGGCACTTTAATAAAAATACTACAAATTCGTAGTATCCACCCATATATCATGGATCCCTTGAGTTGTGTTGGTGAGGATACCTCTTGCACAGCTCTCTGTGTGGCTGTGTTCGGGGACTGGGAGTCTCTCAGGAGCTGCAGGACCTGCTGGAGGCCTTGTTCATCCGGCTGCCACTCCATCCTGCAGAAAAACCACAAAAGACAATTATTAAATATCCTTCATGCCTTCACAAAATACTGTCTCCTGTGAAACGATTGCAACACCAAAACAACTTTTTGCGGTTTGTAAACTTCTGTGGACCATTTTATCCACAACTACTACCAGCGCGTTATGTATAATGTTGTTGAGGACGAGGGAAGGCATGGATAAACACACAATATCATTATATATATGACTTACATATGATTAAAGTTAAAGGCCTTTTACACATCCTGCAAGTGTTTCAAACCTGCACAACTGTGTTTAGCTTTATCTCTGCATCAGTGATTGAATATGCCAAGTTTTAAGACAGGTTAAACCAAACAATTTAAACAGCAAAAATTATAATGTTACATGTTAAAGTTAATTAGCGATAAAAGATCACAAATCCAGATACACAGTTATATTAAACAAAAAACACTGTACAAAACAATAGTTTCCAATGTAATAAAATATCCAGGTATGTTTTGATTTCATCTTAATTTCAGATTAAAAAATCAATAAAAATTGCATTTCAGTCCACATTCAACTTGAGTGCATAATTATATATATATATATAAAACAGTTAGCAATCCATTTAGGAAAATACTTTGCATAAAAACCCCGACTTTTATTTTGAAATACATTTTCAAAATCAATGCACTTTATGATTTATGATGATTAACCCACAATAAGGGTCTAAGTCTCTTTCTTTTATAATAAATTCGACATGTATAATATATTCCACATGTAATCTATTAACATTTTTAGGACGAATCTTTTCTCTATTTTGTGATCTCAGAACTAATGTACGAGTAGTTTATAATTGAAAAAAAATTATAAATGCATGCAGAATATAAAATACTTGAAAACTGCAAAAATGTCTGGCTAAAATTGTTAACAAACATCTGACTTGAGGATATTTTTGAAGAAAAAAGCGTGAAGAATCAGGAAATGCACATGGTCGTCCCTGCATACCGAGGCCTTGTCTTTCTTTCACCCGGTGCAAGAGTAACGTTAGCTCAAAAACCCTCAGGCACGCACGACCCACATTAATACGCGATAGAAAACCCCTTATAAGACGACCAATACAAAAACAAAACCATCACGCGAAACTTCAAATATTAAAGCAACAGGTAAAGACTATCTAATCCCAGTTGAGTAGCATTATACACATGATACATAAGTGTATATCTTTAGCACACGATCTAGCGAGCAGCATACTCGATCTAATCCACGTTACCAACTATTATTGTGTTAAACTCCATATACATCACAGTACATAGACACTATAAACATCAGACTCGAGCGTGTTCACTTACACATGCCGCGTGCGGAGGCCTATTGATCAGCTCGTGCAGCGTGGAGCTCGCGCTCGTCTCGCGCAATGGCACTTTCAAACACTTCCGCAGGACGAGCGCTACAACGAGGAAATGACGAGGTGTGTTCGGTCAACGCAACACTGTAGCCAGTTTCCAATTCTTCGGATTTTTTAGTAAACACAAATATTTGAAATGGTTGCATTTATGCGGACACGGTGTTTGTTTCAGTTTGGAACCGTGCTACTCTGATTATATATATTTTTCCCCTAGCAACTGTATTATCTGCAGACTAATGATTTTATATAACACCGTTGTCATTTCTAAGTAGTTTATTTTTATTTTGTGTCGTGTTTAATTTGTATGTCTGCGCACTTAAATAAAAATAAAAATAAATGTTTTTTTGTTTGTTTGTTTATTAAACTTTTCCATACAACTTTAAGCAGTGCAACAAGTGCGCTCATATAATTTAACCATATAAATTAATTCACAAACTCACAGTCACAATAAAACAGATTCAAAAAAGTATAACATATTTTTTTATGATTAAACATCAAGGACAAACAAAAACATTTACAAGACATCCAAAAAAGAAAAGGATAAAATACATTTTGCCGAGATCCAGGCTCGTGACGTCATGGGAACATGTCGGCGCCCTGAGAAGTAGCGCTTCTTCACCGATAAACTTTTAAGCATAGTATAACAATGCATGAGTAAGGCAAGGTTCCAAAATTACATGATAATTACCATTATTTACTAAGCGCTTGCAGTTACAGGCGCAGGAAAATATAATTAAGAATCACATTATGCGTCTTTAAAAGATCGTCTGAATCATCATGAAGAAGTTTTAAGTTTTGTACATGTGCACCTGCGCATGCGTCATTTTCTCGTCCGATCTGAAGAAGAGCTGTAGTGCGATTTGTTGTTTTGACCGTGAACGATCTTACATGCTTTCTTGTTTTACTCTTTTACTCTTATTTTACCTTTTCTAACTCGTGTTTAATGCAGAAAGAGCCAAACTCAACCCCTTTAAATGGCCAGAATTGGTTGGCTCCTGCACACATTTGCACTATTGACCTTAATATTTCTGACTTCTGTACTTCATATCCTGGTGCACAAAGACAAGAGTGTTTCATTAGCTTTTTCACCATCAAAAGAATGGCGACATAGTTCAAATATCTCACACAGGAGTATTCAATCCCAGAACAACTTCAGCAATAATCTTCACTTATCTGCTGATCCCAGGACTCACACTAGATCTGTTAGAGATCAGTGTAGCATAGCTGTGGAGAGCCGCATCGACTGTGGCCGTGATAGATCTTTGAGTCGGGCCGACTGTGAGGGCAGAGGATGCTGCTATGTGCCTCTACCTCAGTCTGGATCAAGAGGACCACCATGGTGTTTCTACCCAGTCCATTACCCAGGCTACAAAATGGGGCCCTTGTTGCCCACAGAGAGGGGCCAAAGGACCACGCTGACCCGTTCTGCACCCTCATACCTGCCCCGGGACATCCCCACATTGCAGCTAGATGTGATGGCCGAGTCTTTGGGTCGTCTTCACCTCACTGTGAGCACTTCTTTCAGTCTTTAAATTAGACTGTCTCTGATATTTTTGTAAATCTCTCCAATAATAGGTAACTTAGGACATTACTAAAATAAATGACAAATGATTTTAGGGGTCTTTACAAAAAACACAGACATTTTCCCACTTAACTTTAAAGTGCGTAGTAGTGTATAATGGCATAGACTCAAACTGTGAATCCATCCAGTCGCAGATGGTCAAAAATGTTTGATATTTTGAGACGATTTGTAACCATGGACCACAAAATTAGTCACTTGGGTCAGTTTTTTTAAATTAAGATGCATACATCACTTGAAAGCTGAATAAATAAGCTTCCCATTCATTTATGGTTTGTTATGATAGGACAATATTTGGCCGAGATACAACTATTTGAAAATCTGGAATCAGAGGATGCAAAAAAAAATCGAAATTATGAGAAAATCATCTTTAAAGTAGTCAATTTATGTTCACGATTGTGCTGCATTCACTCACAAAAATAAATGTGTTATATATTTATGGTAGGAAATTTACTAAATATCTTGGAACATGATCTTGGCATAAAAAAAAAGCGATAGTTTTGACCCTTACAATGTATTGTTGACTATTGCCACAAATATACCAGTGCGACTTATGACTGGTTTTGTGATCCAGGGTCACATTTTAAAACACTTATTTTAAACTTTTTTCCCCCTTATACACCCAGTCATTTAGTGTACGATTCCCCTTTTTCTCTGCAACCATTTACAAAATCTGCAAGTGTATGATGCCTAGTGTTTGAAAACCTGTTCAGATTTGAAGTCATGTAGTGTATTCCAGCCTTTAGATGACCTAATCTTACTCTATCTGGCTGACTTCACTTTGCCACAGTTGAAAGATCCAGCATCTCAACGATACGAGGTCCCCTTTGTGACGTCCCAATCCAGGGGCCACAATGACACACAAAACCCCCTCTATGATGTTGACTTCCAACCAGATCCGTTTGGGTTTATTGTACGCCGTAAATCCAATGGCCGTGTTCTGTAAGTGTACTTCCATTTTTATTTTCTTGTATTGTATGTTTTCTGCTTATATTGTGCTCCTTCTGTTACTGTTTCTGGGTGTCAATGACAGTCCACAGATCTATACGGTAAAAAAAAAAGTGTTGGGGACAGAACATTGCACAAATGCATTGTATCCCCCCCTCCCCCCCAGTTTGAATACTACAATAGGCCCCCTCCTGTTTGCGGATCAGTATCTCCAGCTCTCCACCAGCATGGCTTCCTCTGTGATATCTGGACTGGGTGAACATTACACCCCCATCACGCTGGACCTCAACTGGAGCTCTGTTTCATTATGGAACAGAGACATGGCACCACATGTAAGACATTCACCTCATTTCACATTCTTCTTCAACTTCCCCTTTTATTCACAGCTGTGCTTAATGTTTTATATGGCCCTTTGTAGAGAAGTGCCAACCTGTATGGCTCCCACCCTTTCTTCCTAGTCCAAGAAGGCGATGGACAGGCACATGGAGTCTTTCTTCTCAACAGTAACGCAATGGGTACAGCGTTTTTTGTCGTCTGAATTGGCTTCTTTCTAATTTTGGCTTTCACTAAAAGTTTTCAAATTTGCCAATTGTAGAAGTGTTTATGCAGCCCACTCCAGCATTGACATGGGTGACCGTCGGAGGAATACTGGACTTCTACATCTTCTTAGGCCCCAGTCCTCAGAGTGTGATACAGCAGTACCATGAGGTTATAGGTATTTAACAATAGACAGTCCACATACTGTATGGTGTACCCACAGTGTAACTTATTGTGTTGTGTCTTTGAGGTTATCCTATGATGCCACCCTACTGGTCACTGGGCTTCCACCTCTGTCGCTGGGGTTATACGTCCACCAACGTCACAAGAACAGTGGTACAGCTCATGCGCCAGGCCAAGATCCCTCTAGTATGTCAATAATATAAGTTATGGCTGTGTTTGGGAGATACTGCATACTGAACAGTATATACCAGTGGTTCTCAACCGGGGGGCCATAACATACTTCCAAGTGGACCTCAAGATTATCTGTTAAAATTATTTTACAATTTTAACTCATTTTATAAGTGTGATTTCTAGACTTGGAAAAGTCATGCAAATGAATACAATCTTAAAACTACATTTATAATGAATATTATGACAGCGTCAGCCTTAGAGTCAAAAAGGTTTGAGGGAAAAAAAAGGTTTGAGAACTACTGGTATATACTGTGTGCTGCTCACTGCTATATTTTAAGAAGTACTTTAAACTAATAAAAACTGTTGTATGCTATATTGTTGTCATATGACAATATCACCCAGTTAACGTCTCTAAACTTTTTATTTATTTTATTTGATCCAATTTTGTGTAAAATTGTTGTTCATATTGCTTCTGGTTTGTTCGTCATACTATAAATGAAAGGTTAATTTGAATACATTGCATTGTGGGATACAGTACCCAGTTTGATATGCTCTGTTAAAGTTAACATGGTAAAATGTGCTTGGGAAAAATATATAATCGGAATATTGACGTAATAACTATTCACACAAAGTGTATAAATTATAACATAGTATGGCATACTGCACATTGCAGATGTAGTACTGTTGGTCATCCAGATATACCAGATTATGCAGCATACATACTGTAAAAATGTAAAGTAGTATGCCATTTTGAAAAGAAGAAGAAAAAATATAAACATACATATACTGCATAGAGAGAGAACCAAGTAACCAATTAAGTTTTACATGATTATTTAAATAACCTTCAATTGACTTCTGTAGGATGTACAGTGGAATGACCTTGATTATGCGGACCAAAGAAGAGTGTTTACTTTTGATCCGCAACGGTTTGGAGATCTTCCCCAGATGGTTGAAGAGTTCCACCAGCTGGGCATGAAGTATGTGCTCATTCTGGTACGTGGATAATAATATTCTGTGATGGAGATTCTTTCATCCTTATAAGAACTTCATAGCGTGATGCTTGTGTGTTAAAATGTCAGTGATATCAATATCTTTTCTATACTATATATAAAATATATATATATATGTGTGTAAGATAATACAAATATAATTTTACTCACCAAGCCTATCACTTGAAGCAAATATCCACACCTTAAATGTCCGCGCCAGCGAACGCGTTGGGCCTTTTAGTGAAACTCTGTTGATTTAACTACAGAGATAATTGCTTATCATGAATCATATAATGCACAACAAGGTCTATATTTTTCCATTAAAAATATAAATCTATTAAAAATACTATTTGGTCAGTGGAAAAGGTATTTTACACTATTTGTTTTATTTATTCAAAAACAAGGCAAGGATAGGCTACTAAATGATTTTTATAAATGTAATGTGATGGCACATCCGTATTTCATATTTTCCTTATGTCGTGTACCGTTAAACATGTTATCACGTGGATGAATAATCATATGCAAATGATATGCAGATGAGGATATGCATAGTAAAACGAGGCGTTGTGAGTTCCATATATGGTTATTTCGGGGAGGAGACGCATGAGATCCTACCATCTGAATGTCGCAGCAGAAATCCAGACCAGCAACGTTCTTCCAATCTTCTATTGTCCATTTTTGGCGAGTCAGTGTGAATTGTAGCCTCAGTTTCCAGTTCTCAGCTGACAGGAGTGTGTCTTCTGCTGTGTATCTGCTTCAAGGTTTGATGTGTTGTGCGTTCAGAGATGCTCTTCTGCAGACCTCTGTAACGACTGCTTATTTGTGTCATTGTTGCCTTTCTATCAGCTTGAACCAGTCTGGCCATTCTCCTCTGACCTCTGGCATTAACAAGACATTAAAGTCCACAGATCTGCCGCTCAATGGATATTTTCTCTTTTTCGGACCATTCTCTGTAAACCCAAGAGATGGTTGTGCGTAAAAATCCCAGTAGATCATCAGTTTCTGAAATACTCAGACCAGCCCGTCTCCCACCAACAACCAGGCCACATTAAAGTCACATATATAACCTTTCTTCCCCATTCTGATGCTCAGTATGAACTTCAGCTGATCGTCTTGACCATGTCTACATGCCTAAATAAATGCATTGAGTTGCCACCATGTGATTGGCTGATTAGATATTTGCATTAACAAGCAGTTGCACCTAATAAAGGTGCCAGTGCGTATACAGTACATACATACACCCAAAAAGCACATTAGTCACAGTACACAAATGAGCACATCAGTGTTGTCTTGTGTTAGGATCCAGGCATCAGCAGTACGAGTCCTCCTGGTTCATATAAACCCTTTGATGATGGGCTGAAGAGGGGAGTGTTCATCACCAACTCCACTGGACAGATCCTAATTGGGAAGGTTAGCGCCACACGTGGAATATTACCCTCACTAAAAGTTAGTCGTGATAATGTCATATGCAAGATGTATTTTCTTTCTGCACCACTGTATTATTAGTAGTAGTATAGTCGTGATAGAATATGGTGGGGTGTATAAAGATTTTGCATGTATTTATAACCAGGTATGGCCAGGTCTAACTGCATTCCCAGATTTCACCAATCCTACAACACAGGACTGGTGGATGGACTGTATCAGAGCCTTTCACAACAAGGTACCTGTGGATGGACTCTGGATAGTAAGTACTTACACAGTAAACTATAAATAAACATACACAGGGTATTTTAAAAAGGCGACAAAACATGAATGTATGCATTTAAAGGGGCCACACTCTTTACCTACATTGTATTTTTTTCCCTTAAAGGATAATTCCAGTATTTAACACCTTGAGTCTATATTGTAGTTTGTTTTGGATGAACAAGAGTGGTGGACAACATTTTTTTGACAATGGTTCCTCTCTCGAGTTTTTGACTATAAAAGAATTGGCCATGGACCCATTTAACATTGGAGTCAATGGGCATGTCTGAAAATGTCATTAAAACAGCCAATAATGTTCGTTTACAAAACTGTTAAACTCACTGAGTGATTAGTGATGTTAGTTGATGTTCCAGAAACAAAAAGTGTTGCGAAATACAGTTTCTGTCGTGTTTTATTCGTCATTTTGTAAAATCCCATTGAATTCTGTTGAAGGACTGAGTGCTCGTTAATATAAATGCGCTACCGGAAACGGAAAGGGGGCTGTTTACATTTGGTCGATGTAGTCTTTTTGCTCGCTTCCGTTTCTCATAAGGCTAGCGAGCAGAGCAACTGTGCTCCGGGAGAGTAAGCGAAATAAACAAACAAAACCTTGAAAATATTGAAAGACGTGACCACTGACCAGTGCAATATGAAGTTGAACTCGACTGTGACCGTGAGTGTCCCGCGAGACATAAACATCGGTTATCGCATCAAGTGGTCGGGAGTGTGCTAACGCTTCAGATTCAAATATTGAGCGGAAGTTACACGGTTGTGAAGTGTCTGAAAAAATAGTTCCACTATAGCAAAATAAACAGATTGGAATCATATATTGCGACGATATATTGTTTATAATCATCAACGAACACCACTAACCACTCGGTGAGTTTAACAGTTTTGTAAACGAACATTATTGGCTGTTTTAATGACATTTTCGGACATGACCATTGACTCCAATGTTAAATGGGTCCATGGCCAATTCTATTATAGTCAAAAACTCGAGAGAGGAACCATTGTCAAAAAAATGTTGTCCACCACTCTTGTTCATCCAAACCAAACTACAATATAGACTCAAGGTGTTAAATAGCGGAGTTATCCTTTAAATCCTGAATTATGTTATTTTAAAAATGTTTTTATAGTTTTTGACAAACTTTATTTTTATTAAATATTTAAGTTACATTTAGAGATCTTAAAGGTTTAAGATCTCTAAATGTAACTGACATATTTAATCAAAATAAATTAAAAGGGTAGGGAAAATATTTTTTTATATTCTATTCTATTATAGAATATTATAATTATACTATGAGTTATTTTTCGTAACTTTAGTAATTTGACCACTTTTGCCATTGATTTCATTTTAAAAAAGTGAACAAATTTACCTGAATTAAATGCACTTAAGGCCTGTTCACACCAAGAATAATAACTATAAAGATAAATACAACTACATTTGCGTCCACACGAACGTTCTGTTTATTCACGAATAATACCGTTCTGTTTATTCTAAGCGCGCACTGCGGTTTTGTCGTCTGCCGCTTTAAATGCTCGAGCTCTTTAAAGCAGAAAGGATTTTGATTGGCTGTTAATGTTTGTGTACGTTTTTGGAGTCAGCTGGAAAAAAAAAACGCTCTAAAAGTGATTCCAACAATATTGTTTCTCTGTGCCGTTATCTTATAGTGGTGATGTGAACTCTACTATTCTTCAATATTTAGAATATTTTTTTCAACTATATCTTGATCATTATCTTTATCTTTATAGTTATCGTTCTTGGTGTGATTGGGCCTTTATAGATAACTTAGAAATTTCCTTCGAAATTCTGCTTACAGGACATGAATGAGCCATCAAATTTTGTCCAGGGATCTGTGGATGGATGTCCAGACTCTGACTTGGAGAAACCTCCTTATACTCCAGGTAAGAACAGTAAAGTCTTATTAATATACTCTCTTGTAACATGACTGTCACTGTTTTTATGTGACCTGCATGAAGAGATCTGTCTGGGTTCACAGGCGTAATAGGATGTCAGTTAAACTCAGGAACTGTGTGTATGTCCGCTCAGCAGTATCTGTCCAATCATTACAACCTGCACAATCTTTACGGGCTGACCGAGGCCATCGCCACCCACAGGTCAGAGAAATGCCTTTTCCATTCATACAAACAGTAAAAAAAAAAAAATAATTGGTGAACAGATCCATTTGATTTGGTTTGACATTATTACCAACGTTCCACTCATTTGTATTTCAGGGCATTGTTGAAAGTAAAGGGCACTCGTCCATTTGTCCTATCCCGGTCGTCTTTTCCAGGACTGGGCCGTTTCTCTGCACACTGGACAGGAGATGTGCAGAGTGACTGGGAGCAAATGCGCTTTTCAATACCTGGTGAGA
Source organism: Phoxinus phoxinus (assembly GCF_949152265.1). NCBI lineage: Eukaryota > Metazoa > Chordata > Actinopteri > Cypriniformes > Leuciscidae > Phoxinus > Phoxinus phoxinus. The sequence goes on from NC_136876.1 coordinate 39,335,202, forward strand.
GAGAAAGATCATAAATGTACCGGTATGCTAATATATGGTTACAAAGAAGATAAAATAAGTTTTGTTTAGTTCTGGCCCTGCAAGTGCTTGCCAACAACATCCACATATGCTAACATACATCCACGTCTATGTGTGTGTATGTGTGTGTGTGTGTGTGTGTGTGTGTGTGTGTGTGTGTGTGTGTGTTTGTGTGTTTGTGTGTGTGTGTGTGTGTGTGTGTGTGTGTGTGTATGTGTGTGTGTGTGTGTGTGTGTGTGTGTGTGTGTGTGTGTGTGTGTGTGTGTGTGTGTGTGTACCAGCTGTGCTCCTGTTTGGACTCTATGGCATTCCCTTTGTGGGAGCGGATGTATGTGGATTTGGTGGAGACACTACTGAAGAACTGTGCGTGCGCTGGACACAACTCGGAGCCTTTTACCCTTTCATGAGAAACCATAACGACAAACCCAATGCTGTGAGATATCAGTCAACAATTTACAGTCATCTAGAAGAAAAAAATCATAGATTAATATATATATATATACATATATATATATATACACTACCGATCAAAAGTTTGGAAACAATTAACTGGAATTTAGATCATGTGACACAGAATATTCTCGGGCTCTGTAGGCATCATTGTCCGACTCTGGTTCGAACGTATAAGGCTAAACAATTTCTGACATTTTCAGTGTGTGAGATTGTCCTGTTTTGTTGTTGCATGAGCTCTTAAAGCAGCTCATTTCCATTTAAAGGGACACACACATTTGCTTACCCCCAAAAAGTGGCAATTTTAACATGTTATAAAAAAAAATCTGTTGAGTATTTTGAGCTACGACTTCACATACACATTCTGGGGACATCAGAGACTTGTTTTACATCTTGTAAAAAGCGGCATAATAGGTCCCCTTTAATTTTGACAAACTTTTGACCAGTACTGCATATACTGTATATATATATGTGACCCTGGATGACAAAACCAGTCACATGGGTCAATTATTTGAAATTGAGATGTATACATCATCTGAAAGCTGAATAAATAAACTTTCTATTGACGTACGGCTTGTTAGGATAGGGCAATATTTGGCCGAGATACAATTATTTGAAAAGGCAAAAAAAAATATTGAGAAAATCTTCTTTAAAGTTGTCCATTTATGTTCGCGATTTTGCTGCATTCACTCACAAAAATAAATGTTTTATGTATTTATGGTAGGAAATGTACAAAATATCTTCATGGGACATATTGTTATATCAATATTCTGTTGATTTTTGGCATAAAAGAAAAATCTATAATTTTGACCCAATGTATGTACAATGTATTGTTGATTATTGCCACAAATATACCCATGCGACTTATGATTGGTTTTGTGATCCAGGGTCACACATCTATTTATACCATATAATTTTCACAATTTTCCTAAAAAAAAATTGAATAATTGTACATTATTAGTAATATATGAATATTTCTTCTCATATTTCATACTCTCAGCCCCAAGAGCCGTATGTATTTAGCCAGCAAGCCCAAGATGCCATGAGGACTGTGACTACACTGCGATACTCTCTCCTGCCCTTCCTCTACACACTGCTCCATCATGCGCACACCTCCGCCAGCACCGTGGCACGCTCCCTCTTCCTTGAGTACAGTACACACGCTCATTCTAGCTCAATATCTCAGCGATGACCTCTTCTCTGAGATTGCTCGTTTCTTTTAGGTTCCCCACTGATCCAAATTGCCAGGCCATTGACAGGCAGTTCCTGTGGGGGAGTTCACTGCTTATCAGTCCGGTCCTGGAACAGGGAGCAGTGGAGGTGACGGCTTATCTCCCCCCGGGGACTTGGTACAGTCTGCACAATGTAAGCCTTCGTCTTATACTATATACATTCACTAGTACTAGTCAAAAGTTTGGAAAAAATCATATTTTTTTATGTTTTTGAGAGAAGTCTCTAATGCTCACATTTATTTGATTAAAAAAAGAAACAGTAAAAATTATAATATTGTGAAAGATTATTACAATTTGAAAGAACAGTTTTCTATTATTTATATATTTTTACATTTTTAATTATTCCTGTGATGTAAGAAATGTTTCTTGATCATCAAACCATCATATTAGAATGATTTCTGAAGGAAACTGTAACCAATTACCATAGAGCTAAATGGATTTTTTTACCTTCTAAGTAAACACCTTATTTTTTACCCCTTTTTTGCATAGCCTGCTTTACATTGTGATTATTATGTTACAAGTTATTATGTTACAAGTTATTATGGTTCAAAGGTATTTAAAGACATATGATATGACGCCTTTAAGGTAAATGAGACTGAATCCTCTGTGTTTTCTTATAGGGGCGAGCATATTACAGTAAAGGGCAATACATTTTGTTTCCTGCCGCTTTGGACACCATTAACATTCAAGTGAGAGAGGGGAGCATCATCCCGCAGCAGGTGGTGTAAAGACTAGATCTAGCAACAATCATAATAATATCTAATTTATGCTGTGTAGCAAGTGGACTATTGCTATTTCGTCTTCGTTTCCCAGGTTCCCGCATTGACCACTACAGCATCCCGCAGAAACCCGTTCACTCTGATCGTGGCACTGTCTGCAGAAAATGGGGCCAAAGGGGATCTTTTCTGGGATGACGGGGAAAGTCTGGACACTTTTGAGAGGGGGGATTACTCATATGTTCTCTTCTTTGCTGAAGAGGTACGAAATGGCGTGATTTTTGCTTGCATGTTGTTGAGTTGAATGGTTTGGATGAGGATTTTTCTGATTCCCATTGTTATTCTGTGTTGGAGCAGTCCAAAATGAATTGCTTCAGTAAAATTGAAGAAGAAAAAAACATCAAGTGCTGTTATTGCTATGAACAGATTGTATACTTTCTAAATTTAGAAAAATGAAGACAACTAGAACACCAGTTGAAATTCAACACATAAATGCTGGGGTTCTTCAGTGTTGGGAACCTAAATGGATAATAGTAGAATACTCAAAAAATATGGTCGATATGTGCATTAATTTGAAATGTAATCTATTATTTATTTGATATTTTATTCCCCTGTAGTCTTATGTGGTCAGTAAGCCAGTCAAATTAAACAGATCTCTCGATCGTTTGGTCCTCGGGGAAGTGAGTGTTTTCGGAGTTCAGACTCGACCCACAGCGGTGTGGGCCAACGGGCAAAGGGTTCATGACTTCTCGTACAGCACAGACACCAAGGTATGCATCAAGTTCTGAGGTGAAGATTTGTGTTTGTCTACCTAGTTTGGTTTACTTCTACTCCAGTTAGTATGCACAAAATGTAATCATGGGCATTTCATATTGAATTTTAATGGACCTTTTTCACAGACTTTGATGATGTGATTCCACAGTTATCAACATCGCAAATCTAGAAAAGATGTTCATATTTTAATTTTTTTTAAACTGTAATATACATTTATAATGCTTTACTTAGTGTTATATGTGACCCTGGACCACAAAACCAGTCACATGGGTCTTTTTATTTATTTATTGAGATGTATACATCATATGGGAGCTGAATAAATAAGCTTTGATCGTCTATTGATAGGATAGGACAATATTTGGCCGAGATACAATTATTTAAAAATCTGGAATCTGAGGGTGCAAAAAAAAATTAAACATTGAGAAAATCGCCTTTAAAGTTGTCCATTTATGTTCACGATTGTGCTTCACTCACAAAAATAAATGTTTTATATATATACGGTTGGAAATTTACAAAATATCTTCATGAAACATGATCTTTACTTAATATCCTAATGATTTTTGCCATAAAATAATGTATTGTTGGCTATTGCCACAAATATACCCGTGCGACTTGTGACTGGTTTTGTGACATATTACCTTGGCAGTAAATATAAAACTAATTAAAGGTTATATATGTAAGAATCGTCATGTATTAATCACTTTTTTATTGCCAATATGTGGCCAGCTTGTTAACGAAACATAAAAAACGAGACCTTTCCCCGGCTGCCTAGGTTGTTAATGAAAGCCTGGACTGATTTTTATGTGAAGGATGTTTTTGGCGGGAAAATCAAAAGGATGGGAGGTTTACACGCACAATCGAGAGCATACTCTTCCATTCAAAAAATGCCTATATCCATTTTTTTCTGTAATGTCAATGAGTCAGGCAAAGAAAATTAATTGTTTCAAACCCTAGTTTGAAATTTCCCATCATTCTCTCTTCTGACGGCTGTGACCAGTCTCTCTTTTGGAATGTTGAGGAAACACTATCATGGAATTTTATTTTATTTTGGAACAAATGGAAATATAAACAGTATATGTTTTCTCCCATTTAATTACCACTAAGCTTACCCAACTTTGACCACTTCTGCGAACCTCTAGAAAAGAGGGTTGTATGTGAAAAAGGTCCATACGAGTCATTAAAATGTTTTGATACTAAAATGTGTGTGTGTGTGTGTGTGTGTGTGTGTGTGTTTCTGTGTGTCTCTCTCGCAGGTTCTTACAGTGCCTGGACTGGACTTACCCATGGCAGCCATGTTCACCGTACAGTGGAGCTGATGAGAAATCTCTGCTGTGCACATTTTCTGTGCTTTAGATTTGTTGAATGTGAATTACTTTAGTCTTCCAAATGCATACATGTAATAATGTTCATCATGTCATTTTTGTTTAAAATAAATGTTTATTAAATGTTCTTAATGCTTTTATTTGTGTGTTACAGTGATAGGTATAATAATAATTGTACCTGTTTATTTTAAATGTCAGAGAAAAAATTATATAAAGAATTGTTATTGTTGTTGTTGTTGGTGTTTATTATAATAATAAATGTTGTTAAGATTAGACAAATAGCTAAATACATATGATATGCTTATGGTAATTGAATAAAATATTTAAAAATTAAGCTTAGGTTAAATGTAATCATATTAAAAAATAATATATGATATCATAAAATAAAAATTAGGCTAAGAGATTTGACACTGCAATGAATTGTTTTCTATTCTTACAATTTGTCAGTGTATAAGTTATTATTATTATTTTTAAATGATCCATATACGGTTTTTCTTTTACACTTTTAAAAATGCTAATCATAGCACTTTAACCTAAGAAACATGTGTTTAGTTGTGCTCATTATAACTGCAGGACCAGTGTCCTGCCGCGAGCGTTGCGTTCAGAGGAAGCGCAGTGTCGTTCCGGAAGCAACGGAATGTCAGTGGGCGGGGCTTCAGTCTGTCGTCAACGGCGGCGTGCGGAGTGAAGAGTGTCACCAATAAACATACGCGTCATTCAGTGTAGCCTGGATCTTTAATGCATGAGCCGGACGCGCCGCTTCTGATATGGACGTGTAGCGACGGGTGAAATCGTTTCTGGTACTGAAGGTAAGACTGCAGCGTGTATGATTTTCGATTACAAATTCATCCTTAGGGCTGTCATTATTGGAAGTAGTTTAGTTAGCGTCCCATATGGGGTACAGCAGTGTCTATTATAGCAGATATAACGGGACCCCATCGCGACTTCCGTCTGAAATGAGCCCTCATGTGCGATATGTGATCCTGAGTGGGACGAAAGGGCTTGTCCATTAAAATGCAATATTGATACTGGTCAATCAACCTGCTGATACAGGCCTGAACACGGTCAATGTGAACACATGTCTTCACTTATAATGTACTGATGTAGTTTTGTTTGATATCTCTTGATGTGTTATTTATCTACTGTACTGCTTATTTTATTTTAAGACTTGTAACTTTGTACTTTGACATTGGGATTATTATACCTTTGCCCCAATAAATTATATTATGACATTTAAAGGCACTTTGTAAGGAAATTAAATTATGTCATTCACTCACTTGCATGTTATTCCAAACCCATATAGTTTTATTTTATTTTGTAGAGCACGAAAAGAGGTCCAACTTTATATTAGTTGCCTTTAACGATTTAGGCTATGTATTCGCATAAAAAAAATAAAGAAATAATTGTTAAATACAATGTGCTTGTGTTGTATTGCAAAACACTTTTGCTGCTATTGAGGTGGGATATACAAGATTGGGGACAAGTTTGGTGGTTAGGTTTAAGGCATTACAGATGTGTTTACACAAAATAATTGCAGCTGTAATTGCATGTAGTTAAATGTTTTTAAAATGTACATGTATCTGCACAATAAGTGCATTGTATCAAATTATTAATTTAAGTAGTAGGCTACTATAGTATTTCAAAGGCACTTAATTTAAAGTGGGCCCCAAAAAGGAGATGTTTTCAAGAATGTTCACACTGCTCTACTCCATACAGCAAAAGCATATAGGCTGTCAAGCTCTAAAGAAACGGACTAAAAAGCATCATAAAAATAGCCTTTTTAGACACTTTTTTTTCACAAAAAACGAATACATTTCATTGCACTTGTGCATGACAGTCAAACCTGTTAGTGATCATAAGCAAGGGGTTAATTGGACTGGAATGATTGTGTCTGGAATTGGTGTTTGGCTTTAAGGTTTTGTCTTTTTTAATGTCAAAATGACTTAGTGATGGAACCGATGAAGGTAACACCCATCTGATGTCATCATTTTGTGAAATTATGAAATAAAATTCAACCAAATGTGCTGCCATTTCCATGGAAGCTTGTTTCCACCACGGAATAACATCAACAACAAAAGTTATTGCGACTTTTTATCTTACAATTCAGATTTTTTTTCTCTCACAATTTGGACTTTTTTCTCAAAATGTTGAGTTTTTTCCCCCCTCAGAATTGTGAGATATAAACTCAAAATTGCAAGGAGTTAGCTTGCAATTGCGATATGTTAACTGAGACGAAAAGTCAAAATTTTTAGATAAAAGCGCACAATTGTGGAAAAAACAAGCCATAATTGTGAAATAAAGTCCCAATTGCCATTTAAATTTTTTATTCCGTGGCGAAAACAAAAAAATCTGAATTGCGAGATGTAAACTGGCTATTACGAGTTGATAACTTCCAGTTGCAAGAAATAAACTCACAATTGTGAGAAAGAAAGTCAGAATTGTGAGATAAAAAGTCTCAATTTCCTTTTTGATTTGAATCATTACAATGGCCATTCGTCAGATTTCAGTTTGTGTTCCACACAAGTCCTAAATCTTTGGAATAACGTGAGGGAATTTTCCTTTTTGGGTGAGCTATGATTTCTTTAGGAATATTATTGTGCATTTTGTTTGATCTGATTTTTGAAAGCAAGACACCAAATGAACTTCTGTGTAGATTTTGACGTGCATTCCTGGTGACTCTGTTGTTATGGAGTTTGAGATTGCAGCAGTGCTGACAGCGCCGAGGAGAAACAACACATGCTCTTCTTCTACACTCATGATACTAGTACACAATCCCTTTCTCCTGATTTGGCCTGTATGTCTGCTAGTCTTGTAGTGTCATAATGTGGCATGTTTATTCACCGGAGTCGTGTTTGCACTGTAATTATAGCCATATGATATGCGGCTATGAATCCACCTGAATAGTCCCTGTAGAAATACAGGATAATTGAACTCTCAAGTCTTAAACTTTCTAGACGAACTTGTTTTTTTCCTTAATTTCCCTGAAATTACCTTATATTTCCTTTTTTGAAGTGATTTCAATCAAATTTTCAAGCAATTCAAAACCATCATGGTGAACAGTGTGCTTCTGGAGTGTCTCAGCTTAAGGAAATAATTAATTATTTATCTGCTTTAGGCTAATTTATCAGCCAAATTTTCTTACTGGGCCAATAACGATAACATTAAAAATGAACATGTAAGACCGATGCTGATATGGTGTCCGATATTATATCGTGCATCCCTGGATGGGACACACTTGCAGTGTTGTAAAAATGCAAGTGTTTATTTTGATTTTCAATACTTTGCATCAAACTGAATGTCTGGTCAGTAAGTCCCTATGTAACAGAGGACACCATTTAGTGGTGCTTCTAATTAATTGATAAAAAAGCAGTTGCAAAAGTTGTACAAAACATTCATATTTACACCAATAACATGTGCAAAGCTTTATGTTTTAATATCAAATTAATTTAAGTTGCAGTCGAATGTTTTCCTCAACATCTTCAAGGCATGTGAGTTCCTGAACCTGATGCATGATGGGATGCGTATTGGTGGTATTCAAGAATAAGGGCAATGAGCTTTGGCGTTTTTAAGACCCGGGACAGTCTTGCACACTTACGTCCTGTTGCGTCTATGCGCTCTCAAGTGTGGGTATTTGGACTGGCCCTTTGCTTGCGTTCATATTTCAGTTGACCCGCACCGATGTTCAGTTGAAATGTAAAAATTTGGGTCTCGGCCCGCTTCCAAACAAACTCTGGTGCGATTTGACTGAAATATGAACGCAACGACATGGAACAAAGAGACTTGTCCAAAGGCACACTTGTTTGGTGCACACCAAGGTTCGAATGGCATTCACACTCATTGAAATGAACCGCGCTAACAAAGCAATCGCACTAGAGTTCATTTTAATCAAACCAAACCTGCCAAGTGTGTTGGTAAATTTGTTAATTTGTTTTATCAAGGTTTGAGTTTCTCTCAGGAAGTGTTTTCTGGAGTTTTCACTGGTTGTTTTAAAGGGGTGGTACAATGCCCTTTTCACAAGATGTAAAATAAATATCTGATGTCCCCAGAGTGTGTATGTGAAGTTTTAGCTAAAAATACTCCACAGATATTTTTATATAGCATGTTAAAGTTGTCACTTTTTGAGGGTGAGCAAAAACGCACCGTTTTTGTGTCTGTCCCTTTAAATGCAAATGAGCTGCTGCCTCCCAACACGGAGGGGGCGGAGCTTCAAGAGCTCGCGTCCTTTTACCTCACACAGACATGAGGTGCGTTCCATTCGACAGGGTCCCTACGCAGTGTTCACTGCTCCCTACTCCCTGAGCGCGGTATATCAGTTGAAGTGGAATTCACTGACAATAACCGCTCATTTGGAACGCCCTGCAAACGTCATCAAAGAAAGTCAACGACGGGGTCGCGCAGATTATGATATAACATAAATATATATAGGACTACATTCATATTTACATTTTTATTTACGATCACATTTAAAATATGTACACTATACAATAAAAAAAAACATTGAGTACTATATAATGAAAACCGTATGTTTATTATACACTTTAATGACTATTGCTGCTATTACTTGACTATTAACAGAATTGAAGCCCTGCTGTAACTGTCATGCAAAATGAAAATGAACTTTTGTTTGGTTAACTATATGTGTTTTTAATCAATGGTCATATAATTGCATAGCGGTCTCGTGCGCCTTCTTCCCGCGCACAGCCGTATAGAGAGCCTAAGTCCCTCCCCTTCCAGTTGACCGCCATGGGACCTTATTTCGGAAAAATATTGTATGGTAGTCAATGGCGAGAGACAGCAAATATTTTGATCTCTTTTGAATTGTGCCCTGAATTACACATATGATGTTTGTCAATTTAAAAGATACATTTTAAAGTCAAGAAAGTCACAGTTTGATGTAAAACTGTTGAGGTATAGCCTAAGACTGTGAAAATACGTAATTACAAACCGAAAAGGCGCATATGTGACGTCATACCTTTTCACTCAATGAATGAAGCTAACTTTACTGAAGCTAACGTCTGTCATTTTTTCTATAGTCTTACGTTATAATCGTAAAGTTACGCCGTGATGCCTGAGTGTTTTGTACCAGACTGCACACACACGAGCAACGGTGACGTATAGTGCGAGACGAGAGATGTAGTTCATTGAGCGATTTTCACATAAAACTAAATGTTACTCTTCTGTTTTATGACAAACTGCGACTTTCTTTACTTTCATAATTATCTTTTAAATTGACAAACATCATATGTGTAATTCAGGGCACAGTTCAGAAGCGGAGGGGCGGGACTTAGGCTCTCTAAAGTACACAGTTCTGACAGGTGATGACGTGGTGCGCGCAATGACAGTTGGGTGATCATCGCTCTCCACTTCCTGTGAAGTGATGTATCGATGTTCCCTTATTCCCTATGCCGTGCGCAGTGCCCTTCGTTCGAACTGAACATGTTCGCTCCCTTCGGATTGGAATCTCACTTAAAGTCCGCGTGAACCGGAAGTAGCAAACGACTTTTCTCAAGTGTTGTGACGCATTTCCGAGTGAAAGGGAATATTGAACAGAGGGCAGGGTTTTACTTTAGCGCTCCTCCTCTCCATCTCCCGCCCATAGCAGAGTAACGGGTTGAGGGGAGTGGTTAAGCGATTAACCAACCCAAGTCGTCAAGCCTATGTCATCAGAAAAAGAACCATTCCAGACCCGGAAGTAACTTTTCAGACTTTGATTAAAGATAACTTCAGCAAACAATTTTTTCCCGTGTATTAACTTGCACGGATTAATTGTTCACCACAAGACTAGTAATATCCGCTAACAAAGTAAATAGGGTCAATTTTGATTTCATGCCGACTTTAAGATGGTGGAATACCCTGTGAAGTCCACTTACGGTCGAATGGAACGCACCTATGCACTGAAAATTTAAAAAAACTTTTAGCCTTTAAAGGGGACCTATTATGCCCCTTTTCACAAGATGTAAAATAAGTCTCTGATGTCCCCAAGTGTGTATGTGAAGTTTTAGCTCAAAATACCTAACAGATCTTTTTTTTACAGCATGTTTAAATTGTCACTTTTTGGTGCTCAGAAAAACGCGCTGTTTTAGTGTTGTGCCCTTTAAATGCAAATAAGCTGCTGCTGCACGGCACAGGGGGCGGAGCCTCACGAGATCGCACTCAGTCTCAGGACAATTTCATCTCACGGAATGATGATGATAATAATATCAGAAACTCTCAGTAACGGTGTTCATTTCGAACCGGAGTCGGACAATAATGCCTACGGTGTCAGAGAATATATGCTGTATGAAGTTGGAACAGGTATAGTTTAGTTTAATTACGATTATTATAACGTATTTGTCATCTGCTTGTATGTATCCACTATTAATAGCCTACAAGCCTGCTGTTGCAGACCCCGTCCTGATGATTAAAAATATACTGATGAGTTTAATAAAGTTTATTGTACATCACACAAAAGATGAAGCGTCAGTTTTACTCCAGAAAATCACCAAGAGCTGAGTAAACTCAGTATAAGAAGTGCGTAACGTTACATAAACGAATTTCGGTAGTTGAGGGAGCATTTTCTTTGAAAACTAACGTTAAATGAATCCACCTCGTCTTCAGCGGCTGCCTCAGATTTCGGGAGTAAATAGAGAGAGCTATGTCGATTACATCCAGCTACACAACAACGCTTGGGAGACATTCTCGTCAGTGTAGCAATGGCGGCTGTGTGTACAACTCGCTGTGAACTCGATCAGGGCGGTTCTATGTTTAAACGGCAGTGTCTGTCAACACTCGTGGGCGGGGCCTGTGGCTTTAGTGACGTCACTAAAGCCGCATTCTGAGAACAGGTCGTTGGGAGACACTGCTTATGATTTATGGGGATTAATAAAAAAGGAGTGAGTGGATTTTTATCACTATTGGGTGTTTGTGTACACACACTGCCAACACACATTTATGTCCAAACAGCTTGCAAAAGTGAATTTTGCATATAGGTCCACCGCAGTCAGACAATAATGAAGTGACAACATGTAAAAGCAACAGGACATTTCTGAATGGTTAGTTGATTAATTGATGTATCTTATGTGTAGTTATCTTCTAGTCATTGATTATCATATATTCTGTCATGATAATCTATAAACTGCGGTCCAGGGGGGCAGCGTTTATGTAAATTCTAGGGTTGGTGATGTCACTAACCCGGGAGGAATGTCGTGTAGTCGCTACCAGACGTTTGTTGTAGTCCTTAAAAAGCCATTTATTTTAAAGAAAATATCTTCCTTTGCTTTGAACTTTGAGCGTCGTAACTTTGCAGAAGTTGTTTATGCTCAAACAGCAACATTACACACTAACTAAAGTTAGAAAAGTGAAATCATAATCAACCACCCCTTTAATGAGTCTCTTCAGGCTATTTCATGGTTCATAATAATTTGCAAAGTTTCTCACCATTAGAAACTATTGTAGATGAGATTTTAGCTTTTCATATAGTTTGGTTTTGTGGCAGGAAGTTGACCTCTAATCAGCACAAATGAGCATTGCCTTTCCGGTAGAGGAAGATCACAAGACAGAAGAGGAAGATTGAGAAAGTCACGAGTGATGGATGACTCTGAATGTTGCATAATTCGTTTTTTTGAGCAGTTGACATAACCTACCTATTTTTTTTTTTGCAGTGTTTTTTTTTTTTTTAAATTCAAAATATGAATGTATGTTTTAGATGCTTTGAAAGTTTTTTAATCACCTTTTAGTGTTTTTGCAGTGCACTTAAACAGTCCTGCGGCATGACAAATACATTTTTTATAGCATTTTTACATTTGTGAATAGTGGGTGCTAAGATGTTCTAGTTTTTAGTGCATTGCCATAGGGTTGCTAGATTGTTCCGGGTTGTTGCTTACTGACCCAAGTAGTTCTGATCGCTTCGAACAGTATTTGAGGAAGCATGCATGCCTGTAGCACAAACAGAAGCAGGATCTTGAGTTAACATTCAATTCAATTCAATTCAAGTTTATTTGTATAGCGCTTTTCACAATACACATTGTTTCAAAGCAGCTTTACAGAAAATGCATTTCAAAAATATACATACAAAAATACAGTTAGTTAATCATGAAATTTAGGGCATAACATATCGCCGGCGTTGGGTCGTCTCTTCACAGGCGTCGAGTCGTCTCATCACAGGCGTTGGGGCATCTGAAGTCTCCATGAGAGGCTGGATACTAACTGGAGCTGACAAACTCTATTTGAGTTATCTCGGGACAGGCGTCCCGAGATAACAACAAAAAAGGCAGATGGGAAATAATTAGCGTAGCTGCTGTTCTTAATATGAATGCATTTGATCTGATTTAACTGTAGTATAAAAGGTATGAGATGCATCATGTGAATGCTTGGCTAAAGAGATGCGTCTTTAATCTAGTTTTAAACTGGGAGAGCGAGTCTGAGCCTCGGACAGTATCAGGAAGGCTATTCCAGAGTTTAGTAGCTAGATGTGAAAACGCCCTCCCTCCTTTAGTGGACTTAGATATCCTAGGTACGACCAGAAGCCTCGAATTTAGCGATCTTAAAGAGCGCGATGGAATATATGGCGATAGAAGATCTCTTAAATACACAAGAGCTAAACCATTTAGGGCTTTATAGGTCAGTAACAATACTTTGTAATTGATACAGAACTTAATAGGTAACCAGTGTAGAGATGATAAAATTGGTGTTATATGATCATATTTTCTTGACCTAGTAAGAACTCTAGCGGCTGCATTTTGGACTAACTGTAGCTTGTTTACGGAGGATGCAGGACAACCAGCTAATAAAGCATTACAGTAATCTAGTCTCGAGGTCATGAATGCATGAACTAACTTTTCTGCATCAGAAACTGAGAGCATGTTACGTAGCTTAGCAATGTTTCTAAGGTGGAAAAAGGCTGTTCTTGTGACATTTGAAATATGATTTTCAAAAGACAAGTTGCGGTCTAGTATAACACCCAGGTCTTTTACTGTAGAGGATAAAGTAACAGGACGTCCATCTAGATTAAGGTTGTATTGTAAGAGGATTTGTGGGCAGTTTTTTGGACCAATCAGTAATACCTCCGTTTTATCTGAATTTAATAGAAGAAAATTACACGTCATCCAATATTTTATATCTTTAACACACTCTGTCATTTTAGATAATTTAGTGTTATCATCTGGTCTAGATGAAATATATAATTGAGTGTCATCAGCATAACAGTGGAAACTTATTCCATGTTTTCTTATAATATTACCAAGTGGCAGCATATAAATTGAGAATAGCAGGGGGCCTAATACAGATCCCTGCGGCACTCCATAATTTACTGACGTTATCTTTGATTTTTCCCCATTTAAATGGACAAAATGGTAACGGTCTGATAGGTACGATCTAAACCAGCTTAATGCCTGTCCCTGAACACCAGTGTAATTTTGAAGTCGATCTAAGAGTATTTTATGATCTATAGTGTCAAACGCAGCACTAAGATCGAGTAAAACTAGTATTGAGATACAGCCTTGGTCAGAAGCTAAAAGTAAATCATTTGTAATTTTAACCAGCGCAGTTTCTGTGCTATGATGTGGCCTGAATCCAGACTGAAACTTTTCATAGATATCGTTTTCTTGCAAGAAAGAGCACAGTTGAGCGGACACAACTTTTTCTAGTATTTTAGACATAAATGGAAGATTTGAAATGGGTCTGTAATTTGCTAGGTTATTTGGATCTAATTGTGGTTTCTTAATAAGAGGTTTTATAACTGCCAGCTTGAATGTTTTTGGAACATGTCCTAAAGATAGAGACGAGTTAATAATATTGAGAAGAGGCTCTTCCACTACAGGTAACACTTCTTTCAGTAGTTTAGTGGGTATTGGATCTAATAAACATGTTGTTGGTTTAGATGCAGTAATAAGTTTATTTAGCTCTTCCTGTCCTATAGTTGTAAAGCGCTGTAGTTGATGTTGAGGGGCGATAATTGAGGCTGAATCATAAGACGCTGTCAAAGATTGTACATTTACAATTGTGTTTCTGATGCTTTCTATTTTCTCAGTGAAGAAATTCATGAAATCATTACTATTAAAATGTAACGGAATATTTTGTTCAGGTGATGTCTGTTTATTTGTTAATCTAGCCACGGTGTTAAATAAAAACCTTGGATTGTTTTGGTTATTTTCTATTAGTTTGCGTAGATGCTCAGACCTGGCTGCTTTTAGAGCCTTTTTATAACGTGACATACTGTCTTTCCACGCGATTCTAAAGACCTCTAAATTAGTTTGTTTCCATTTGCGCTCTAAGTTACGAGTTTCTCTCTTGATAACATGCGTAGCACTGTTGTACCATGGTGCTTTAGTTTTCTCTCTAACCTTTTTTAATCTAATTGGTGCAACAGTTTCTAATGTACTAGAGAAAATGGTGCTCATACTGCTAGTCATTTCCTCTAGTTCCTCTGTTTGTTTGGGTTCACTGAGGAGCGGAGATAGATCAGGTAAGCTATTCAAGAATCTATCTATAGTGGTTGGAAGGATTGTTCTGCCTGGTCGATAACGTGGCGCAACATGACACATTTCAGCCGTACGTAGTATGCAAGTTACCATGTAATGATCAGTGACATCATCACTTTGCGGTATAATATCTATATCGGTTGGATCGGTTCCATATGATATAATTAAATCTAGAGTATGATTAAGACGATGAGTGGGACCACTAACGTTTTGCTTGACCCCAAAGGAGTTTAATAAATCTGTAAACGCAGCTCCTAACGCATCATTTGTGTTATCAACGTGTATGTTGAAATCTCCAACAATTATTGCCTTATCGGCATTGACCAATAGATCTGAGAGAAAATCTGCAAACTCTTTTAGGAAATCAGCGTAAGGCCCTGGCGGTCTATATACGGTAGCCAAGGCTAGAGATAATAGGGATTTCTTTCTTACATCTAGGAGCGTAACATTTAGAACAAGTACTTCAAACGAATTAAACCTGTGGCCTGTTTTCTGAGTAACATTAAGAATATCTCTATAGATTGTTGCAACACCGCCGCCACGACCAATCAGACGGGGCTCATGCTTATAACCGTATCCTGGTGGAGTGGACTCATTAAGACCGAAATAATCATTTGGTTTAAGCCAGGTTTCAGTAAGGCAGAGTACATCAAAGCTATTATCAGTGACCATTTCATTTACAATAACCGCCTTAGGTGTAAGCGATCTAATGTTTAGAAGACCTAGCTTTAGAAATTGTTTTTGTTCACTAATATTGAGATTTTCTGGTTTAATCACAATTAGATTTTTCTTAGATCCTGCAGTAGATTTATTGTTTGGCCTCACTAAATGAGGAATAGACACAGTTTCTATAAAGTGTTCTACACTGGTACTTATATCAATTAATTTGGGACAGCAAAGAATGTGATTTGGACTTTGACTTACTAGTCATATGGTGTGTAACGTCTTGGAGATGTTGTCCAACAGAACAGCCGCTCCGATTCTGCTGGGGTGCAGGCCATCAGCACGGTAGAGCCTAGGTCGCTCCCAAAACAGATTCCAATTATTTACAAAGAGCAGTCTCTGTTCATTACACCATGACATCAACCATTCATTTAGTGCAAACAATCTACTGAACCTTTCTTGTCCTTGTCGGTACGTGGGAAGCGGTCCAGACACGACGATCTTTGCTTCAGGCGATGTTCTGCGTACCGTCTCGATCAGGCTCCTGTAGTCCCTCTTCAGAACCTCCGTCTGCCGCAGCCTGATGTCGTTCACCCCCGCGTGCAGCACGACAGCTCCGACGCGCTCGTCACCGTTCAGGATCTCGGGGACCTGCGCAGCGACATCGAGAACACGAGCACCAGGAAAGCAGTGAGTGCGCACCATACCTTTACCTGAGGTAGCGCGGACATGCCGGACCATGGAACTGCCGATGATCACAGCGTCGTCGCGTTCCGTCTCGCGAAGAGGGGAGAAGCGGTTCCGGGTGGAGATCTCGAAGACCGGGAGGGGCGGAGAGGTCCTTGCTCTGGTCCTGGCTCGTGTCTTCCGCTGTGGCATCATCCAGGGTCCATGGTGCTGTGTCGGTGTCGGGGTAAACGAAACCAGGGGTGCTCGGGTCCTGTGCAGAGAAATACACGGAGTAGAGGAGGCCGGAGTCGAAAAGTTACTAACCACTGACTTGTGAGCATCGGCGCGTGATGCTTCAAGCGCTGATCGTCGGTCTCGCAGCTCGGCCTGCCTCCCCAGCAGATCACGGATCTGCTTCTCCACGGACTCCAGCTCCAACCGCACCGAATGCAGCTCAAACGTGTCCTCACCTGCACTCAGAGGTAGACACACATCCGATATATTCGCCATTATGACAGATGAACAATAAATTAGCAGTGATGCTACCAATATCACTACTAATTTAGGACTGAAATCATGGATAGAACCCGTATCCTTCCAGTGATTCGAGTGTAAATAAGACGGTCGATAGGCGAGACCACGCGTGCAAATGCTAGCGGGCTAACTTAACGTTAGAGATAGTAACGGAAGTTCGGAAAGTTGGATATAACCAGCGATATCAAAGCAATCCGATTGTTTTTTTATAGAGAGTAACGTTAGTATCGGAGATATGTTCACATGCTCACAAACTAACAGTTAAGCGATTCGAAACACAAACTCCAAACACAACCAAAGCGGTTCGAACACAGACACAAACTTCAAACACAAACAAGCGATTCGAAGCACAAGCACAAACACAAACTCCAACACAAACAGAGCGATTTCAGTGATTCGAGTGTAAATAATACGGTCGATAGGCGAGGCCACGCGTGCAATGCTAGCGGGCTATCGTTAGAGATAGTAACGGAAGTTCGGAAAGTTGGATATAACTAGCGATATCAAAGCAATCCGATTGTTTTTTATAGAGAGTAGTATCGGAGATATGTTCACACGCTCACAAACTAACGTTAACGTTAACAGTTAAGCGATTCGAACACAAACTCCAAACACAACCAAAGCGGTTCGACCACAGACACAAACTTCAAACACAAACAAGCGATTCGAAGCACAAGCACAAACACAAACTTCAAACACAACAAGCGATTCGAAGCACAAGCACAAACACAAACTTCAAACACAACAAGCGATTCGAAGCACAAACACAAACTCCAACACAAACAGAGCGATTTCAGTGATTCGAGTGTAAATAAGACGGTCGATAGGCGAGGCCACGCGAGCAATGCTAGCGGGCTATCGTTAGAGATAGTAACGGAAGTTCGGAAAGTTGGATATAACTAGCGATATCAAAGCAATCCGATTGTTTTTTATAGAGAGTAGTATCGGAGATATGTTCACACGCTGGAAAAATAGAAAATGCTCGTTTCTAAATTAGTGTAAAGAACAAAATCAACGATTTATGAATCAAGTCGACGGAGCTTCAAACACAAACACAGCGCTCACTCGCGACGCATGCCCTGAACATCCTGAACTTGGATTTGTTTTTTTGTTTTTTAAATGTGCAGTAGTGGTACCTCAAATTATTCAATATAGTCTCAGTCTCAGTTAACATGGTCATAAAAATGTATAGTTATGCAAGAATTGGCAGTAGTGTCTAAAATGTAGGTGAGGTATAGCATTTTGCCATAGTGAAGTTGCCATCTTCTTAAATAGCTTGTTGGATTTTGAACATATTAAGACTCTGGCAGTGTCTGGTAAAAAAAAAAGGTTCATCAAGTGTTTTATAAAGGTTGTTTTTTCTTAAAACATTTGGTAACTTACACTTCCGTCTGTTGAACAGATAACATGCACGGCTGTAGCTTTGGGTTTCTTCAGTGAGTTGGCACACTTGTGTGTCTGTTTGTTTTAAGGTGTGTCTATGTGTGACTTACTCACAACAACTATCCATGCAGTTTCAAGAAGGTGACATTATTCATATAAGATCATCATTTCACTTTATGCATCTGTTTGATCATTAGTATCCTATGGGCTCAAATAATTCAATACCTACCTAGATGATACCTAGTAGATCGCCTCTGCGGTGCTAGAGTGTTCTTGGTGGTTGCCAAAGTGTTGCTACGTGGTTGTTCTGAGTGTTTAGCACATTGCTATCGCTAAATCTGAAATCAAATGCTTCCTTACTATATAGTATGCGAAAAACTGTATGCCAAAAGAGTAGCATTACATTTTTAACAATTCCGAATTCACAATACTCATTACTCATAAAAGAGTAGGCAAAAAGTCCCCGCATGACCTAGGCTACTACTTCCGGTTATGAGATTATGAAGTGTGCATACGATGGACACTTTATATCCCATGAGGCCACAGGAGAGGATTTGTGAATGACAGTGAAGCGACTTAACTGCCGCTGGTAGATCACGTGACAGTAACAAGATGGTGGATGTTGTTGTTCATACAAATTTAATTCATACTTCCCATATTAATACTATATGTGACCCTGGACCACAAAACCAGTCACATGGGTAATTTTTTTTTGAATTTATACATCACGAATAAGCTGAATAAATAAACTTTCCATTGATGTATGTTTTGTTAGGATAAGACAATATTTGGCCGATATACAACTATTTGAAAATCTGGAATCTGAGGGTGCAGTAGGAAATGTACAAAATATCTTCACGGAACATGATCTTTATTTAATATCCTAATGATTTTTGGCATAAAAGAAAAATCGATAATTTTGACCCATACAATGTATTGTTGACTATTGCCACAAATATACCCGTGCGACATGTGACCGGTTTTGTGATCCAGGGTCACATATAGAACATACTTTTTTTTTTAAAGGTCTTGCTGTAAATTCCAATTCAAAGTCAAATGTAGTACATACTCGTATAGTATGTGATTTTGGACGCCCTGTATATATTTTATAAACTCTTCTATGGTGTTCAAAAGTTACCACCCCCCAAGTCTCTATGATATTCTGGTTTCTAAATCACTCTCATTTGATTGTTTTTATTGTTCAGCAAGTGAAATGTCTGATTGCTTGGAAAATGAACAAGCTTGGTTCTCGTTTTGTTGCTTTGTCAGAGGATGGGAGCAGTGAGCGCTCACTGGAGGAGATGTCATTCGGTCGACTCCTGCGACGTGCATCATCCAAAGCCTCAGACCTTTTGACGTTTAACGTGGGCACGGGGGGATCACGGACCGTGCTGGATGGAGAGATCATCTTCTCCAAGAACAATGTGTGTGTGCACCCGGCCGAGCCCCTGCCTGGACTGCCTGAACATCACCCAGGTACCACACACACACACACACACACACACACACACACACACACACACACAACCTACAGTACACCTGTTTATACATTATATTATAAAAATGTTTTTGAAAGAAGTCTCTCATGCTCACCAAGGCTGCATTTATTTGATCAGAATTACAATAAAAACTTTAACATTGTGAAATATTATTACCATTTTAAAAGAGATGTTTTCTATTCTCATATATTTTAAAATGTAATTTATTCCTGCGATCAAAGACAAATTTTCAGCATCATTACTCCAGTCCTCAGTGTCACATGATCCTTCAGAAATCATAATAATATGCCGATTTGGTCCTCAAGAAATATTTCGGATTATTATCACTGTTTTAAAACAGTTTTGCTGCTTAATGTTTATTGTGGAAACCGTAATACTTTTTTTCCCAGGACTCTTTGATGAATAGAAAGTTTAAAAAAACAGCGTTGATTTGAAACAGAAATCTTTTGTAACACCATAAATCATTTTTGTCACTTTCGAGTTTCGATAAATGTAATGTGTCCTTGCTGAGTAAATGTAGGCTATTAATTTATTTACAGAAGTAAACTTGCTTTTCACTGTTTATTGTCACTAATTGTGTCAAACTTAGAAATGTGTTTACAGTATTAATCCAGATAGAATTTAATCTTTTAAATAAAAAATACATATTTGTGAAATCATGATACATTTGTGAATGTATTTTTGTGTAAAAAGAATATTATCAATATGATGTTTTTTCATAGTTACAGATTACTCTTGTTATTTTGCACTAAACCTGTAGATTCAGTCTTTTTTTTGCAATTGTATTAATATTTGATTATTTTATATTAATCTATAAAAGTGATGCAGTGTTGTGGATGTTTAGTTAACAAGTAGCCTTGCTACAACATGCCTCGAATAAAACTCTTTCAGAGATCTGATGCCTCTAATAATCCCAGCACACCGTGACCCGGCAAGTTGCGTCAAGTCAGCCAATCAGCTTCGAGGCTGCCAGATTGAGAGTTTTTTTTCTTTCGTTCAGGTTACCTGTGTGTGCACCTGGAGAAAGACGAGACCCTCGGCTCCACCCTCATCCTCACCTGGGTGCCCAACTCCCGCATCCAGCGGCAGGACGAGGAGGCGCTCCGTTACATCACGCCCGAAAGCTCACCCGTCCGTCGCAACCCCCGACGGCGAGCCCACCGGAGCCACTCTCGCCCGCCGCCCGCCCCTGAGGAAGAGGAGGATGAAGAGCCGCCTTTACAGAACCAGCAGCTTTTGGAAGAGGCCGATGAAGGCTCCTGCGAGCTCTCTGCGGACGAGGTGAGCCGCGACAGCACCCTCGGCTCGGACTCGGACACCTTCTCCTCGCCCTTCTGCCTGTCCCCGGTCAGCGAGGCTCTGGGCGAGAGCAGCAGCTCCGTGTTCCTGGATAACGAGAGCAGGTGAGGAAACGTACATGCAGAAATAGACAGAACTGATGATAAAGGGTTTGCGTTTGTGCAACACGGGGTCATTTCAAGGCTGTAAACGTCATAGATATGGTCATTTGATTTGATTTGATACTCTTGGATGCTGCTAGGATGGAAAAAAGTTTTAAAAGTAAAAATTTGAGGCTGGTTTACTTTGGCGGTCTAACAGGGCTCGTCAATGTCAAAATGATTGAGGCGGCCAATTAAATCAAAGAAGGCGGGGCTTACCGTTACAGATACGGTACATGAATTCCAGCACGCCGCTTTAGTTTTTTAAATGCGAATGAGTGCGAGGTAAGATGTAAGTAGCTAAGCATTTTAATATTTGCCAACTGTCTTATGATATACATGTTAAATGGCCAACAGTAATATCTAGTGATTCAAACTACTCAAATGTCGTCATTCTGAATTGAAAAATGTACAGTAGGATGAATCATTTACGTAATTTATGTAATTCATAATTGAATGTGACTAGACAAGAAACGTGTGAGGCTAGTTGAATGTGTCCATAGACTTAAAATGTATATTTTAGGTTTAGTGACTGCTTACCGTTTTTTTTTTTTTAGTTTTCACACTTTTGTCTTCACTGGTGTTTATCACTCTAATATGTTGATTTGATGCTCAAGAAACATTTCTGGAAACTGTGATGAAAAAAAAAGAGGATTCTTTGATGAATAGATCAAAATAACAGCATTTCTTTGAAATAATAAATCTATTTACTGGTACATATGATCAGATTTATGCATCAACAAAGCAAAATAAAAATATTAATTAAAACAAAACATCTTACTGACCCCTGACATTTGAACAGTAGTGTATATATATACACACACATATATATATATATATATATATATATATATATATATACACATACACACAGGTCCTTCTCAAAAAAATTGCATATTGTGATAAAGTTCATTATTGTCCATAATGTAATGATAAAAATTTAACTTTCATATATTTTAGATTCATTGCACACCAACTGAAATATTTCAGGTCTTTTATTCTTTTAATACTGATGATTTTGACATACAGCTCATGAAAACCCAACATTCCTATCTCAAAAAAATTAGCATATTTCATCCGACCAATAAAAGAAAAGGGTTTTTCATACAAAAAAAGTCAACCTTCAAATAATTATGTTCAGTTATGCACTCAATACTTGGTCGGGAATCCTTTTGCAGAAATGACTGCTTCAATGCGGCGTGGCATGGAGGCAATCAGCCTGTGGCACTGCTGAGGTGTTATGGAGGCCCAGGATGCTTCGATAGCGGCCTTAAGCTCATCCAGAGTGTTGGGTCTTGCGTCTCAACTTTCTCTTCATAATATCCCACAGATTCTCTATGGGGTTCAGGTCAGGAGAGTTGGCAGGCCAATTGAGCACAGTAATACCATGGTCAGTAAACCATTTACCAGTGCTTTTGGCACTGTGAGCAGATGCCAGGTTGTGCTGAAAAATGAAATCTTCATCTCCATAAAGCTTTTCAGCAGATGGAAGCATAAAGTGCTCCACAATCTCCTGATAGCTAGCTGCATTGACCCTGCCCTTGATAAAACACAGTGGACCAATACCAGCAGCTGACATGGCACCCCAGACCATCACTGACTGTGGGTACTTGACACTGGACTTCAGGCATTTTGGCATTTCCTTCTCCCCAGTCTTCCTCCAGACTCTGGCACCTTGATTTCCGAATGACATGCAAAATTAGCTTTCATCCGAAAAAAGTACTTCGGACCACTGAGCAACCGTCCAGTGCTGCTTCTCTTCGCTGTTTCTGGTTCAAAAGTAGCTTGACCTGGGGAATGCGGGACCTGTAGCCCATTTCCTGCACGGTGGCTCTGGATGTTTCTACTCCAGACTCAGTCTGCCACTGCTTCGGCAGGTCCCCCAAGGTCTGGAATCGGTCCTTCTCCACAATCTTCCTCAGGGTCCGGTCACCTCTTCTCGTTGTGCAGCGTTTTTTGCCACACTTTTTCCTTCCCACAGACTTCCCACTGAGGTGCCTTGATACAGCACTCTGGGAACGGCCTATTCGTTCAGAAATTTCTTTCCGTCTTACCCTCTTGCTTGAGGGTGTCAATGATGGCCTTCTGGACAGCAGTCAGGTCGGCAGTCTTACCCATGATTGCGGTTTTGAGTAATGAACCAGGCTGGGAGTTTTTAAAAGCCTCAGGAATCTTTTGCAGGTGTTTAGAGTTGATTAGTTGATTCAGATGATTAGGTTAATAGCTCGTGTAGAGAACCTTTTCATGATATGCTAATCTTTTGAGATAGGAATTTTGGGTTTTCATGAGCTGTATGCCAAAATCATCAGTATTAAAACAATAAAAGACCTGAAATATTTCAGTTGGTGTGCAATGAATCTAAAATATATGAAAGTTTAATTTTTATCATTACATTATGGATAATAATGAACTTTATCACAATATGCTATTTTTTTGAGAAGGACCTGTATATATACATACACACATATATACATACACACATATATATGTATATATATATACATGCACACATATATATATATATATATATATATATACATACACACACAGACACACACACATATATATATATATATATATATATATATATATATTTATATACACACACACATATATATATATATATATATATATATATATATATATATATATATATATATACACACACATATACACACATGTGTGTATATATATATATACACACACACACACACACACACACATATATATATATATATATATATATATATATATATATATATATGTGTGTGTGTGTGTGTGTATGTATGTATATTTGAATTTATGTCCTGGTGCCTGACAACTTTATTTATTTATTATTACGATTATTTATTTGTGATCTTAAATTATAATATCTTTTATCATCTTACCAGACCATGTAACATTTTGAATTGAAGTTGCGTGTGAGGCGTTGAATTGCACCAGGTGTGTGTTCAGTGGATGTTAGATGTTAGCATGTGTCTGTCATGCGGCTGCAGGTCTGTGTGTAGTAAGAGGAGCTGCTCAGAGCTTATTCATAATTCATAGACCATCTCAGCATGACTTATTACATTTTTCAGTACAACAGCATCATGTGTTTCTGCTCTGAACCTCTACAGCATCCTGTGATCACAGTCCGTCCCTTCAGAAGTGTTACCACAGATTTAATGATAGAACGCTTTTGTTGTCAACCGTTTTTGTAATGGAATAGCACCATGATTACTGATTAGTGTATACGGCATGACATTTTTTTTAAAGTATGTGGAATGACACATTATGCAGCAAGAAGTTATGTTTTAAGACATATAATATTTATACTTGCTAACCCAGAAGTAAATAATTATTATTTTAGAATTTTATATGTGTATATATATATATTTTTAAAAAATATTTTATTGAAATAACTGTTTATGTTTTATAGTATTTTATGTTATATTATATATATATATATATATATATATCATTTTAGAATATATACAAAATAATAATAATAATGCTAAAATAAACGTAGGACTTTTCAATAAAAATAGAATCAAATTTGCAGGGAAATCCTACTTACTGTTTTTCACCGTAAGTAATAAGATAATTCTTTCTTTGCACTTTTGAAAACTTTTATATTTTAATGTTATTCTCTGAATATAATACACTCTGAATATTATAGTTGTAATGCTCCACGGTGGCCACATGGAGGAGACATTACAGGGCGATATGCATGAGAGAAGTGCAGGTTGGCAGGGAGAGATCTCAGTCTGTGATGGTCCACAGATTCCCTCCCCCTGCTCTGCTTCATCTAGCATTCCCTCTTTCTCCATGATTTCCTCCCTTTGTTATTTGGCCTCAGCTGCGGGGGTGAGGCCGGGACACGAGCTGCCCATCGCATCATAAATATCAGTGGTTTGTGTTTGGCTTGAGACTGTGATGGACTGCCTCATTCCTCTGCGTTCTCTTTGGCCCGTTTTTTGCCATTCATTTTCTGGCTTCCACTTCCTCTTTGGATCCTTAATGTTTACGTTTGCCTGTTTCTGGCTCCTCTTTTAATCTGCCTGTAAAGTGTTCTTCCTCCTTCTCTTTCTCACTCTTACTTGCGAGTTTCACACTGGATGTTTTCTTCTCCTCCTCCTCTGTTGTTTTTCTTTTTCTCCCTTGTCATGGTTTGGCTCGCTCAGTATAGGATTTAAGGAATAAAGAAATCACGAATGAATCTTTGAGATCTGTAGCGTTTGTAGTGTGTACTTTGTAGCGTTTTGACCATTTCCCACCCTGTCTCTGATTTTTAGACAACACGGGCTGTTTTTCAATATGTAAATGACTTCTGTTATGATTGGCTAGCCTCTTATTATGTGAATTTAGAAACCACACTGAGTTATGAATGCTGATTTTTATTGTAAACACAAATGTGCTCATGGGTCTGTCAATACTATGGTCATTTCTGAATGACCTGCTTTATTTATATCTTGGTTTACAATATTTCTGTCTACTTAGTACATCAAACTTGTTTAATTTCGTTAGAGCAAGAAAACCCCAGTTTTGAGAGACAGAAAAGCTGGAAGTGTGGATGGCAGAGGTATAAAAACTCGAGATCCTGTGCCCAGTTGCAGACTTTGAGGTGATGTTTTGCTGAGGATGATGTAATTGTAATGTGTTAACAGTGTTGGACCGCTCTGGCTCTGGGGGTATTTGTTTCAGTATGATGTAATAAACAGCCCCTGAGGGGTTAGTGCCTGTCCCAGTGGGAGTTCAGTCCCTGGAAAAAACGTCCCTGAGACAGATTCACAGTTACCGGTTATTACAGAGATGGACGGATAGTTAGTTGGATCTCTATCTAACCTTAATTTATCATTTTCCTCCAATCTATCCAACTAACTAAATAATCAACCAACTAACTTCTATCAATCAAGTACGGTAGGTTAGTTCAGTTTAGTTACTTTATTTTCTCATGTCTCTCCTGTTATAACGCCTATATGGATATCCATCTAACTAACCAATCAATAAGCTAATTTATAGCTACAAATGTAGTTAGTTTGGTTTAGCTACCTTATTTTCTCCTGTTTATCCCTTTATTTACTAACATTTATGTGGCTATCCATCCAACTTCCATATAGTTGGTTAGTTTGGTTTAGTTAGGTTACCTTATTTTCTCCCAAACCAACGTTTATGGGCATATCATCAATCTATCCAACTAACTAACCAGTTAACTCACTTCCATCTTTTCATAGTTGGCCTCAGTTTAGTTACCTTATTTTCTTATGTTTCTCCTGATCTTAATTACTATTGATGTGGTTCTCTATCTATCCAACTATCTAACCATTCAACCAACTAGCTTCTATCTGTCCATCTAGTTGGTTAGTTTAGTTTAATTACCCTATTTTTTCCCTGTTTCTCCTGTTGCCTACTCATATTTATATGGTATACATTAGAGCTGTATATGATTCTGGATAATCTGAGAAGCACCTTTTTTTGTTATTTCAAATGGAGATCACGATTCTCTCTCGAGTCTGAAGACAACTATCCAAAATAAAATGACAAAATATTAATTGTTGCATTCTATTTAAAAATGTTGGGTGTAACGATGTAATCGATAATAAAATGATTATTCAAGGGTTTAATATAGACAAAAGCAAATCGTTGTTATTTAGGAATATTACATGGGTGTTTGAATCGAGAACACAATCTTTTTACAATTAATTGTGCAGCTCAAGTATACATTTATCTATCCTCCTAACTAACTAGTCAATTAACCAGCTAACTTCCACTTGTGCATCCAGTTGGTTAGTTCAGTTTAGTCACCTTATTTTCTCCTGTTTCTCATGTTCCTACCTATGAGGCTATCTATTCAACTAACTAACTAATCAATCAACCAACTAATTTCTACCTGTCCATGTACTGTAGTTGGTTAGTTCAGTTTAGTTGCCTTATTCTCTTTCTCCTGTTCCTTACTAACATCTATCTATGTGGCTGTCCATCCATCTATTCGATCCAACTAACTAACCAATTAACCAACTCCCTTCTATCATCTAGTTGGTTAGTTCAGTTTAGTTACCTAGTTTTTTTTGTTTTGTTTTTTATACCCGTTTCCCCTGTTCCTAACATCCATATAGGTATATACATCCATCTGTCCTTCTAACTATTCAATCAATCCACCAACTAACTTCTACCTGTCCATAGTTGGTTAGTTCAGTTTATCCACCTTATTCTCTCCTGTTTGTAAAGCCACCGAGGCTCACAGAGTAGAAAACAAGGGTCTGTAAAGAACATGAGATGTAACTTTGCACCGCGTGCTCTCTGTCACGGCCTCAGCCCGCCATATGGCCTCGTGTGTGTGTGATCCTGCTGTAGTGTGGACTCTGAAAGACCTCTCAAATACCACATGACCCATAAACCTTCGGCTCCCAGAGTGGATCAGTGACAGGGGACGTGTCTGGAGGTGCGTTTGGACTGTTAGACGTGCTCTGTTAGAGAAAAAGACGAGCGTGAGAGAGATGCAGAGGTCCCACGGTTCAGGTTACAGCTCTGGCTACAGCGAGGGGTCGAGAGACAGTTACAGAGAGACTCGCACAGCGAGAGAGAGAGAGAGAGAGAGAGAGAGAGAGAAGAGGGCTGTCAGGGGAAATTGGCTGCCAGGCTGCTTGATTTGTGTCTCTGCTTGGCTCCTGCCAGCACAATAACCTCCCAGCATTCCTCTCATTCCTCTTCACTTCCAGTGTCCTCGCACACACACACGCACGCACGCGCGCGCGATTCCATACCTACAGCTGTCGTTGAATTTCACACTGAAAACTCAACGGCAGAACGGATGAATTGGTTCAGAGATTTACAATAGAGAGAGCAGCTGAATTAGGCTGTCATGTGGAGCTCATCGAAAAGGTTTTAGATAGTTAACGCCTAATTAACTAGAAAATGGTAATCAAACGAAAATGCCTGATTAAGAAGTTGTTTTTACATGTATTTTATTCATAGAATATATAGAGTATTTTAGTATATATATTCTATTCTTTTAGTCTCTTAAGGGCAACATGGAATTATAAATAATCATATTACATTATATGTCTTATTGTGCATTATTCAGTGTTATTTCAGAGGAAAAAGCATTTGTATTTCATCAAAATGTAGATATTTCACATCTGAAATGACTACCACCTGCACGTCTATGGGTCATAGTTTGATGTCTATGTTAAACATAGCCATTTAGGTTTTGTTTTAGCAAATTGTCAGTCAAGTCGATCTTGATTCTTGCATGTACTGTAATGCATCACAATCCAAACATTTCCCAATGGATCGTTTTTTTCCTTCTCGTTGTTTTATTCAGGAATGCATTTCAAGAGTTAAATGGGTTGCTAGTGGCATTTGTTTTGTTTGTTTGTCTGCGGCGCAATGGACACCTTATGTAATTGCAAAAATAATGAGATAATTGCTCCTTCCTCTTAATTTCACTTTATTTACA
The DNA here is from genome assembly GCF_949152265.1 of Phoxinus phoxinus. Taxonomy (NCBI): domain Eukaryota; kingdom Metazoa; phylum Chordata; class Actinopteri; order Cypriniformes; family Leuciscidae; genus Phoxinus; species Phoxinus phoxinus. Next base: position 39,363,796 of record NC_136876.1, read on the forward strand.
TAGCAATTATCAAAATATACATTGTTCCAAAATGAATAGGAATTAATAGAAATGAAGTGTTTGGGTTGTTTAACGATTAGTATTTATCACCATTCTCCTTTTTATTATATTAATATTAACAGAGATTATAAATGGCTTTTTTAATTTTTTTATAATAAATGGCATTATTTCCAGGGAGTGCGATGAACCCATGGCTCACTCGGCAAGCTCTGCCTCCAGCCTGGACAGCCACGCCCCCTCCGACAGCAGCCAATCACAGGGGGTTCGGTGGGAGGAGCAGCAGAAAGTCATGGCGTTAGAGCACCTGTGTGGGGTGTTCAGAGTTGACCTGGGTCACATGAGGTCACTGCGTCTCTTCTTCAGGTCAGACGAGATCCTACCAGCGTCCAGAATTGATTTTTAAACCCTACTTTTTATTTTTATTTGTAATGTTTCCTATTTATTTGTACTTTCTGAAATGTATATCACTAAATTGAATAGCCTCTAGCTTTTTTTTATTGTTATATTTTCGACTCCTTTTTTCGAAATCTTTTTCATAAGGCTCTGTCTGTGTTATGAAACACCTCATATATTTAATTCACTTCCTTGTATTATATTACTGTTCTCATTTGAGGGAATTTAGTTAGCTATTGCTGCAAGGTATATATCATTATTCCTTAACCTCAGGCTGATTTTCTTCAAGATATTAAAGTATTTCTGAGGTGTGAAAAAAAATCTAATGTTTCTGTGGTTTATGGAGAATATGCATTAATAGTCCTTTTATGAAGAGGAAATTCAATATAACAAATAGTATTACCAAATCGGTAAAGAAAAGAAAAAGAGAAATCCTCATAAAGGTACTCACAGGAACAGCACATCCTGGTCCTCTAGTCAGTAAAGTGGTATCACTTCATTTTTCCCTTGGTCTCCTGGAGTCTTGTGTCCAGACCAGCGTTATGATGGTGCTTGTTTTTCATGTGTGTGTGTGTGTGTTTCAGCGATGAGGCCTGCACCTGTGGGCAGCTGGTCATCGCCAGCAGAGAGAGCCAGTATAAGATCCTTCACTTCCACCACGCGGGGCTGGATAAACTGGCCGAGGTGTTTCAACAGTGGAAATGCTGCAGGGAGACACAGCTCAAAGACCAGGTCTGAACAAACACGCATTATCAGTTTTAAACAACGCCGACTCATTTATAATACACTAACATTCAACAGTTTGGGGTTGGTAGGTTTTTGAAAGAAGTCTCCATCCTCACCAATGCAGTAAAAAAAAAAAATACAGTAAAAGCCGTCATATTGTGAAATAATATTACAATTTAAAATAAGTGTTTTTTATATGAATATATTTTAAAATATAATTTATTTCTGCGATGACAAAGCTGATTTTTCAGCATCATTACTCGAGTCCTTCGTAATCATTCTAATATGATGATTTGATGCTCAAGAATCAGTTATTATTATTAGTAGTAGTAGTATTATCAATGTTAAAAACAGTGGTGCTGCTTTATATTTTTGTGGAAAAAGCGATTCATTTTTTCAGGATTCTTTTATGAATAGAGTTCAAAAGTACAGAATTTATTTGAAATGTATGTATATATTTTTTGAATCAGCGTAAAAGTCTGTACAGCTACTTTTGATGAATTTAATGCAACCTTGCTGAAAATCTACTGTAGTGTTTCTTGCCAGGTATTGTTTTAAATTAAAATAGTTAAAGCTACACTGTGTAATTTTTTAAGTTGATTCTTAGCAAAAAACACTTTGTTCTTTCAAAATTATATGTGCTCATGCATGTATAATTACTTCCACCAACTAATCAAGTATTCTCGTAAGCGTAGAATCTGCCATTTATAATACATACGAGCGAGTCGCTCGAACAACGGAAGCCATGTTGCGCCTCCATCTTGAATTACATTAGCCAAAGAGGGACATACCTGGAAATTCAAGCTTCGCCTTTCGCGATTTTACACTCAGTGGCACCGTGACGAATGCGAGGGGGAGATTACTCGCGACTGCCGGCAGATTTGAAATAATACGGCCACCGTAGGAGTTAAAACGCCCTCGGAATGGGAGGGGCTAGAAAGTAATATTCAGTTGGTAGTCATATGCAATTTCACCGCTAGATGGGAGAAAATCTCCCACAGTGTAGCTTTAAATAAGTTATCGTTAAATGAATCGTTAAATTAAATAATTACATTAAATTAAAATAAAATAGTTAAATTAATAAATTAAGAAGCGGAGGAAAAACAAAACCCATTCACATATGGCACACATTTCATTTCTATAGTATAGAGGGAAATTATTTATTTTTAATCAATTTGTTATTGGTTTTATAGGTCAGTGTTAGATTGTATCATAAATACCAGGACCATACTATTCATTAATATATTCACAATAATATTATATAATAATAATATAATTATGAATAGCAATATTTGCATATTACATATTTACGTATTATTAATATGTCTTTTTGCTGCTGGAGAATTTTTTTTTTCAATAATGTGAATAAGACTATAGGGGAGGGATATTTATTCAGAAGGTTAAGGGGCTTGATGTTGTCTTAAATGTAACGCGTTTAGTTCACAGTATGAACATAAGCGTATTAATTCTATACAGGTTATTGTTCATACATTTTCTCTCCTGTTCTACGAGGTGTCGGATGAGAAGTCGTGCATGCAGTTTTCTATCCGTAGACCCACGTTACCGTCCGCCGAGATGCACCCAGAGGAGCGCCTGTATCGGCGGCTGGACGTCAGCTCTTGGCTCCGGCATATGAACAACAGTGGCCAGGTGGTGGAGGACTACAAGCTCAGGAAGGTCAGACTGACTGACAGCTGTCACTCAACATTACTTGTCTAAGTTGCTCTTTTCAGCTATGCTCAATTGGATTGCCATTATTGTAACAATGTTTGTCTGAGATGTGCGGATCATGTTTAGAGGTTCTGTATAATTCTGACGGGCGTTTCTATCAGGCGATCTTCTTCGGGGGCATCGATCCGTCCATCCGTGGCGAAGTGTGGCCCTTCCTGCTGCACTACTACAGCTACGACTCGTCCTCTGAGGAGCGCGAAGCCTGGAGACTGCAGAAGCGTGTGGAGTACCAGGAGATCCAGCAGAGGAGGTTAGTGGTTAGACTAAACTCTTACAAGAACAGGTTCTATATAGAACCTTAAAGAGTTCTGTGTTCCCTCAACACTGTTCCTGTGTCCGCCCTCGAACCGCTCCGTTGGTTCCGGACAGGAGAGATCGGTTCAACTCCGGTCCTAAATACTTGCTGGTCTCGAACTGAGCTGTCTATGGCGTTGCACTTCATTGCTTTTTATATTTAAATCTATAAATCTGTGCCTAAAATTAAGGCTCGCCAAGCGCCAAATGCGAGTAACGTTGGCCAGTAACATTTTTATGAATCTAACAATGCAATGTACTTAACGACTCTTGGGACAGTTAATGATATGTCAATGCTTTTGTGTTCTCTCGTTGGAGTTTTCCAGGGGAACGTAAACGTTTTGTGAATGAACGCAAAAGCATGGAAGTATATTTTTTCCTCCCATCTCATATATTTCCATATGTTGTAGATGTGGTTGAATTAAATTGAGTAAAGTATTGCGATATACCCAAGAATTGCCCGTATTGATGATTTGAAGCACATTGTTGGATCATTGAAAGAAATTATTTTGGTCATATATTTATTTTTCAAAAGTATGTATAAATCAAAATGGTTTTCATCAGCAATTTCACCGGCAAGCTTAAAATCTAATTAAAATAATATTATAATTCTTTCTGTTTAAAGCCTATTAAACTGTATTTAATGTAAAAGCTCTTTCTTGTATGCTTCAGAATATCAACTGTTTATCGAGGAGAATGGTGACTTCTCTCCTCTGACTTTTGATGACTTACAGTATGCGATACACCCAGTTGTTAGATTGCTCACTTTTGTTTGAGTTGGCTGGCTGACATAACCTGTTGTTTACAAAATGTGATATTTCTGGAGCCTGAAACTGGAGACTTTCTATGTAAACTGAGCTGCTGTGACCCATCAGGCCAGCTAATCCTGGAGCTTTAGTTAGCTAGATTGTGTTTGTGGTTGTGGTTGGTGAATCATTCAGAGCCTCAGCATGGCATGAGTGTAGCAGTGGCTTTAGTACACCTTTAAACCTCTTGCTTTTGTTCTCAGTCGTATCTCTGCTGCAATCTGATGAAAACGTTTGGCTCCTTAAGCATTATTTGGCTGCAGATAGTCACTTTTGTTGTTTCAATAAGAAACTCAGAAACTCAAATTGCTCAAATTGTCAACATATGTTGTTTTCCTACTTAAATATAGGAATCGATGAACAACCACATTTATTACATGGTCATTTGACACTGACAGTGATTATTACTTACATTTTGTCTTTTTATATATATATATATATATATATATATATATATATATATATATATATATATATATATATATATATATATATACAGCAAGTTTTTACATCCAATGTGAGTCTCTGAAGGATTTTCTTGCAGCTGTGGTGTCAACCGAGCCATAACCAATCAATAATTGTGTGCAGATGTATGCACTCTGTGGCTTAATGTGTTTCAGAGGAAATAATTAACTCAATCTATTAAATCATTGTCATTCCATTGATAGGCCGCTTATAATTGTGTTTTAGATTTAAGCACATTTTCAATCTTTATTTCTAGCACAGCTGCAGTATACATTATGATACTATAGCACTTTAAAACATTATTTCATTATAGACTTATATAGATATAATATATAAATATATATAAAATAAATCACTAAATAAAATACACTATTTTTAGCTGTCAGTCACAAAGATGATTTATTTGTGTGTGTGTGTGTGTGTGTGTGTGTGTGTGTGTGTGTGTGTGTGTGTGTGTGTGTGTGTGTGTGTGTGTGTGTGTGTGTGTGTGTGTGTGTGTGTGTGTGTGTGTGTGTGTGTGTGTGTGTGTGTGTGTGTGTGTGTGTGTGTGTGTGTGTGTGTGTGATATATATATATATACACACACACACATACAGCTAAAAAATATATATATGTGTGTATGTGTATATAAACAATTTTTAATTGACTGCCAGCTAAAAAATATTTATTTTACGATATATATATATATAAATATTTGTGTGTATATGTGTGGAATTCTACCACAGTTAAGAAATTAAAATGTCTTAAAAATAAATTAAAGTTAATTGAAATATTGTAAAACAAAAATACATTTTGAAATATTTATATAACAAAAGGGTAGTAAAAATATGTACAACTTGTAAAACAGGATTTCAGTGTTCGTATTGAAGCGTTGAATTGTAGTAATTAGTGTGTGTGTGTGTGTGTGTGTGTGTGTGTGTGCGCGCGTGTGTGTGTTGCTGAGCAGTGAGCGCTTTAAGCCTCAAGAGGCCAGAGGGGGAGTCAGAGAGCGATGTGGGAATAGTTCACACAAACACAGGTCTCGAAACACTTACATGAAGTTGCATCAGGTCTGGCATCAATTCCAGCAAAACAAACAGTGTTAATGAAATCCCACCTGCTTGTTATGAGAATGTCTATAGCCAGAGGGACCGCAATGTTCAGGACGGGAATGTTTTCACGTTAGACACGGTGCTTGATGTTCTGTTCTGTTTTCACCTCAGACACGGTGCTTGATGTTCTGTTCTGTTCTGTTCTGTTACCCCCCTTTTCCCGCTTCTTTTTTCCTTCTTTTTTTCTTTTCTTTTGTTTTAATTTTAATAAGAAATCCTTTTTTGTTTTTTTCGTTTTGTTTTTTTCTGTTCTGAGTCCTGGCTCTAGTTTTGCATCGACTCTTCAGAACTGCCCTATTTATTCACCTCATAAATTTAGTAGTTTTTTTTTTTTTTTTGTAGTGGTTGAACTTTCCCGTTTCTCCATTCCCTGTACAGGCTGTCCATGAGTCCAGAGGAGCACAGTGAGTTCTGGAGGAAGGTCCAGTTCACTGTTGATAAAGATGTTGTCAGAACCGACCGAAGCAACATGTTCTTCAGAGGAGAGAACAACCCCAATGTAGAAATCATGAGGTTAGAGAACCACTAATCCATTCATCCATCTTCCCAAATAAATATTTGTGTACATGGTTAACACTTTACTGTAAGGTCCTGTATGTTAACATTAGTTAACTGCAAGTCAACATGAACTGACTATGAATAATCTTGGTTAATTTCAACATTTACTAATGCAATCTTAAAATCAAAAGTTGCACCTGTTAATATTATTTAATATTAAGAGTTAACATGAACTAACAATGAATAGTTGCATAATTATTAACTAAAGTTAACAAAGATGAATAAATAGTAAAACAAATCTATTGCTCAATGTTACTTAATGTTAGTTAATGCATTAACTAACCGTAACTAATGGGACCTTATTGTAAAGTGTTACTATTTATATATATGAAAACATCAGGTTGACAGAATTTTCTAGAATTTAAGCTCCTTAGTCATACTTTAAAATGCCATTATATTAGATTAGATTAGAGATAGACTTAATAATTATTAAATTATTGTAAATATGACTTTTAATAATAATCATATTATGTTATCTAATTATCTAATTATACCATTTGAGGCCACTGTGGCTATAATTTTTATGTTTGGTTATGGCTATTTCAGGGTACTATGTACCGGTAATAAATCTGTGGCATTCCATTAATGATATATAATAATTGATTCAACAAAAAGCATGTGTTTGTTTTATATGATTATTTATCTAAATAAGGTTCACTAAAGTTGTATTTTCCATCTCTCTCTCTCTCTCAGACGTATCCTGTTGAACTATGCTGTGTTTAACCCAGACATGGGCTACTGTCAGGGAATGTCAGACCTGGTGGCTCCTCTTCTGACGGAGATCCAGGATGAGAGCGACACGTTCTGGTGCTTCGTGGGTCTCATGGAGAACACCATCTTCATCAGTTCCCCTAGAGATGAGGATATGGAGAGGCAGCTGGTGAGGATCTCTCACACCTACAACTGCCTAGTCAATGGATCATTCACATGTTCTCTCTTATAGTTGTGATTTAAGAGTAAATATTGTTAATATGGTTATGTAAATATTTTATTTTTATTCAATTTAGCATGTTATTTCCTATTGTTAAGTTACATCACATAGATGTTCTCACAACAGCACAACATTCTAGAAATATTTAAGTGATGTATTTGAGGTTTTATGTTATTTTTAGCTTGAGTTGAGTTGTATAGCACATTTAATAATGTCAGGACTGGCCAAAGTGCTGCACAACCAAGAATATGTTTTGAGTTGTAGCAATAAAAAAAAGATATAAAACAAAACAAGACATTCACAAATTTAGAAAGTAATGCAATCAGTCCCTACATTTTGATCTCAACAATTCAGAAACTTGTTAATCTAACTCATAAGCCAATGTAGAAAGATGCATCTAAAGCGAAGATTTTAAACTTGTATAGAAGAGGAAGATCGTAAGTACGAGGGCAAGCTATTCCATAATTGAGGTGCTGCCACCGATAATGATCCTCTTACGTTTTAAACACGTCTTACAGTAGGTACAGACATCAACAGGGTATTGGATGACCTTAAAGACCTTATTGGTCTGATGGTAAGAAAGAAGATAAGATAAATAGTGTGGTGTCAAACCATTCAAGGACTATAAACAAAAAGTCTTAAATTGGATTCGATACTTAACGGGGAGCCAATGCAAACTAGCCAATACGGGTGTAATACGTTCCCTCTTTCTTGTACTCATTAAAAGTCTGGCCGCAGCATTTTGGACCAACCGAAGAAGAGAAAGACCAGATTGAGAGACCCCTAAATACAATGAATTGCAATAGTCCAATCTCAATTAAATAAATGCCATCATGTTCTCGTCATGTTCTCATCTGATTTAAGCAGAATGTAAAGCTGAATATTGTCTACATAACAATGATATGAAGTCTGATGCTTATGAAAAATATTGGCTAATAGGAGCAGATACAGGGGGAACAAAACGGGGCCTAGAATCGAACCCTGCAGCACACCACATGTACAAGCAAGAAAAAGGAGGAAAGGTTTTCAATAGCTTCTGAAAAAGTTATCCCCTTAAGATAGGACGCAAACCCATTTAAAGCTGATCTCCTGATGCCAACGTACTGCTCAAAATGTTTTCTAAGTATTGAATGATCAATTGTGTCGTAGGCTGCACTAAGGTCCATAAGAGCCAGAATAACACATTTACCCGAATCAAGCTCAAAAATACGTTTTTTTTTTTTTTTTTTGCATGACAATCTGCATATGTGTGTCCAGATGTACCTAAGGGAGCTCTTGCGGTTGATGCTGCCTCGCTTCCACCAGCATCTGACCCGGTTGGGTGAGGATGGGCTTCAGTTGCTGTTTTGCCACCGTTGGGTTCTCCTGTGTTTCAAACGCGAGTTCCCTGATGCCGAAGCCCTGCGCATGTGGGAGGCCTGCTGGGCACACTATCAGGTAGTTTAGTTTGTTAGTCCATAATGTTTAGTCCATAATAGGGCTCCAGTGAGCTTAACCGATTTCACACAATATTATTATATAGTTGTATATTATAACAGTACATAGAACATGTCCCATTTTCATTCAAAGACCTTAGTAAAATAACATTGCTTTATGTAATGTATTTCTGTAATAAAATTAATTTCTGGTGCTCTTCAACTCATTCTTCATAATTATGTTGATGACAATTAAATCAGCAGAATGTGCATAACAAAGTAAAGATAGCGTTGAAAAGTTTTCCTAGGATAAATGTTACGTATTAAGTGGTAATGTTAGTTTTTACTGACTGTATTTGACTGCAGAGGTTTATTTCTCTTTTTTTGATTCTTACTGTCAAAATTCTGGGAGATTTTGGGTGAAAGTTTAAACCAGTGCATGATGTAGAAATGAAGCCATGGAAAGCAAGACTGAGTTGTTCCTTAAATGCACTTCCGTTGGATAAAACAGGGGGACATGCTAATGCTTCCCCTTCAGATAAGCGAATGGGTGTCTGTATGATTTTAAGGATCTGCAGAGTGTCTAATGAAGATGAGATGCTAATTATCATGCTTCCACAGAATCCATTTGCATATATTGGCATGGTAATAACGAGGTGATTTTGGGGAGCAAAGTGGTTTGTCTCCGTGTTGGCCCCTCATTTGCATGTCAGCATTTACTGCTTTTTAATTGGCTCATTTGGCCTTCGTGATTGGTCTAGCTTATGCAATCTGTCTTTTAATTGGTTGTTTTCGCTCTGTGTTTGGTGCAGGGTTTGCAATTGTATGTTTTCTGTGTTCTCTGACAGACGGACTACTTCCACCTGTTCCTGTGTGTAGCCATCATTGTGCTGTACGGCGATGATGTCACAGAGCAGCAGCTTGCCACAGATCAAATGCTGCTGCACTTTAGTAACCTCTCCATGCACATGAATGGAGAACTGGTGCTGAGGAAGGTATGAACACACACACACACACACACACACTGACAGAGCTCCTCATGGTTATGTATGCTGTGTCTTTTTGTCATGCTGAGGTGATGCATCTCTCTACCGCTGCATACAAAACATATTTTTTCTCACAGCAACAAAAGTTAGTATGCCAAACCAGTTTTGGTGTCCAAACCAACATGGTGTCATCTCTGACTAAATGTTTCTCAAAAATCTAAATTGTCTCATAGTGATTATGATAGAAGCAGTCGCACATCATATTACCAACAAGCAGACTTGGTTGAGCAACTGATAATGTTAAAGAAATTGTTCGGCCAAAAATAAAAACCTGTATTATTCAGTGGAACACAAAAAAGTGCATTTTTAAAAAAGATTCTGTTATTAATTTCAGGTTTCTTTCCTGAATAAAAGGAAGTCGAATAATAATATAAATAATGTAGTCTAATAATAAAATATAAAAACTACAGAAAGGAAAAAGAAAAAAAGTTCAGAGAGCAACTTAAAAATATCCTTTTGTGTTCCACGGAAGAAAGCAAGCAATATGAGTTTGGAACGACATAAGAGTTTGTAAATTATGATGAAGTTATGTATTTAGGTGAATTATTTATTTTAATGGGGCACTGAATTGATTACTGAATGAGTTACCTCGACAAGTTATCTCTTGATATGTAGATTAAACATTAATTATTTTGCACATTTTATTTACATTATTTGTTTACATTTATGCATTTGTCAAAATAATATAATATAAATATTTATTGACCTGTTTTTGTCTGTAATTTTTGCCATTCCCTGCAGTCAATCTCTCTTTCTCTGTCGTTCTCTCTCATTGTGTCTAACCTTAGGCACGTAGTCTGCTCTACCAGTTCCGCCTTCTTCCCAGAATTCCCTGCAGCTTGCACGACCTGTGTAAACTGTGCGGGCCCGGAATGTGGGATAGCCGTTACATCCCGGCCATAGAATGTTCCGGAGAGCATCCCGACTCTCAGAGCTGCCCCTATGGAGGCACCGCCACCCCCGAGAGCCCACCCTTACCCAGCCCCAACCAGCCCAACCAGGGCAAGAGGGGCTCCAAGACACGAGACATTTTCACTTTCCGCAAGCACTCTTGACTCCAGCACGCCTCAGGAACGCTGTTACCCATAAGGCTTAGCCTCGAGCCGCCATTCAGAGTGCTGGGATTTCAGGTTCGTCGCAGCTGTACTCGACGTCTGGTGTGTGTGAAACATCGATGCGTTCTGGGGTACCGATGTTGACGGCCTCTTTTGGAGGTTGAGCAACATCATTAACTTGTCACATCAATAATTCAAAAGTACAATTATCACAAACAATCATGTGTAAGTCTTCATCCATCTTTCACGAAGTCACATCTAGCGAACTGACATCTCAGAATGTTTTTGCCTTTGTTTTTTATATCTACTATGTATGCATGTGTTAATGTTTGTGTGTGGTATGTCGAAGGAAGTTTGTGTCTTCGGTTTAGTTTGAGCACTTATTTTTGTTTCTATTGTGTGCAAAACTATGAAACAAACAATCATCCAAAATGAAGTGGGATGCTGTTATCAGTGGCTCTCTGATATTTACGATCATCTATGCCTTTCATATCCTCACAATAAATATGATGATATATAGATGAGAAAATATATTTCTCTTCTCACTGAGTCACCTGGTTTGAGAGCTTGAACTCAATGTGAAATCAAAATTGACTTCTTTTTTTTTACTTTATACATATATTGTGCACAATTCATCAAAAAAGCACCAAAAGATGATTTTGAGCTGGAGCAAATGTGATTTAACCTTTTAGTTATTACCATTATTTGCTAGAACAAGTCATTAGTCTTTCTGACATGTTTACTTTAGTAGTTAAAGGAATAGGGTTCAGTCTAAGTTGAGCTCAATCTACAGCATTTGTGGCATAATTTTGATTACCACAAAAAAATGTTTTTTGACTCATCTCTTGTTTTCTTTAAAAATTGAGAAAAAATGTCATTGGTAATTTGAAGAAACCTTTTTCCATAAAGTCGTACTGTTTATTAAAGTCACATGTTTTCGGCCAATCTGATGGACGTTCTGTGTTTAGCTTGGAAAACTATTAAATAAAATATTTAAGAATGAAGCTTATAATTTTATAAAAGCACAAATTAATTATCCTGTCAAAAAAAAATTATTTGAGCTGTAAAGCTGTTAAAATAATCATATTTACTGTCCATTCGGGTTTGTGTTGCATTAAGCATTTTTCTTTAACATTAAAATCATATTATCATGGACATTGTTTCCATTTTGTGGCTATTTTGAAGCAGTATTTTGAATGAATTGGCCCCATTTACTTTCATCATAAGGGCCTCATTAATTGTTTTAATGTAATACTTTTTGTGATAATCAAACATGTCACAAGTACACTGTAAAAATGATATAATCAATAGGTTAAGTTATGACAAACAATATGTTTTTACATGGCTTTTTTTTTTATAAGTCATACAAGATTCAACTCATTTTTTAAGTCTGTTTAATGTAATTTATGTTTAAACATCCAAGTTGATTATACTTAACTTTAAACTGTTCCTGCAGTCAATAATTTAATCCTTTAAAAATTAAAACCAAAATTACATACATTTTTTTCCTTGGGAAAAAGGGTTCTTCATGCCTTAAAATATCTTGAATGGTACTCTACACCCTTGCCTCATTTAGTATAGCGGTTCAATGAATATTAGCCCCGCCTCCACTCACTCACACCAGCTCATAGATCCGTTGACATCACACGTTGACGCGATTGGTTACAATGTAGTTTGTGACATCAGAAACACCAGTGTGTTTTTAGACTCTCTTTGGTTTTCTGCAGTTTTAAAGAGAAAATACTCAGCAATGGTTTTGACTTAAGAATTTGCACATGGTTTGTCTTAAAACACATTAAAAACACCATATTAGAGATATAAACAACATTAAAAGCTTGATTTTCACCACAGGAGGACTTTAAGAGAGCAACTTTTTTTCTTTATTTTGTCAACCTTTTTTGTCAACTTTGTCTTTGTTTAAACCTGGAATGTAACTTTTAAAATATTGTAAATTCATTATTAGATTTACCATCTGAGCATTATGTAGGCATATATAAGCTTAGCCTAATATAGACATATAAATCCTAAAAATGTGTAGGCTATTTGTGTGTGTGTGTGTGTGTTTTTGTTGTGAAATGTTGCGCTCGTGTTGTAAACCCGCAGCTATAGCAGAAGGTCTTAATCTTCTTCTCCAGAACAGAATGAGCTTAAATCCAAAACCCCAAGAGGGAGTTTGACTTTAATTAGTTTATCTAGTGATGTCGGTTCGGTTGAATGGTTGAAAGAGCGCGTGGCGCGCGCACTCAGAGATTAGACGCCGCGCGGTTGAGTGCGAGTGCATGAACGTGAAGGTGCCTGGCGTCTTTGCGTGTCCCCAGAGCCTCTTTTAAAGGCAGATATCGGCAAATTGCTGTCAAAAGGTAACATTAGTCTCTTCAAGACCAGCTCTGCCTCTCAACATGCAGTCTCCGTAAATGACGGACATTATGGGCTTTCGTTTAGCCATAGCCATTAGGCGACCGGGCGTGCTGCTCTCTCGAGTCCCAGCGAGCATTTAGGCACTACCAGTGCCGAGAGATCTAAAAAGGGTACTAATGAAATAATTAGAGGATGTGCTGAGCCACTTTTCATTTATGTTATCTGCCTTCTGCTTTACAGTTTTGTTTTAATGCGTCGAAGCTGTTGCTGATTGCGTTACAGTTTCATTTAACGTTACTGTTGATAGGGAGAATATCATGCTCACTCATCTACTTTTAGCAACATCAGATTTCTGCCCAATTAATCACCGCGACACAAAGGACACGTTTTTGCGTTTAATGTCAGCATGGAATCAAAATGGACAATTCTTGTTTGTTTGTTTGTTTTTTTATTTAATTTTAAACCGTATTTATTATCATATTATATTATTTATCCGTGGACATTATTATTAGTTTTAATTCAGGTGTCTGCGTATAGTCTTTGATCAATATAACGTCCCCGTGTTTATTGGCGTGAGGGCGGGGCAAACTGTCACTCACAGGAGATCGACCAATAGCAAACCACAACCATCCAATCAATTCCTGATGGACAAAATCAAGTCCCACCCTACATTTTTTCTTGAAGCTATTTTACTCAGATAACTCAGACAGACTACATCACAATGCGGACTCTGAGCAATTTGTTCATGTTTGAGTTTGTTTGTCTTCGTAAAAAGGAAGCTCATTCATAACAGTCTGTATATAATGAAATTCTACAGTATACATATTTAAGCTTGTAGGTTGGTTCGCTGATTCTATGTGTTGAAGGCAGTTTATTTGCAAAACTAGCAAATTAGCTTGTGTCATTTGTTTTCCGTTGACTTGCAAAAACGTCAGAACACATAATGGCAATGAACAAACTATTTTTGGTACAAACATGAACACACACACACACAAAAGCAAACACTTAGCCAACTAAAGACCCAGATAATGGCAGCTAATATGAGCATTTAGTCAATGTACTTGTTCAAATATACAGGTTGGAGGTTTGGGATAAGGTTTAATTTCCTTTGGCTTTCCATAATGGCTTTCCAAGAATACCTTTTCCATTTCCTGTGAGTGAGCTATTTCAGGAAAGCAAAATCTGATAAAAACACGACCCGGGTAACAACGTGAAGATATCATAAGCCATTTCACGTCCATCCTTGATTGTATTCAGAGGGATCATGTTGCTTTTATTAAATGAAACCTGTGTCCTCGCTCAACATTACAGCTTTAATAGTGCATTTGTCATGGATTATCACAAAAAAGCTTTTTGGAAAAAATGCCAGACCTTATGAAAGTGGCTTTTATTGTGTGTGTGAGTGTGCACGTGTGATTTCCACGATGAAACTACTTTAAGTCTTTGGTTTCCCCGTCGTGGATCTCCCTCAGACCTGTCGCTGTGTCTTCTCTGCCTCTTTGAATGGCAGGGCAGGTTGCAGACGAGACCCCTATGGTGAAACTGCACTGACTGCTGTGTTATTGCCCCTAATTATCAATTATCAGGGCCAGACTGGCCCACCTGAGGCAAGCTGCTGTGCTAATAAACCCAGGTCATTTGGAGCAGCCATGAGGTGACTGACAGCAAGACTGATGTGATGGGCCTTTCTCTTGGATTTCTTCATCAAGAAATCATGGCTTCACCAATCATTGACGTCAAAACGTCAAGAGTGTGTGTGTGTATTTAGTTCAGTCATGAAACTCTAGAGGGCGCAGGTCCTTTACATGCAATCTGCAAGCAATCACGCCATTACTGTAATGATAATCAAGGAGTTTTGCCCGCAACAATCACAAAAAAACTCCGCGTTTTTCTGGAGGGACTGATTACCGCATGGCACAAGCTGATTTGCAGCTGTTGATCCTGCAGCCAATGAGATTGCTTGCTCAACATTTAAATAGTCTGGTTCAATGTGTGCTGTAAGCTAGTCCTGCGGAGCGCTATCAGAGATCCTCTGAAACCCTCCACCTCCCCCAGCTCCACCTGCCTAGATCTGCTACGGGATTTATGCATGGTCATGTTCAGCAGCAGCAGATCTTACATGCTCACAGCAGTGTGTCTGCGTATCTATTAGCAGTAGCAAGCAGAAGCAGCAGCATAGCACCAGATAGTCCACCAATATGTAAATATTACTGCTAATTAAGTTGGGAATAATTAAGTTTTTATTTTGTTTTCTTCAATGTTTATCCTTCAGAAATCATTCTGTGCTCAATTATTAATAATGTAATAATTAATAGTCATTTTTTACGTGATACAGATTTATGAGTCTTTGAAAGTTCAAAAGAACAGCATTTATTTGAAATAGAAATGTTTTGTAACATTATAAATGGCTTTACTGTCAATGTAATGCATCATAGCTGGATAAAGGTAAAAACTTACTTAACCTAAACTCTTGAATGGTAGTGTATCGCAGTTACCACAAAAATATGAAGCAGCACCACTGTTTTCAACATTTATAATCATGTTTCTTAAGCATGAAATTATCATATTAAATTGATTTCTGAAGGACCATGTGACACTGAAGACTGGAGTAATGCTGAAAATTCAGCTTTAACATCACAGGAATAAATTTAAGCTTAAAATGTATTCAAATAAATAACATTTACTGTTAAATTGTACAAATATTATATAATATTTCAGTTTTTACTGTATTTTACATCCAACAATTGCAGCCGTGGTGAACATAAGAGACTTCTTTCAAGAACATTATACCAGCAAAAATTATTATTGACTTGTAGCCTATTTATTTATGTGTGTGTATATATATATATATAGGGATAGGATGGAAAAGTCAGAAAAAAAGCAGTGTGGTCAGCAATTATAGAATTATAATTTCTTTGCAAAAAAAAAAAAGGCTTTTCATTTGATATTCTCTCTTAATCAAATATAAGCCTTCATTTCTGATCTTTGCCTTTATTTTTTTAGACGATTGTAAAAAGATAACTGGTCTGTATGTTTAAACAGCCTGGTTAATGCATACGGATACTTTGCTTTTAGCCCCTCGTGATCCCAGGCTGCACTATTAGCCTATATGTTATTGAGCATTGTTTGTGTGTGACAGAGCAAAATAGAAATTCCCAAGTGTTTAATTATCTGTTTACTCTTTGAATGCAATGTCAAAAATTAAAAAGCACCTTATTAATCTGCACTTTTGAACACAGACCAGTGTTATTTATACCATATGTATAGCCCTGCCCCTTTTCAGCGCTGCGCTCCTTTATTCTGTCTTCTGGTTTGTGTTTCCACAGCATGAAGGTAAGATCTTACGGATTTATGAATGAACCACTCGTTTTAAAATATTCCCAGTCTACTGACATCCAGTTCAAACATCACAATGCTCATGATAACTTTAGTTAACTCTACAATAAATAACTCACCAGCTCACTCTTCTACAGCGATGCCATAGAAATAAAAACGGAAGTTCAGATTCAAAATTATGAAGATTGCGGCTGCGCTTGTTTCTCTGGTGCATAATATCTGTATTTAATTATTATTTATTTAATATTTTAAAGTTTTAGTAATTTTTTGTGTTTTTGTCATTTTTATTAAATGTTTTTTTGTAATGTCTATATTGTTTTTATTCATTTTTGTTTCAGTTTTAGTTATTTTAGTACATCAAGCTAAAATGAATTATCATGAAAAATGCTTTCTTGGCAACTAGATGAAATAAGATCATTTAAAAAATATTAATTTCAAGCTACATTTTTTTCTACGGTTTTAGTTTTAGATAACTATAATAACCTGGCACCGACCCACAATTGTGCTGTCTCTTGAATTAATTGAACTCATAGTTAGAATAATAAAAAAAATGGTTAGTGATTTATTTGAATAAATTGGTTTCTCGTTCAGAACTGATTTTATGAAACTTTTAAGATTATCATGGATTATACTGATACGAATGCATAGATATAATCATTATCGTAACAGTATATGTGAACTTGTTCACATCAAGAGCAGAAACAAAACGTATAAAGGTCAATGTTGAATTTTTCTCATAAAACGCATTGATATGATAAGGTGGGCTCTGCTATTGTTCACATAAGAGGATTAGTAAAGAATACGTTTAATTATTCAACCGTACAGGCTTTGAAATAAATCCTGAGCATTCATGAATTTCAATAATGAAGAATTAAGCTCAACAGCAGAGAGATGCATCAAATCTTTATGAGATTTAAGCTAAAGAATGTTCCCAGTGGTCCTGGTGTGTTTCCAGCTGGTTATTTCCTTGGCGACGGTTTCCAGGGAGCTACTTTTAACTCCCAGATCAACTCTTACATCAGGTCAGATAAACAAGAGCACTTGAGCAGTTAAAGTGCCCTGTAAATACCCAGACCCACCCATACTGTACATCCTCCTGTTTTATAGATCTTATGATTATGCAGCAGGATTTCCCGGATTTTTACCTGGGCTCAGTTGATAGAAAAATTCATTTTGACGAAATAATGTTCCTGCTGCATGTCATTAAATGCATATCTGTCCTTTCATAACCCTTCTTCGACCCTCCCTGCTTTATCTGAAGCTGTTAATCAATTAGTACTGATTGGTCAGATCTTGATCAGCTGACAGCATTCACTAGGAAAGTCAGTTTAATAATCAAAAGGTCATTTTAGGACTTTGTAAGTAAGGCATCTGCTTTGCACAAGTGCGTTTTTGTTGTTTATTCATTTAGTTTCGTCAGGTTATGGTCTTTCTTTTAGATCATATCTTTCTTTTAGGTCTTTTCACATGTTGTCTTGAATGTGCACAGAATACAGTTCCAGTGTTGTATTGAACCTACAGGCAGTCACCAATGTGTTTTGGGAGAGAAGAGGTGTTCTCTCTGTATAATTATGAATCATAAGCACAGATGTTATCAAGTGTTTGAGGATTGTACACTGAACTCTTGCACGGATCTCTGTTGGACACCCACTCACACAAGGGATAGAAGGAACAGTGCTGATTTATTTATTTAATTATCTTTTTTTTGTAATCCTTTTTTGTAAATCTTTTGAAATGTGTAATCCGCCTGATTCAGGACTGAGAAAAGCCTATAGACACCAACCTTTTCCTTTCGAATGATCTTGAACTGTTATTATGGTCTAGCTAGGCTATATCCTCTTATTTGGCCATACTTCAAATACGGCAGTAATACTGAATTAACTGGAACTCCAAATGGGTAATTTTCAGGAAATGGTGTACTTTGTGAAAGGAAATGTGAAAAGGTTACTACTGAGCTTTTTTTTTTTCTGTCACCCTCAAGTAGGGCTATAACCAGCATACACACAAATACAATTCTACAACAGTCTCACAAAGTGCCATTCGTAACACTAATGCAAATCATATTATTTTAACCCAGTCAACATGGGTTTAGGATTTATACTTGTAATTGGAGTAAATGTTCAATGTGACTATACAAATGCCTATAAATCACACACATATAGGCTAGGCCTATTCCTGAAATAATATTAATAGCCCCCATGCTACTTCCCTTTTATAATGTTTTATGCAAACATTGAATGAATTTGAAATGTAGGTGTAGATAATGAATAGGATATGAATGTATGCGAGTTGTTTTATTCATATACATTTACAGCATTGACGTGATTCTGTGAGTCACAGTCCTCTCACGACGGGGGTTTCCACTGTCCACTCTCCCATATCCTCTCTGTCAGTAACGACTCTGAAATCGATTGAAAGAAGAAGATCGTGAAAACTTCTTGAGAGGGACAGATCGCGTGACTGAGGGTGTGTGTAGGGGTTGATACAGTGGGAACCGTGTGTGAGTCATTTGAAACGATGGATGAGCTGGCATTCGTGCCTGGCTCACCTGAGTGTTCACTCATTTAATTTGTGAAAATTGAATCAGGCCTACTGCTTTTGTCTACATTTGAACAGTAGGCCTATATTTTATCAAATGCTAGAGTTAAGCTTGTATCGATTTTCCCTAGGTATTTTGGCTTTTCGCATCAACAAAGTATTTTAAACGAGTAGAGCAGGGAATTGCTCCGTCCTAAACGGTTCTTTCTCGCTTGTAGGCTATGTATTGAAAGTCTTTTTAGAGAATGACTTAGTCCCAGACGGTTCTCCTTCTATTGTTGCCTATAAGCGCAGAAAAGTCGGAAATATTTAGGTGAATCGGCTCGTTCCCTCTCTCTCTCTTGTGTTTAGTTATGGAAATCCGAATCATTCGTCAAGCGTTTTGACCTAAGCTGGCTAGTGATTCATTCTTGAATTTCATTACGAAGAACTGGTTCATTTCTCTCAAGCGCTTGAAAGTTCAAATCATTTAAGTGTCCGAGTCACTCTAGTAAATCTAACGGTCATTTTCATATAGCGTGTTAAAGTTCGAATCGTTCTAGTGAATCGGTTCATCCTAAACGTATTTTGCTCCTTCATGTGTATTAAATTTGGAATTTCTAAATGAATCGCTTGAGTAAATCGGTTCATCCGGTTTTCTGTCTAGCGCTGCTATCCGATTCATTCTAGTGAATCGGTTTGTCCTAAAAGGTCTTCTCTTTTAAATGTAGCGCTGGTGTGTGTGTGTCTGTCTGTGTGTGCGTAGGCTATATGTTGCCTGCATACACATTTTGGTTTGATATTTTATTACCTAATGCACTGACATTGAGACATGGTCCAAGTATAGCCTGCGTTTTCAGACCACTGATGCATTGTAGCCTAGATCGTGGAATTCAGGGAGCATTGTATGTAATCCAAGGTCATACATTGTTTCTGATACTGTAGCCTATAGTTTTCTTTCATGGACATGAAAATATCTAAGATGTCTTTAGGATAGAGGATGTCATAGGAGAACTGCCACTAATCAGACAAATAAGTCTGTTGACTAACTTTTTCAGTCTCTGAGTTCTTGGATGAGCTCTTTTAAGTAAAATGCGATGATCTTGGCAGACCATAAATGTTTTGATTGTTCCACTTTCTGATAGCGACGGCGTACTCAAAATACAGTAAAATCTGTCCAAACTCCAGATTTGTCTCTAAGCCTTCCACTGCTGATTACTGTTCTTCCACTGAAAATCATTGTTCACATGGTCTCTCCAGGGAGCCAAAGTCTGCAATGAGACCAAACGAAAACCTGCCGTCCTTTCCATGACGCAGCAAAGTGAATAATACATGCAAAAGAATGAGTCTACTTCCGACCATGCCTTTTCTTGTCATCCGTTTCACAGCAATAGGATTAGTGCGTTTTACTCACTTTTAGGAGTGATTATGCCATAAATGAGTTTGGTGTGCTCATTTCAACACTGCGGATTAGAGATTTACTGTAAACAGGAAGTGTTGGTTTGCGTTTTCATCCTTAGTTTAGCATTTTTGACACTATCTTTTCTAAGTGCAAAATGTCTCATTCAGCAAATTATCAAATTGCAGCACAATAAATTGTAAATGGTCATTTCAGTCTTGAATATTAAATTTTCCATTAAAACGGCATCATGCTTCAATTTGGGAAGTTGGGAAAACACATAAAAAAAAAACAGCAGCATTTTCCATTGCATCTCTGTTTGGCTAACTTGTGACAGCACAGCAGTGTGATATTGTTGGTCCAAAATGTGTGTTATGTTCAAAATATAATACATTTTTCTTAGTCTGTGTGACTCAATAAGCCCCATGCGTTGGATAAAATGTAATTATGATCTGAGGAATGACACTCACTTCATGTTGTGAATGTGGACTTGGAAGAACAGATTGTCCAAAGCCCAGAGAACAATTTGTGGTTTCTGAAATGAAGTTGGGAAAAGCAATTGTTGGCACATAACACACAGCTGAGCACACGTGGCCGTCCTCCCCAGTGCACGATCCCTTGTTTTTCAGTCCTGCCGTCTCCAGAGACATGATTCGTCTGCTTCATTTGTCAACATTTTAACGGATAGGCCTAGACAATGTTATGCAATTTCACTTAAAGTATTTTGAGAATTTTAAAGGATTTTATATATTTTTCTCTCTTTTTTGTTATACAGACAAAATAAAATACATATGACTAGAAGAATATACTTGTTAAATTTGCAAATATGAAAGAACCTGATTACAGTAAAACATCTTTCAGGTTCTGGTGTAATTACAGGGTTCCTGCTGATTTTATGAAGTATACATATAAGACCTTTTTAAGACCAAGTAACGGAAACTTAAGAAATAAATTGAAGGAAAAACAATACATCAATATGTTCTCTAAATGTAAATGTTTAAGGAGAAATATGTTAAAAAATACATCATCCAGATGTTACTTTTTAATTCATTTTACTAAAAAAAGAAGAAGCTTGAATCGTTTTGCTCAAAACCACTACAATATGGTAATACTTTTTACTGATCAAACTGCAAAAAATATTCTAAAGATTCCTAAATCAAGATACATTTACTTCAGATCTAAAATGACATGAAATATGAAGTCTTGTTTTCTGTGAAATTGATCAAAATTAACTTTATGACTAAAACGAGAACAAATATCTGCCGATGGGCTCATAAAAAACAGCTTAATTTAGAAGTTTTGACAGATATGTGTTCTTGCTTTAAGCATAAACTCCATTTGATTACATTTTTCAAGACTTCATTTTACGTTTGCATCTCTAGTAAATTTTAAACTTGTTAAGATTGGAAAACTTGAACAAAAATACTGAGGAATTATTCATTTGCAATGCATGCAACATTTAATGCCATGACTTTATGAATTTAAGACTATCTGCTCTGGGTAAAGACCATTTTAAGACCTTCATTTGTGTAAGGGCAAATCAAGACCTTTTTAAGGCTCGCAGAAACCCTGTTGTTTCTTCATCATTTAGCTATTGTTTCATTATGAAGTTTAGGTCTTTAAAGATTTAGGTTTATCGCCAATAATTCAAATTTTTCTTAATATTTCAGACAATTGTCATGCAAGTGGCTTCTGTTCATCCATTCATTCGTGGTTTCCCTGCCTCATTCTCCTTCCTCTTTCATCCCTATGGGCTTCTGTGCACATGCCAGCGTTGCCAGTGGCAACCACAACTAAACAGATGCGGCAAGTGGGAACACAACACCTGGAACTCATTAAAGGAGGACGGGAAAGGGTCCCAGCATGGTGAGCCACGACTTCAGCCACACTATCAGGACTGACCAAAATAGTTCTCATACCCACGCGATTTTTTAACGCAAGTCTCACACATTCACAGAAAACGGCGTACTTCCGTGTTGCAAAATAAGGTGGATAGAGTAGATCAGCTCTCTGTTTTCAGTCTTTAGGAATGCTGTCTGGAGTGTTTAGGATGTTTTACAGGAACTGTTTGAGCAACATCGGGTGCACCTGGTCTCGTGAAATGTTTCTTTGGCCATTATACAACCTTGAAAAGCAATTACCAGGAGTAATGATTCCCATGAGCACGCTGCATGAAGGAATCTTTTTGGTTTTCTCCAAATATTAACACATCTGAATGGTTGGAAATCAGACTCTCTTATGCTCACGATTTTAAACAACTGTTTTCTGTTAATATGTTTCAAAATGTCATTTATTCCCGTGATCAAAGCTGAGTTTTCAGCATCCTTCCTCCAGTCTTCAGTGTCACATGATCCTTCAGAAATCATTCTGATTCAGATTTGCCATCTCAAGAATGAATGACATTTTAAAATATAGCCTATTCAATTTGAAAACAGTTATTTTGTAATCATCCTGAGACCCATAGGGAAAAAAACGTTATGAGTACTCTGAACTTATTTTAATCGAGTTCACTAAAACAATAATATTTCTTAATACACAGTTAAATTTTACATTGCATTTAATACTGTATAATACTATATGTAGAGGACACCAGGAAAATGCAAACAAGACTCTATAACCTAAACAATGTTTTTTTAGATTACATTTTTATATTCAGTATACCAGTCAATTTTTAGTTTCCAGGCTACTTTTTTCTATAACTTGTCCTCAGTAAAGCAGTTATGAGAATAATGTTGGAAGAATGGAGAATAGGCGTTTAGAGTAAATCAGGGTTTTCAGGACTTCGACAGCTCCAGGAAACTTCCAAACTATGCACAAAGATTCTTAACTATGGTATAAAAGATATTAATATCTGTATAGAATTAATTGATATATTACTTTACACAATGTGTGTGTAAAAATGGGGTTTCCCATTAAATACAATGCATTCAGTGTCTCTAATTTGTATATTAGTGTGTTCTGTGGCCAACACTTTTACAGCTGACACATACTTTTTTATTTGGCAGTCCACCTCATGTGACTCATGTCATGTGTAATGTGCAATTGTCATGAAGTTATTCCAGAGTTAAACTGTTCTCATGAGGAGTGTGTCTATTTGTTGTTTGTAAAGAGCAGGTGCTTGACAGGACAGAACACGGGAAAACACACCTCACTTCACATTCTCCACTCAAGGACAGGCTGATAACGGCCCACAGCAGTGTGTGTGTGTGTGTGTGTGTGTGTGTGTGTGTGTGTGTGTGTGTGTGTGTGTGTGTGTGTGTGTGTGTGTGTCTCCACCCTGCAGATGAGCATTTACTCACTGACAGTCGAAAATGAGAGTCTTGCTAAATCACGTATTAGCCTAATGGTTTTAATTCGCTTTTCAAATGAGTGTCAGGCCTGCTGTAGTGTCAAACACGTGGTGACACTGTGAGACTGACAGGCCGATTAACACTTCACGTGTCGCTTAACGGCGTTTGCTTTTAATGCATAATGTGTGTGTGTGTTTGAGGAGGTTTGATATTTGCAAAGATTTTGCTGCAAAGTGTGTGTGAGGAAGAGAGAAAGTCGCTCATGCGCCGCGCTGCCATTAACCTGTACCTCTTCCTCATTAGTGCTGTATCTCTGTTGCCATGGTGGTCTATTAGAGAGCTCAGATTAAAGCATCATTTGCGTGTGAGTGTGTGTGTGTGTGTGTGTGTGTGTGTGTGTGTGTGTGTGTGTGTGTGTGTGTGTGTGTGTGTGTGTGTGTGTGTGTGTGTGTGTGATTTATGAGGACACAAATTTGTATAATGACATGCGTATTACACTGGTATTACAACTTAAACGTGGTTTATGAGGACGTTTCATGAGTCCTCGTAATTCAAATAGCTTAAAAATGTTTTATTAAAAATGTAAAAATGCAGAATGTTTCCAGTGAGGTTTAGGGATAGGGGCAGTGTAAGGGGATAGAATATACAGTTTGTACAGTATAAAAACAATTACGCCTATGGAGAGTCCTCATAATTTAACGTGTGTGTGTGTGTGTGTGTGTGTGTGTGTGTGTGTGTGTGTGTGTGTGTGTGTGTGTGTGTGTGTTAAGGCTAGAACTGGGGCACGAGTAGCTTATGTCTCGATGTTGTGTTAGCAGAAAACAAATGACATAAACGCCAAATTTTGATAGCAGACCCTATAATTATAATGAATGTACAGTGATCCTCAAGATTATTTGGACACATGCTGAATGCCATTGAATTAGATTACAAAAACATTAAAAAAACAAGTGGCATGTTTAGTCAACTCAAATATCCAAGTCATCACTTACAACTTCACATTTCAAGTTGACTAATCTTTAAGGCAGCACGAACACTTACGTTTTTAAATTGAAACATTTTTTACAGTGCGTTTTCTGTTTTCATTTTCACTTTTAATTTGAGTAATTTTGTTCTGTGTTTTTGTCATTTTTACGTTTAAAAAAAATATTTGTATTCATTTGATTTTTGTGAAAACAGCTGATTTTTGTGATATTCAAAATGAAACAAAGATCAATCATATAAAAACTTTTGCACATTTCATGTAAAAAGTACAACCTAAGTGACACATTTCAGAGAAAAAAATGCTACTTTTTTTTTTATAACACCCCTGAACTAATGATGCAACCATTGATTTTATTACAGCACTCGCTCGTCTTCCCACAGATTTTCTAAAAACGTATTTTATTTAAAAATACCTAAATTATTTTATTTAAAAGGTACTGAAGAATGTCGGTAACCAAACAGTTGATGTATTGAAAAATCAATACTATGGAAGTCAACTGTTTGGTTACTCACATTCTTCAAAATATCCTCTTCTGTGTTCAGCAGAAATAAGAAACTCATTCAGGTTTGAAAAAACTTGGTCATTTTTGGGTGAACTATCCCCTTAAGTGTCCAAATACTTTTGGTGGTCACTGTACACATTGAACGTGTTTTTACTTTTCAGTTTTGTCCGATAGAAAGTATTGCACCTGTGGTTTGAGATTGAGGAAGGCAGTTCTGCGGCGGACAGCTGGACCCCTACATGCAGCTGTTTGCCAGCTGCTTCCCTCTCGCATTTGTTAATATATGTTTGTGTAAGTGAGTATTGTGAGTGTGTTGTACGTAATAATATACACTGGGAATAATACCACAAACAGTCATATCAAAACTTAAAACTTATTTTATTTAAGATAGTTGCCAAGGCAATATTTTTAATTGTCATTTAATGCAGCTTGATGTACTAACATAACTAAAACTGAATAAAAACTATATAGACATATTTAATAAAAAATACAATAATAAAAACACAAAATTATTAAAACTAATTAATAAATTAAAATGAGAACATAAAAATAAAATAATTAAAAATCTCAGTGACACTAAAAATAACACTGATTGGATAGTAAATATATATATAAAAATATATATTAGTCACAGTGTGGTGCAGAAGAAGACAAAGAAGAATCCAAAGTTCTAATGCAAACTTTTACTCACAAACTTTATACAGATCACACGGGTACATAGAAGACGGGCAGAAGGTACACACACTTAATACGACGTAGATCAGACAAAGAACAAGGCAACACACAGGGCTTAAATACATAAGGAAACAGATCAGGGAAACAAGACACAGCTGACAAGACTAATGTGGAAACAGGTGTGACAGGTGAACTAATGAGGGTACCATGGAAACCAAGGAGTGGCGGGAAAATAGAACAAAGGAAGACATGTGACTAGTGACAACAAGACTCAGACAGAAACACAACTGTGACACACACACACACACATATATATATATATATATATACACATACATTTTATTAGTAATTTATGTTCAATATTGATATTGTTTTTCTAATTAATCTCTATTAATCTTTTAATAGTTAATAAATTAACCTTGCTAAATCCTACCGTTGTGGAAAAGCTAATGCGTAGTAGCTACTTTTTATTGTTCATAAATAAATAAACTGCTGTCAATCAATTAAAAATGTACACACATTTTTTTCTGAAATGAATCGCGATTAATCGCACCTAACATATTGCAATACTTTCACACTGAATCTCCAAAATAATGTAGAAACAACATAAAGACAGTATTTCTCTAATGGCATATTTTTTATGAATGAAGGCCAGCATCGCTGATATCAGTAATGATACTGATGTCTCTATTAAATGGATTTGTTTCTCAATTTTAGCCATTAAATATAGCCATTCAACTTTATTGAAAGCTATCAATTTTAACTTTCAATCAGCTTTAAAAAAATATATAACAACAAAGTTAACTTAAAACCAGCTTTATAATATAAAATACTATAAAATAAAAAGATTTTCAGATTTTCAGGTCAGTCTAACAGGTAAATATACAGAAATGTAATAAATCAAATCCTGCACTGCATACATTATAAATTGAATATAGTTGAATCCTTATTAAAGCTACAAAAGATATTAAGTCAAGAGCAGTGAGTGATTTTCTTTTTACCTTTTGTTCTTTGTTTAACATTAATGATAGACAGCAGCAGGTTTATTAGGCCTCACTTCTAGGGGACATATCATGAAAATCTGACTTTTTCCGTGTTTAAGTGCTAATATGGTCCTCGGTGCATCTAACCCAGAAAACATTATACCCAGTACATTAACTTTGTTTTGGTAAGCCTTTCACTGCAAGCATGTTAAAAAAATAAACCGATCAGGTTTCGCTCGCTCTTATTACCTTATTATAACATTGCCTCTTAATCTGCACATTTACGCCCACAGCGCCGCCATTTGGCTCACGCAAGCGACAACAGTGTAACCAGTTCTTCTAACCTAACGCAACGGCAAAAGTTCAAACTGTTCTGTCGTCCCTGCACATACGAGCACACAACACTATTTGACCAAAAATTCACAGCTGTCTTATAAAGACCTAAAGGAACTGTGTCAACTTGTGTAAAAAAAAAGTTAAACATGGCAGTAAGTAACTTACATGCAAGTCGATGAGATGAATCAACTCCACAACAACTACATGTATCCACTAACGTTAACCATTCAGAAACGTCCAGGTTCAGTCCAAAAGTTACAACCTCTTCCTGGGTCTCTCCGTAAAGCTGCACTCTACTGGTTATTTCTGAGATTTTGGATGAGAGAGATTATTCGCATGTTTTGTTATTGTATCCGAAGCTCGTGTAAAGGATCAGTCATCTCTGAACACGAGTAGCAGCTCATTTGCATTTAAAGGGACACACACAAAAACGGGGTGTTTTTCTTCACACCCAAAAAGGGGCAAATTTGACACACTAAATTATCTGGGTGGTATTTTGAGCTGAAATTTCACTCAAGAAAACACATGCAAATAGAAAAAACACCCGCAAATTAAGAAAACATCTTCATCAGTTTCACAACACATGTGTGATCCAAATACTCACAACACAACCAAATACAGAAACGCGCTGCAAAAGTTCACGACACAAAATAAAGAAACGCGCTGCAAATAGCACTGACCACAACAGAAATGTCTCCATGTGTGTATTTGGAACACACATGTATTGTGAAACTGATGAAGATGTTTTTCTATTTGCAAGTATTTTGTTTAGTTGCAGCGCGTTGAGCTCTCTCGGCCACTGTACACCATTTATATTACATCTTGTGAAAAGGGGCATAATATGTTTGCCTGGCTCCACCCTCCTACTTCCGCTCAATTTTAATTTTCCATCCATCCGCCGAAAAACTGAAGCCTCCCCGGGCGCCGCCATTGTAGCAGAACATCACCGGCTGTTAGCATTCCATTGACTCCCATTCATTTTGGCGTCACTTTGACAGCGAATAACTTTACATCTGAGGCGATTAAAGACTCCATTTGTCCATTATTTATTTCTAAAGAAACACGACAATGTATAAAAGGCTCCATTACTTTGTATCTTACGTTATAACCTCGTAGAAGCCATTTTAGTAAAAATAGGCTAACGATTGCGTCATAACCACTCGACTCTCTGTCGCACTGTAGAGAAATTACTGTATAGAGCGGCGGAGAAGCTCGCAAGCAATCGGTGGGACGTGGAGGCATAAAGTCTGATAAAGTCAAGGGAGAAGCCTATAGGGAGTGATAAAGTTGCTCCTGCTGCTAGCTCATGGACAGCTAATACTCACGCTCTCCGTCTCTGCGAGATTCGGAAGGGAATGATTCAGATTTCTCTCGACACAGCTACTAAGACGTCACATCTACGTCGTCAAGCTCAGTTTGAGCCTGCGCAGTACGCCTGGCGACCAGGAAGTGAGTGCTTCTAATGGGCTTCACTTTTCTCCGTTGAAATCTATGGGGTCGCTGTGTCCATCTTATATACTGTCTATGGTTATGGCAGATCCAGAGTGGCTCTGGGCAGATTCATTAGTTTTAAAATTCAACAAAGTACCCGCCTACAAGGAAGTTAACGCTTGCCAATGGAAAGCGGCCAGACTCTCTGTACAAATGAAATGTACGAGAGTCTGGTAGAACCAGACTAATAATATGGCACCTTTAAGACCTTACTAGACATAACTATAATTATTTATAGTTAATTGCATTAAAGATTTTTAACACGTTCAACATTAAAAAAAAATTGTACCACAAAATTAATGTTGTTAATGTTAAAATGTATTTTGACATCCCTAAAATAAATACATATTTATTTTATTTTTATATAATTGTATATATAAATTTATATAATTGTAAATATAAATTTATATAAATAAATAAACGTATTTATATTTTATGATTAAAAGAAATGCTAATTTTAAATGAATTTATTTGTTTGATTATTAATGTGCGTTTACTGATGTAAGTAAAAAAGAAAAACATTTTATATAGGCCTAAAATTCAATTATTATATTTCTGCTTTATGACTGAAGTTTAGTAGGCTAGTCTATTCTTTCTGGCACTACATTGTTGTTTCCTTTACGATAACACGCATGCGTTTTTCCTCATTTGTAAGTCGCTTGAGATAAAAGCAGCGGCAAAATAAATACATGTAAATGAGCTTTCATCAACATGCAGAAGAACTACACAATTCTGCAGGAACGCCTCAAGTACCTCTTTCAAAAACCTGTCGTCCTTTTGTTTGAAGTTCATGAGAATTGTGCTGCTGATAGGTGTAAGTAGGATTAGAGCCGTCCAAGGCCTTCATTGAGTCATGGCGTACAGGAGTGATTGTGAGTCGTTCCCCAAAGGATAATGAGCACCTCTCCACGCCTTTAACCACAACACCCCCCACCCCTCAAACTCCACAGCCCACCCTCAACACGTCTTACTGATGCTCTCTGTGTGGGCCTTCACCTCAGAGATCCAGATCTTCATAATCACAATATCCGCCACTCGCAGCGGGAGAAACATCGTCAATGAATATTAATGACTCCGAGGTGGCGGCTGAGCACATCAATGCTACGTCAAACCCCTTTCCGGGAGGAACTGGAGAAAAGTGGATTATACGCAGCACCTTTCAGCAGCTTCCCAAACTCATTTGCTCTTATGCATTTTAATAAGAGCGGAGCATGTGGCTGCCAAGTGAAGCTGCGAATGCCAGTGACTCCATCTTCGTGTGCGTGTGTGTTTTTCTTTCCATTGGGTGTGTTTTCAGACTACGCTTAGTCATCAGCGGCACCTCGTGACTTTTAAATTCACAGAAGTGTCAGGGCGTTTCTTTCCGAATGCAGTTATGACGATATAAATGTGGCTAAAAACTAGCAATTAAAAGAAAAGCACATTTTAAAACTGAAAAACAAAAAACAAATGCATTTACTTTCAAATTACAGAATAATTTTATATTGACATTTGCTGTGTCAAATAGCCTATGTATCTGCCTAATATAGAAGACATTAGGCCTACTGTAAATCAGTTTGCATCTTCAGTAGCCTACTGCATATATTTTCATTATTTTGGCTTCATCTCTGTCTCCTCTCCACCAGTAAGCTGGTGTGTGGTGGGCGTTCTGGCGCAGTATGGCTGCCGTCGTATCATCCAGGTGGATGCTGCACATTGGTGGTGGTTGAGGAGATTCCCCCTGCTATGTCTCAGAAAAAGCGCTATATAAATGTAACGAATTATTAATTATTATTATTATGCGTTTCTGTCTGATAATATAAACGCATACAGTAGCCTATAAATGACAGCATGTACACAATTCTGTTGACAATTTCATGTATTTTAATCCACAATAAATACTCTATGTGTAGGCCTATATGCTGTGTGTTTATGCTTTCAAAAATAGTATTCAAGCAATATACTGTACACATTGTACACTGTACATGGTTAGTCACATCACAAATATGCTCATATTCATGCAATATGTTGACAGACAGACAGTCAGAAAGATAGATAGATAGATAGATAGACATATATACCGATAGATACAATAGATAGATAGATAGATAGATAGATAGATAGATAGATAGATAGATAGATAGATAGATAGATAGACATATGTACCGATAGATACAATAGATATATAGATAGATAGATAGATAGACATATGTACCGATAGATACAATAGATAGATAGATAGATAGATAGATAGATAGATAGATAGATATAGATAGATAGATAGATAGATAGATAGATAGATAGATAGATGCAAATGCAATAATACTTCAACTCATTTGACACAACTTAACAATGTCATTATTTCTCAATGTGTTTATTCTGTTTCTTACAGCGTAGATTTCCATGACCTCAGGGTAGCAGACTCTATTGTTTTTGTGTGGCAGATATTTCTGAAACCCCAGGAGCGTATAGAGGAACAGAAGAGCGATCTGAAGGACTCGTGTGGCTGGATGCTGTGATGTGAGGCTATAGGGGATAGAGGTCAGAACAAAGCCTTTGTTCCAGCGCTCTGCGTCGTACCTGCGTCAGTGCTGTTTGTGAGCATGTGCCCTCCTCCCGGCTCCAGGAAGAGGAGAAAAGCTCACGAGTCAGGCTTTTGTAAACATTGGCTTATTGTGCTTCTCTAATAGCAAGGAATTCACGTGGCTCGGAGGCAGCATTTCAGTTTGTTGACATTGAAAGATGTGTCACTGAAGATGAAACAGTGCCAAAGGGAAAGAACTTGAAAATAGATAAGGACTATAAATATATAAATAAATGTGATGTGTGTGGGTTTTGGCTATCTTATTGTGGGGACAATGATTAGATTTAGGGCCAGATTTAACTAACATCTTTTAAACCCTTTTGGTGTTAAAAATCTAGTCAGGACTTACTAGACACAGTGAAAAATTTGTGCTGAAAAGGCATGGACAGGATTATTTTTTTTGCGGCTGACCTTATTGCATATGCATTTATAGGAGATTCCCTTTCAGACAGTACATTTATGGGGATATATAAGGAGAGTATTTAAATTAATAAGGTTTAGGTTTGCACTCGTGAATTTACTGGTATTCGCGCCATTATTTACCGCCCAAATATAGCTTGTCTTAAACCAGACGCTATTTTGCGCTGCTCTTGCTAGATTGTGTTGGTGATTATGAAAATGATCTGGGTGCGTCTGTGTTCTTTAATTTGAGCGTCGTCAGTAGATCACGCGCAGAACTTTTTCAACTCCCTGCACTTTTTGGGGGATTGCGCTCTCACAATAATTTTCCCAGTTTAGTAAATCTAGCCTTTTAAAGGCACAATATGTAGTTTTTCACCGCTAGAGGTCACATATTCAAAACAAAGGTGTAGCTTGCGCAGAGATTGAGCGCAGAATCATGGGAGTTTTTGTCTTCACCTCTATAGCCGGTGGAGAATACGACGGGACTCGGGCAGAAATAATATTCATAAATGAGATTATTAACGTTACTGTAGTATAAAGCAGACGAGCGCGACACACGGCTCGAGAGCAGTGGAGCTTTTATTATGCCGCAGACGCCACTTCCGCTTCTTCAGGTAATGTGGGGTAACGCGGCGCTGTTTTATCATTTAAATTTGTCTGTTGAAAATTATGTTATAGTGTTACTCTGTCCGTTCGCTCGGCATGAGACACTTGTTGCACACTGCAGTAAGCTAGATCGATATTAGAATGTCATATTAATAAAAGCTGGATGGCTTGTGTTGCTAAATGGCATGCAATTCATTTTGAAACATATTGTATCATGGAAAAAAATATGCTTTACTGTTACTAAAAATAAAGCTGCATCTGATTATGTTATGTTAGCCACTAGACAAAATGTTTTTCTTTGAGGCATGGTAAAAACACGGTACTCACGGAAAATCAAGAAAACTGTAAGTACACAAGTCATCAAACTATATAACACTATTCTAGTGGTTTTTGGATATTTTAATAAAAATCTTATTGTGCCTTTAATGTAGGCCCATATGCAAATCAAGACCATCAAGATGCGTTGCCAGGAGATTGTTACGCAGTTGCTAGGATGATTTGGGTGTATGCCAATGTCTCCACATGGTTGCTAGGTAGTTGCTTATGGTTCAAACCAAAACAGTCCATCTTTTCTGAATATTTATCAAAATTAAGTGAGTTTATACTACTAATGGGGTAAGAAAAAGAAACTTAAGACTTTATATCTTATGTCATTTTGTTTTTCAAGTAAATGTATCTTGATTTAAGAATATTTAGATATTTGTATTGGAAAACAAGACAAAATGCTGAGGAAGAAAAACATTTTTTGCAGTGTATGGCTCAGATCCTTCCATCAGTGTAAGTCTTTGGGATTTAAAAAAAAAAAAAAAAATCAGTTTTATCGTCCGCCAGAAAGAAAATCATAAATATGCTTGCGTAAACTCAAACTCGGGTCGCCGGCAGCGCAGAAGCCCATGAGGCTGTCGGCTTCAACCAATAGCCACCGTTGTAGTAAAAAAAAACACATCCTCAACAAACACGCCATCTTGAAAAAATCCAATCGCCCGGAATCCATATGTTTTGTTTGATGCACAGAGAATCAAAGAGAGCCGGAGAAACAGAAGTCTCGCCATGAGGAATCTAATGTCAAAGGCCTGACAGCTGAAGGAATTCATATTGGGAACAAATACAACAAAGCAAAACACCTCCATCCATGTTTTCCAGATGTACTGTATGTAAACCGTAATTGAGCTGTGCTTGTAAACTTCTTCAGTCTCGTATTGATTTATGGCTGACGGCTACTGTGACCCCCCACTGCAATTTAGCATGAGACTTGCATACAGAAATGTGTGCCGGAATATAATAAATGAAACATCACAAAACATCTATTTTAGACTATCTTGTTTTGCTTTTTCACTCCTCAGACATTCTCAGGATGATTTGAATTTATTTAGCTTATTGATTTACCATTATCTTCAATGGGAATGAGAAATCCATGGCTTTCTCTTTAAATAACCATCAGACGTGCTCAAGCAAATGTGGAAGACGTGCAGTGGGAATTGCAGTCAATATAACATGTGATACTCTTATCAAATGTGGTTTGTTTGAAACAAAAACATGATTTAACCTCTGTGACGATTTGCTGCTCTTTAGTTTATTACTAAACAAACTAATTTTAGTATATGATGCATGTTTGTCGGTCATACATACATGAAACATAAGATTTGTGCACTAAAAAAAATCTCGGCATAGTTTATTATTAACTATGTGCATCTATTTGGTTTTATTTTCATAATCATATTTTTTCAAAATGCATTTATTCAAATTGAATGAGAACAAATCTGTTAATTGTGAAAACAATTACATTTATTCCGTTAAAAAGTATGAATGCGGTTTAAATATGGCTAGCTGTGGAACAAGCAATATTCAATTAGTTAAAATGTATAAGATTGAATGATATTGGATTTATTGATGATATAAACTTTTGCGCATTTAAAACACATTCAGTTTGTTTATGTGTGAGTGGCAAATATGCATCACATTAAATTGATTCGTTTATATTAAAACTGTGTAATCCAAATGAATGGAAATTTTAAATGCAATTCAAACTCCAATCAAAAAATGTATTTTATGCATACATGGTTCTGGAAGCTTCTAGCTAGATCAAGCAAACTTCGTATAGCTGGAAAATAGCTGGTATTTGTGTGCAATTGTACTATTTTACATGTTGGTGCTATGAGGAAAAACTGACTTGCCAAGTCACCTTTATTTACTGTATATAGTGATTATATACAATACAGATTGTTTCAAAGAAGCTTTACATGGATAAACATTGGAAAATAATGATTCAGTGATGTAAACAGAATTCAATTCTGCTGTGAAGCAGCTCTAAAAAAATATAATAAATAGCTGAAAAAAGACACAATAGCTGTGTAAAGTTCAATAATGAATTGAGCTCAATTCATCTATAAAGCAGCTCTGGAGATTATGTCATCATCCAGCTCTCATCCAATAGTGTCAGTGCATTCAAGTCAATAACTGCAGAATATTAAGTGTATCCGCCATAAGGAAGCCAAAGGGCGACAGTGGCAAGGAACCCAAACTCCATTAGGTGACAAAAATGGAGGGAAAACAAATGAATTCTAGGCTACATCGCAAGTCAGATTGTGGATTGATATAATTCAGAACAAGTCATCCAGCTCCTTCTGCTTGAAGATCGGGATACAGTACGTTATTTGCCAGCATGTGGTGGGAGGGAGTTGGATCTGGCCATAGGGTCTGTGCAGAGGACTTGTCTGGTTCTCGTGGTTTTTGTTGAGGATCTGTGTCTCTAGGGCTCGTCTAGTGATCTTTAAAGTAAACCATATGTGATTTGTTTTTGTTGTTTTTTAAAGGAAGACAATCTATTCCTGCTTGACAATTCCAAATTCCACTGTCTTCATTGTAATGCCATGTGATTGTACCTTTTCAATCACAGTTTGAAACAAAACACCCCCATCCAATCGCCAGCACGGGCTACTCGACATTCCCTGGCAGATTCCCACACGCCGGCATTTCCATATAGATGGAGCGCCACATTAAACTGCATTGTGTTGTCCATTTATCCTATCACCGTTTGTTCCAGATATTCTTTTTTAATATTCTTCATCTTCCCCACCCTTCCCTGGCACATCCACGATCGTCTTTTTATTATGTGTGTGATTGGTTTCATCTGCCCAAGTGAATGCGCTGTGCTGTAACCTCGGCTAAATGGTTATAGGGCACCGAGAACTCAAGGTTGCAATGTGGAATAGCTGCATTGACCCTGAGACCGGATAGTCCGCTGTCAAGGCTGAGGTGGACAGAGAATCCCTTAAGCTCCGCTGCCAGGGAAATGAGAATTAAAATGCAAGGGAAACAGTCAGATAGTCTTTCCCGAGAGTCACGGAAAAGAAGGGCAAAGCCAACTCCACACTTGTATTGTACACATATGCCGGTCTAGATTTGCATGGCACTGCCCAGGGGAATATTTTATTGCTCAGAGGTTGCAGGATACTTAATAGAGATCTCAGTTATGTTTTATTTATGTCAACTTTGCCTGCTGTGAGATTTCTCCAGGAATTCCTTTGGGGAAATCAGTGCAATTGAGACGATCATTGACATGCTGTGAGTGTATTGAGCAAAAAAAAAAAAAAAAAAAAAAAAAATGCATTTGGATTTGTCTAGTGAGAATTTGAGGAGAAATGTGTGAGATCATATTGAGAACACTGACTTTTAATTGCAGACTTTGGGATCTTGGCAAACCTAAACACAGTTTGAGATGTTTTGCTCTTCAGATAGATACAGGTTAAATTACTGTAAATAGTGGCAAGCTAAATTTTTGCAGGCCAAAACCAGGAAACGAGTTAGCATTTTAGCAAAGAAGTCAATTGGTTTTTTTTTTTATGGGTTATTTTCGGTTAAAGGATTAGTTCACTTTTAAAAAAACTTTTGCTGATAATTTACTGATAATGTCATCCAAGATGTCCATGTCTTTCTTTCTTCAGTCGAAAAGAAATTAAGGTTTTTGATGAAAACATTTCTCCATATAATGGACTTCAATGGGCCCCAAACGGTTCAAGGTCCAAATGACAGTTTTTAGTGCCGCTTCAAAGGGCTTTAAACGATACCAGACGATGAATAAGGGTCTTATCTAGCGAAACGCTCGGTCATTTAAAAATAAATAAAAAAGTTTAAGTTTTATAAGCACATGCTCGCCTTGCTCTGTTCTGTGATGCGCGTTCATGGCGTCACATAATACGCAATTACGTTGACAAGGTCACGCTTGACGTACCGAGTCAGTGTTTACAAATGTGCGGAAGGAGGACCATATACACATATTCAAATGTCTTTGTGTCAGTTTATCGTTTAAAATGGCCATTTCGTGTGTGTATCCTGGGTGTTGTAATATTAAAAAGCCTAAAAGAAAATTTTCGTCAGGACAGAAATGTTTGACTTTTCATAGAAGCGTGACCTTTTCAACATAATTGCGTATTACGTTACGTCACGAGCGTGCATCACAGAACAGAGCAAGGCGAGCATTTGTGCTTATAAAACTTAAACTTTTTGATTTATTTTTTAAATGACCGAACGTTCCGCTAGATAAGAGCCTTATTCATCGTCTGGTATCGTTAAAGCCCGTTGAAGCGGCACTGACACTGTCATTTGGACCTTGAACCGCTTGGAGCCCATTGACGTCCATTATATGGAGAAATGTTTTCATCAAAAACCTTCATTTCTTTTCGACTGAAGAAAGAAACACATGGACATCTTGGATGACATGGGGGTGAGTAAATAATCAGCAAAAGTTTTTTTTTAAAGTGAACTAATCCTTTTAATGCTTGAAATATGGTTTAAGGTGAACACAATCTCAAGATATGTTCATGTTTTACTCTATGATATAAAATACATCAGTATTACCCTCTTGTTATTTTACTGTGCTTACTGTACTTGTCTTGAAAAAGGTGGTTGCTAATTGGGACTACAGAGGTTGAGCAAACTATTATAACTTGAACTTTCACGGAAACTGTTTCTAAACGAAGACTGAAATAGTTGTCGAAACCTTACTGTCATGTGACTATGGTGTAGTTCGTTCATAGCCTACGTTTAGCTTTTGACTTCTGCCGATTGTATTTACGCTACAAAATTCATAAATGTTGTGTTCATTAGTGAAGAACAAAACATGGTCACAGCCCTTACTTTCTGCAATAATCCAAAAGACAGTGGAAAAATTCTATTGGGTTTTTGGCGAGGGAACCAGGGTGATGCTAACTTCAGGGTGGGCCTATAAACACGTCATATCTGCACCACTCTATTTCTAATTGACTGTAACCTACAGGTTGATTCAGTATCATCAAATTATATTTTGGACTTCAGTCAGACCAGTTCAGTTGCATATGAGTATATTTATCAGGACAAACATCTGAGGTGACTTAAAGGCTCTTAAAATAAAGGTTCTTTACTGGCATATGGTTCCATAAAGAACCTTTAACATCGGTGGAAAACTTTCCCATCACACCAAAGGTTCTTTGTAGTAGAAAAAATGGTTCTTTAGATTATTAAAATGGTTCTTTAAATAACTTTTCACAGAAAAATGGTTCTTCTATTGCATTGCTAAAAAAAAATTAAATAAAATTTGTGATATTGAACAACATTGGTTCAAACAACATTTAACCCCTTTGACTTTCATTGTATGGACAAAAACACTGACACATGTAAATACATTATTTTGGTTTAGAACATGAGGATGAGTAAAGGATGACATAATTTTTATTTAAACGATCCCTTTAAGCAATAGTCTCCAATTGATCTCCATTTAATCTCATTGCGGCATCTTAAAAATAAAGGTTCCTTATTGACACCTATATGGTTCCATAATGAACATTTAACATTATGGAACCTTTCCACTGCACCAATGGTTCTCTGAAGTGGATAAAGGTTCTTTAGATTCTAAAAAGAATTACTTCACACTAAGAACAAATTTTTATTTAAAAAACTGAAAGGTTCAAGAAATGGTTCTTCTATTGCATCGCTGCAAAACCCCACTTTGGGAATCTTTATTTTTAAGAGTGTGGGTGAAACATGGGATATCTTGTATGTGATTTTTCTATGTGTGAAAACCCACCAGAATTATTTTCCATGCAGAATCAAAATGCTGCACAGCGGCTTTGATGCCGATCAGGCCAGCACATATTCAGCTGTTCCACCACTCTTTATATTTCTTCACTGACAGACAGTATACAGTATTTTAGACCAAAGCCAGTCAGCATAGATGGATGGTGAAGAGAGCATGCCTCAATGCGTGATACAGTATTGACAGGTCAGCCACAGCCCTGCCAGATCCCTCTGCACCCTGGGGAACTCCGCTGTCTGTTTTGGGCCCCCTCCCCCTCTGCCGACAATCCCAACCCCCTTCGTGTGCTCTGGGGGTAGAAGAGCAGCGCGCCATGGTACTTTCTGATGAGCCCGCACTCCTACCAGCGATGCGCATGACAATGACATAGTCATAGTCATCTTCATAATTGATAGAAGACTAGATTAAAGTGCAACCAGAATATTAACCGAGACGCTATATTTTATCTGACCAATCATGTAATAATTGAAAAATAATGGAAGTTGAAGCTCGCAGCGCTGGGAGAAAATTACATGGATGCATTCTGACTGCATGCATAAAGCTTTGCAGCTCTGAAGAGTAAATTGGAAATTCATTTATGATGTTATCGCATTTCTTTCCTAAGGCTTGTTTTGTGGAACATCTTGATTATCATTAAGTAAAGCAACATCGCTCTTGTAAAGAAAGCATATTTAACTTCTTCGAAAATGTATTTTCTGTCAAATTGCATGCAGTTTTTGATATCAGCTCATTAGGATACCAGAACTTAATGAGCTCCCACTGAGCTGAGATAGAATGCCTGTAGGCCCCTCTTAACATTTTCTAATACCCTTCCAGCCCTCGACCAATCCTCTTCCATGACCCTTTATAGCGGGATAAATGCGACGCTTGGTTGGGCAATGGAGACTACACTTATAGTCTGGCACACACTGGGCTCTCTCTCTCTCTCTCTCTCTCTCTCTCTCTCTCTCTCTCTCTCTCTTTCAATCCCTTTCTTTCTTTAGCGCTTTGGTGCCTGGCACTCGATAAGTGGAACCCCTATTTTGGGTGTTCTGTGAATGAGTTTCCATACATGGAAAAGCTCTGCAACAATCACAGTTTAAGATCTCTTTGAGAGGTTTCCATCCAGTCAACTGTCTTTTGCTGCCAACCAGAGAGCTCTTGAAATGGTTAAGGTCATTGTCATAGTCATTATCATGAGCTGTGTCTGAATTCCTGTGCATGTACTGAATTTGATAAACTGACTTCTCGACTGATGTATATGCAGGTGTGTAAATATATTCCTGGAAATACTGCATGTTACTGCCATGTTAGTATTGTTCTTTAGTCTTATGGTGATTTGACCTGTGACAAATGAAAATCATTTACTCAGGCTTTGTTAAACAAAATAACAATTTGAGGTGATAATATCAGTAGCCTGCGTCGTCTCGATATTGTTACTGTCTCATACAAATCCAGATATACTAATTTGACATAGCCTACCTACTGCTTTTTGAATAAGCTTTACTGCTCTTGAATAACACATAGGTAAATGTGCATATTCAGATATAGGGACGCATTATAACTTTAATTGATAACACAAAGAATTATTGAATTTGAACAGATGTATCAGAGAGAATGAGAATTGAGTCTGGCCAAAAAAATTAACAAATAAGTGTTTAACAACACTGAATTTGTTGGATAAAAGTGTGCAGCACCGAATAGGTGTCTTCTGCAGTAGTATAGGCTACTGTAAATGGAAGATTATTATGGCATGCTGTTGACTAAATGAGTTGAATATTAAAAGTGACAGCAGGAAGTTGTGGCTACTGATTTATTTTAATGCTGTGCGTGCTAAGATTGCAGGCTTGCTGTGATTTTATAGGGTTCAGTTTTAACCTCATGTTATTAGAAATTATACTTCATTTACCTGTCGTCGATATTCCCATTACAGCAGGTGTAGAGCAACCAGTCTCTGTCATTAATATATTCAAACATGTTCCACTCTCCGTTTCTACGGCAGCAGGGTGTGTTTCTCTGAAGAGAAATGCAGCGCGACGATCAAATTCTCTTCGTCAAAACACACTTTTTTGCTCAAATATTGTGAAACATGGTGTGTTTTTGTGTTAATATTGCAATCTGTCTGTAAAAAAATGTAATAAACCCGCAAGAACACGATATATTTGCCCTTTCTTGTTCATGGCCATATATGGAGTTTAGATTGGCTGTTGACGCTTCAACCTCATTTTAACCCTTTAGTTGCTGAATTTTATTCAATGGTAAAAAATAATAATACTACAGATAAAGACGTGATAATTGATGAACTTTAGATATTATGTTTCAATGAA
This sequence comes from Phoxinus phoxinus, assembly GCF_949152265.1. Taxonomy (NCBI): domain Eukaryota; kingdom Metazoa; phylum Chordata; class Actinopteri; order Cypriniformes; family Leuciscidae; genus Phoxinus; species Phoxinus phoxinus. The sequence goes on from NC_136876.1 coordinate 39,404,126, forward strand.
TGTAATTTAAAATCCACAGCTGCTCAATGTTGCCTCATATTTTCGCTTTATATACCATTTTAGGCTATAAAACTGCAAACATTAGGTGTTAATCATAGACTAAAAAAAAAAGGAAGAAAAAAAAGGTGTTAATCCCTTCAGCTAATGCAGCCTATGCTGGTCGTGAACGAGAGGTTAATTTACCCACTGGCGTTAAACTGAGATGCCTTTAATAGAATATACGCGGTGGCTCGTTTACCAGACAGATTTAGAGGTGTATATTTGTGTTTTGTCGCTATATTTGGCTACTGTGTGCGTTTTGCATGGTAAATAAAGAAGCAAAAGTAAAGTGTATTTTGGCGTGGCATCCCTTGAGGGGGGGTCCTCGTCTAAAAATGTATATAAAACCATTATTGCTTCAAGTATAGTGCATTACAGATGATCAGTAGCCTACAACATGTTTCTGATATATGCTATTATAGATCGAAAATAGCCACAACTTTTTGGTTATGAAATGCATGACAACTAAATGTGACTGTGGGACTTTAGCATTGGTTGGATGGATAGATAGATAGATAGATAGATAGATAGATAGATAGATAGATAGATAGATAGATAGATAGATAGATAGATAGATAGATAGATAGATAGATAGATAGATAGATAGATAGATAGATAGATAGAGAGATAGATAGATAGATAGATAGATAGAGAGATAGATAGATAGAGAGAGAGATAGAGAGAGAGAGAGAGATAGATAGATAGATAGATAGATAGATAGATAGATAGATAGATAGATAGATAGATAGATAGATAGATAGATAGATAGATAGATTAAAAGTGGCTATGGATTTTTTTTAACCAAAGCAAGCTTGTCAGTATTCATGCATATTGCCAGGTTCTTAATTACAGCAAGCAAACAGCCTTTAAACACACTACAGCTTTATATTCGGCACAGTTCTTGTCAACCCCCTCCTCGCCTGACGTCACGTGCCTGCCTTGGCTTATTATTGCATGAACTATTTTCTGTAGTAGCAGCAGCACTGAGCTTTTCCAGTGCCCGCCGCTTAACGTGGAGACAAATACGAGAGAGAGAGAGAGAGAGAGAGAGAGAGAGAGAGAGAGAGAGAGAGAGAGAGAGAGAGAGAGAGAGAGAGAGAGAGAGAGAGAGAGGAGGGGTGAGGGACAAATTAATCTTGGGCCACAGAGAACGCGAGACAGTAAAGCGTTGCAGTGAAGATTTTATTTTGCTCGTTCGCCTCAAACGGGCGGCAGAGAGACGGAATGGATCTACCTGCCGTCGGGGAGCATGTCTTCGCGGTGGAGGGCATCGAAAAGAAGCGCCTACGGAAGGTAAAACTGCCGCGAACTGGAACTACCGTAAATGGTGCAGAGGATATATTTGTTGTTCCTGTAACGTTACTGTACGTACCCAACACATTTTCATCGTTTTTCAGGGCAGAATCGAGTATCTGGTGAAGTGGCGAGGATGGTCAGCCAAGTAAGTGTTTTTTTTAGACACATTAACAGAAAATGCCGCGCGATGTTGGTCTTGTTCGTCCGGTACCCCACATTGGTCGCGCGCTTGGCTGTTTAGTAGCCTATATGGATTCCATCACAAAATTTACGCGAGCGAATATCGTTCTGCCATCCTACTGACATTTTACTTTGCTTATGTAGTAAAATCGTATATTTACTGCTCGTATGTTTACATTTTCAGCAGGCTACAAATGTATTTTGTTCGCGCACTGCATCTGCTTAACATGTATACGATAGCTACATTTTATTGCAACATGCGTTGAATTTAACATGTGCTTTATTACAATATCATATTTTCCCGTCAATGTTGCAGATATAACACATGGGAACCCGAGGAAAACATTCTGGATCCGCGCCTTCTTGTCGCTTTCCAAAACAGGTGAGATGGAGGACGAATAACTGAACTTGTGGTGATGCCCATATATGGTTACGGGAGGCGGGGCCAACTCCATGCACACAGTGTAGCTGAAGATTAATGGTAGCCCCATGGGTCAGGTCTGCCTGCCACAAAGACTCTCTTGATGCTTGCCTTTTATCCAGTTTTGGAAACACTCCATTGTTATTACCAGTGCAAGTCGTACAAAATGAATGTGCCATTGTATATTGACCAATCAAGATTTAATTTTCTTCCTGTCAGTTCCAAGGCAGTGGTTCTCTACCAGGGGGCCATAACCCTCTGGGAGCTTTATTAAACTTGTCACTGCACGATGACTTATATTTATTTATAATTAATAATTTAAATAACTGTATACATATTAATGCAAATTCTTGTTCCCTTAACAACTGTTGTTTTTTATTCAAGTAATCACAAAATTAATTTCAAATATAAATTTTAATATGTAGACATTCCAAATTTCTGAGAACAGATGACTTTTAATATAGTCTTAAGTCAAAAAGTTTGGGAAGCACTGTTCTTTGGAACACGTTTGATAAGCACTGTTCTTTGGAACAAGCCTATTTTAAGCGTTGTTTTGGAACAGCTTATTTCAAATTATTTCATACATATATGAAAAAATACAGCAGTAGCAGTGTTCTCACAAGTGGACACTCATGTCTATGATCTAATCTGCTGTGTCAAAGGTCTTGTGATGTTCACACACCCTTCTGAGCCCACTGTTTTGTTCTTAAGATAAAAGTAGAAAGGGTATCAAAGCATTCCAGACACTAAAGGAAAAGAATTGTTAGGTTTAGATAGCCGTTTTCGCAAGATATTTGTGGAGTTTCACTCTGGGGTAGCTGCGCTAGAAGTGTGAGAGTGTCGTGTTACCCGTTGTGCGCTTGTTTTGTGTTGTAACCTGGTGATCAAAGAGATTGTCTGTGGCTTGAGATCTGAATGTTGAGAAGAACACTCTTAAAAATAAAGGTTCCAAATGCGGGTTTTAACAATAGAAGAACCATTTTTTTGGTTCCCCAAAGAACCTTTCTTTGAACATTTCTTAGAAGAACCCCTTTTTTCTTAGTGTGAAGAAAATTTTGATAATCTCAAGATCCTTTACCACTATACAGAACCTTTTGTGCAATGGGAAGCTTCTATTGATGTTAAAGGTTCTTCGTGGAACCATCAATGCCAATAAAGAACCTTTATTTTTAAGAGTGAATACAAATAATCGTTCTGTTACACATGAATGTTCCTTTAAGCATTTCAACATTGTAGCTTTAGTTGTTCTTATAAACCAACAGTTTTGAGAATGTCAAATATGTTGTGTTAAAAACTGTGGATTTATATATATTTTATGCGCTGTTTTCAGAGAAAGGCAGGAGCAAATGGTGGGATATCGAAAAAGAGGGCCTAAACCCAAACACCCCCTGGTCCAGGTACATCAGCTTTTACTTGTACAGCATGTGTTATTCCAAATGCAGTTTTTATCTTCCAGTCAGTGCACAAGTTGGCGATATTTTTGCAAAAGGTTATTCCTGTGCACAGTCTGAATAAAAATTCCATTTCATTATGAATCAATAAAAGGCTCCTTTCTGTCTGCGTGCATCTTAATGTACTGAGGTCCTAAATGACTTCAATTAGCTTCAGTAGTTGATTTTACCTATTAAATATTCATGAGAATGGCGTTTGTAAGCTCAAAACATAAATTCACATAATAAGACTGCCTACAGTATTAAAATAAAGGTTCCAAAAGGGAATTTTTCGCTGCAGTGCAATAGAGGAACCGTTTTTGGTTCTCGAAAAGAGGAACCTTTGAGTGAACAGTTCTTAAAAGAAACCTTTTTTTTTTTTTCTTAGCTTGAAGAACGTTTTAATAATCGGAAGAACTTTTTTTCACTATAAAGAACCTATTGTGGAATGGAAAGATTCCATGGTTCCAAAGGTGATTCATGGAACCATCAATGCCAATCTAGAACCTTTATGAAAACCCCTAGAGTAAAGCTAATGTGTTGTAATATAAATAACAAACGATGAACTTCTAGTTCATTTGAGATGTCAATAAATATTCTCTCTTTGTCCCCAGCTTCCTGCGTTTGCTCGTAGATCAAGCATCCTGGGTGGTCTTCAGGACACATCACTGGATGAGGAGAACCAGCCCAAAGTGGATTCCCTCCAGATCCACCGCTCACGGCCGCAGCACTACCAGCTGAACAGTAAAAAACACCACCAGTACCAGCCCAGCTGCAAGGAGATATCCTTAGAACAGCATTTGAGCGGGAAAAAGAAACACTTCTACCAGCTGAACAGCAAGAAACATCATCACTACCAGCCGGACCCCAAGATGTATGATACGCCACTCACGGGACCCAAAGAGGTCAAGGGTCAAGACCCTTCCAACAAAGGCTGGAACCTCCCTCCGGCCTTGCAACAGAAGTGGATTCGGAACAAAGACACTGGCTGCCTGAGTAAAGTGAAAGATCTGTCTATCGAGCTCAAGGGTCTGCCGGATGATGCTAGCAGAGCGGAGCGGGCACTCAAAGCCAGTGCCAAAGAGTTTGCGCTTCCTAATGGCATCAGCAGCAAGATGAAAATAATCAAGAACAAAAACAAAAACGGCCGAATTGTCATTGTAATGAGCAAATACATGGACAAAGGTGTGCATTCCTCCAAAGTAAAAAACAGGGATGTTTCTGGCGTGGAAGCGCGACATAATGAGGAACCTACACTGATTGATACGGACAATCTGTCTGATGGGGGAACGGCAGATCAAGGAGAAGGCGGCGAGAGTGGTTCTATTGAGAAAAAAAGGGATCTTTCTTTAGCTAGTGAATGTGTTCCCGAAAAGTCCCTCGAAAATATTGAACTTCCGAAAGACACGACGCCGACTGGACCAAAAGTGATGGATATATGCGACCAGCCAAACTCCTCACCCATGGCAGCAGAGAAAGCTGCCGCCAGAACGAATCCCCTTAAGAGGAACCTGTCAGAACCCGGTGAGGACGTGAGAAACTGTAAGCAGTTCTTCTGCTACAGGAGCATCAGTGCACCAAACACTGTGCTTTCTTCCCCTCAGAGAGAACCCATAAACCTGCATTACAGAGGCAGTCACGTCGCCAGAACGTATAGTTATGACTTCAGCGACACCATTTCTGAAGAGCCTATTGATTTAAGCTGTGGTCCAACCAAAACGCTAAAACAGTTTCCTACCGGGGAGAAGATTTCAGAAAGCTCGGTGCAAGTGGAGAAAACAGACCGCCATTTGAAACCGTTTGTGGGTAACGTTATAATCACGGACATCACTACAAACTGCTTAACTGTGACCTTTAAGGAGTACGTGCAAGGAGAATGACAACAGTACGCTGGACTGTCATTTAGTCATTTGAACAAGAAGATTCATTTCAGATGCACTGATCATAGCCATTCCTGAAGATATATGTACACATTTATTTAAACACATAATCCATATATAGAAACACCATATATATGTAGGGTTTGTTTGTTTAGATACCGGTTGTATGGTTTTTTTAACACATTCAATTGTGATGGTTGGCATTTCGCAGCTGTTGAAATAGAATTTAAAATCCCATAACTGTATAGTGTGTAAAATTGTTTATAATACTTTGGATAATGAATTTTGCTACCTGAGAAAATATCTGCCAATTGGAGTAAGCACACTGGTGGATTTGAAAGAATTCATTGACGATTGATGTTAAATGCACTTACTTACAACTTTCAATGTTCATGTCCATGAAGACCACGTTTTTTTCTTTCTTCCAATGTTGGGGATTTAAGTTTTTTTCCCCCCAGATGTACATATAATTGAGATCTATAAATTTTGAGTTGCTTGGAAAGGTGTCATCATAACGTACATGAATGTACCTTAAAAAAAGTATTTTTGGATATTAGCGTAACTGATTTTGTTTCGCTGAAACATTTTACTTGACTGGATTTCCAGATGCTGTTGGCCTGTGAGGTCTAACCGTGCAATGCTAGAAAAAAACAACTGGATTGTTTGTTGTTCCCTATCCGTAAGACGTTTAAGCTGCACTTTATCATCTCCTGGATCTCTTTTGGTAATTAATTCAATAATAATAAATCCTTAATGCAGATCAATTCTGTAACAGCAGTATAACTATGGCCAGAGATCATCAGAACATGCAAACTGTTACATATGACCAGAAAGTAAATGTAAGATTGATGCTTACGTTGGACAGTGTAATGCTATAGATTTTGTATGTATTGGAATCAATTTACAGTCAATGCAATGTACGCAATGAGATGTACAGTATGTAATGTACAAATTACACAATAACGCCATCAAGGTTCAGGCCATTTATATGCATAACGGCATGTTTTATGCACACATTGAAGAGTCAGTTTGAAAATGCTTCTCAAATCAATATTAATTAAACTGTTCAATAATAAAAACGAATGATTTGTTTTATAATGTGTCTTTCTGTGTTCAATTATTATGATTTTTTTTAATGATTTTTATTAGGTCATATTGTCTAATTGACTGCATACATAGACTTAAGGAAAAATAATGTGCAAATTTACATTTGTACTACTATGTTATGCACTGCGGCCGAAAGCGAATGCTTAAATCGAGTGCGCATTCGATGGACGCATCGATTTATGAATGACAGTGAAGTGACGCAACTGACGCAGGTAGGTCACGTGACAGTAACAACGTGGCGGATGTAGTACGTCCAGATTACATTCATACTGCCCATATATTCATACTAAATAGAACGTACCAAAAGGGAATTTGTAACGTAGGCTACCGTTTTAATGGTCGCGAAGTAAGCTCAAATTCAAATGTATTTGGCTTCATACTCAATATGCGATTTTGGGCCAGCAAGAGGCTCTAACAAATTAGCACTTTTCTTCCTTTGCCCAAACCTTGCATTACCACAATGCTTTTATGTTCACACTGTTTTATTTGGTTGAATATTGTAGAGGGTCTAATAAGATTTTCAGAGCTGTGATTACTAAAATTTTGCAATGCTGCCTCCTAGGTGCAGTACCATGTTCATAAAGCACTTCATGTCTGTATGACCTTATTCACAATCACAGCAGCGCCATCTTTGATTTTTAACGGGAACGAATCAAGCGAGGCTGTGAGTGATAAGCATAGGTTATATCTTAAGTGGGTTGTGTATTGTACTGATATTAAATGTGTTTTTGGATTGTTCTGCTGACGAAACACTGCAAAAATAGGTTCCTATATAGGAAATTCAGTAGACAAAACACTCCAGCCAACACAAGCTGTGAAAAATTTTATATGGGTAGCATTGGAAACACGGTAAATTTCTCCCTCACAGCCTCGCTTCCATACCTGTCAAGGCTCTGCAGTGAATAAGGTCTATAGACCATAAAACCACCGCACATCATTCTGCAGCTCGATAGCTCGTTTAGGCCTAAACAATTAATGAAAAGTTAATTGATAAGCCTACTAGAAAATGAGCGATCTAAAATACATGCATGCCATATTTCTGGATTACTTAAATAAATACTGCATTAAAAAAAAAAAAAAAAATTAAGAATAGATCATCTTTAAATGCAAGGGCGTAGGTTTGGTCTCAGCTTTGGTGGGGACATCCCACCCCCACACCACCCCCTTATTTTTTCAGCCAATCAAATGACGGCGTTCCTTGTACTGGCCATGGGAATCGATGCAAATCGCTGCAACAGGGATTTTTTCCTGGCTCAAAACTAGGCGGAGTTGATAAAATTCTGATGATGTATTTTAATAAAAAGATAATTAACTTGTATTTTTCATATACCAACATATAGCCTACTGTGTTTTCCACAGTACTTTTGTGGATGGACCTCGGTATCTCTGGAGGGGTCCGGGGGCATGCCCACCCGTAAGAAAATTTTGTACATTTTAAAGATAAATTCATTAATCTGGTGCACTTTGAGTCACCAGAATCCACTGTTAAAAATAAATAATCCACCCGCCCAAACTATTCTCTGATTATCTGATCATCACATTAATTACAATTCAAATTATCAGTGTTAAGCATGATAATATGGTAAAATGTCACACTGTAGTAGGGTGATTTAAAAATAACATTTATTTAAAATAAAAGTTCTTCTTTTGGCAAAATTACATTTCTTTAATAGCCCAAACCGAGGCTTTACTCCCTTCAAACTTAAATGGTCAATGTTTCATTACGTCACTGTTGGAAAACAATCTTATCAGAATATATATTTTTTTACCTTTATAAAGGGCATTTCCCCCCTAATTTTATTAAATGTATGCTCAGCGCCAACGCTCCCACCACGCGCTATGCATAGGGCACCAAGAGCTGAGAGGGCACCAAAAAAATTACCTAATGAAAATCAATAATAATGCCGATATTATTTCAGTATAGAAATACAGACATCCCGGGAGTCTCCCGCATATTGATAGCGGCTCACTGATGCCCGTGAATTAGTTAAAATCTCCCGGAATCGCGAGCGCGCCCGCGAGACAGAGACTGTGCTCCAAACCGCGTAGCGCGTGCACTGCAGAGAGGAAGAGAGAGCAAGAGACCGCGCGCGCGCGTGCCTCAATAAGCGCATGTAATATGTTTAATGGACACAGGAACCAAATAGAACCGTCACGGTGGAAAAAGTGTATCTGAGCATGTGACTGTCTATCGAGTTTTGTCGAGAGCAGAAGGTGGCAACTAATTTGACGGAGGCGGCCGCCTCGTAATTCTCTCACAAATATTGGTGGGGACAATTTTGTCATTTTAAAATATTGATTGGGACTAGTACCTAGCGTCCCCCCCTAAACCTACGCCCATGTTTAAATGTGATATTAACAGGAAAAGTGGAAGGATAATGTCCTCTTATGAGTTGTAGCTATATGTTGCCATCACAATTCTGCCCAAAAATTCTTTACTTGACATGACGTATTCTATTCTATTCTATTCTATTCTATTCTATTCTATTCTATTACTAGGCCTTGTCTGTGCAACTGTTTCCGACAAACATCGAATGTGTGGCAAAATAAAATCTATGCTAAAATCTACAAATGAAATGACGAATTAAAATTATTTTCTCTCTTTGTTTGAGATTTTAATTAATTTTGCTATAAAAAATAGTTTTTGTTAAAATGTAGCCTATTATATGATAATTAGATACAATATTAATTCGGGACTAATGTTTAACATCTGTGCAATTAACCACAACGCAAGCAATTAACGCTTTAATTTAGCTATTCAGTTTCGTTGTTTATTTTTCGTGTTATATTTTATGATGAAATCCAGTTAGCTATTTGAATGTTATTATGGATTATTATAATAGGCTAGGCCTATTATTATAATAAAATTAATAATAATGTTATTATTAATCTGAATGCTTGTATCACTGTTTAAAGACGGTAAACGTGCTAATTTACCATTAAATTTCATTTGACACATTGTCTCTCTTTTAGCCTGAATTTAGAACAATTCTTGTAATTATTGTCATTAACGAATAATAGAATATTTTAGTTTTTTTCGATAAAAAGTCGTTTTTTAAAAATCACATTGATTGTGTGATTTCTTGGGCCTAGGCTATGCGTAGCCTAATAAACAATTATAACAGGCTAATAATAATAATAATAGCCTATGTAAGGATGTTTTTTCCGATTAATTTTAAACAAATAAAAAATAAAAACATGGAGAAAAAACGGGAAACAATCTAATTTTCCAAGTTTATTATCCATTGCATCGAAAGAATCAGAAAAAAAATCGAACGAATCTTTAAAATCAATAAAAGATTATAGTTGCCGTTGATCAGATCGCAGATCATTTCCACTTTAACACTGAACACAATTTGGCTTAAAATGTCACATGTGTGTAAAATATAATTTCATATTTTTATAAAGAAAAACATATTGACTGATTTTTTTAAATGGCTTGATAGCCTAAACGACTGGCTATTGTTTGTCCAAACCAGTCAAGTTTATCGTTTTAAAATAATTCTAATTATTTCTTTAGAAAGAAAGAAAGCGACATGTTTGTAATTTCCAAATTCAAGCTTTATACCAACCAGGCTAGCCTATTATTGATTTTAAAATAATCTTTAAAATCTTAAAATCGTTTAATAAGGCTGAGAGCCCTGTGTTTTTTTTGTGTGTGTTTTTTTTTACAATAGCCTATAGCAAAATTAGGCTACAATGCCAGCAACCCGAATATATGGACACAATTACCTATATATTTTCTTGCCTGCAGATTCGGAGCGCGCGGGTTATATATCGATACGCCGCGCGCAGCACGCTATGGATTTATAACTAGGCTACAACTGTTATGCATTTACTTAGCTATTTTAATCAATTTTTTTATTTCGTTATTTGTATTGTTTTTAAACGTTTGTTCTACTGTAATTTGACAGGGGATGGCATGACATGGCGGGGAATATGGAGCACGGATTCGATGAGCCTTTTTGCGTTTCATCCGTGTGCGTTTAAAATGAAGAATGAGCGTGCGCATGTGCAGATTTCAGTCCTATTAAATCAATACAAAAAGATAGCCTAAATAAAACTCAACAATGTAGACTCGCAACACCTGCTGTTTTGACATCGCAAACAAGAAACCTGCCGTGTAGCCTATATAGACGCCCTTTCTGTTAAATAAATATGCGTAAATATGCGACTAATAGGGGACTTATCAAAAAAGCCCTGACTGGGGTTAGTCTAGACTAGTATACGAAATAAACACGACGTGTTTGCTTTCAAAACAACACTCATAATCATAAATGACATTTTATCCGTGCTCGCTCCACGATCACATGACTCCTCCTCCCCGAGCGGCTGCTCCACTCACACAGCAGAGCCGTCCTGCAGTGCCATGGTAACAGTTTAGAACGTGATGACGTCTCCTCGGATAGAGTATTATGGGCTATCGAAGATTATTCAGGCTGAGGCGAGAAAAATAGCTGCGAGGTTGAAGTAAACATGGAGCTCTCAGCCGTCGGGGAGCGGGTCTTCGCCGCCGAATCCATCATTAAACGGCGCATAAGGAGAGTAAGTGTCATACCAGTCTGCTCGTCGGGGCTTCGGCTCTGTTATAGAGGCGCCTGGTTATTTGTTTATGTCCGCCGAAGTGACATTTTATACACGATAGGTTAGCTTAGCAGCGTTAGCTTGCTAATTTGAATGTGTCTGTGCTTTTACCCGCAGGGCCGGATGGAGTATCTGGTCAAATGGAAAGGCTGGTCTCAAAAGTGAGTGGTAATGACACGTTAACGGCAGTTGTTGTAACGGAGGGAGCGGTTTCAGGCTCCCCGAGCTCGCTGAGCGTTAGCACGGCTGCAGCACGGACTGTGTAACGGGGCTCATGAGAACGTTAGCTGACAAGGCCAGTGATGGGAAACGGTCAAGATGCAAGCTTTATTGGATGGTTAAAACGGTTAATATTGGGGAAATCACGAATAACATGATATATATTTATACGTTTATATATGAATCAAGAAATATTATGCATGCACAGTAAAAAAAAAAAAAAAAATCTCCTGAAGTGATAAAAAAAATGCACTGGTTGATTAGGAATAAATGTTTAAAAAAGAATGCACTTTGAATTGTTTTTTGGTCGTTAATATTAAACATTTAATTATTGGTGCAGATACAGCACCTGGGAACCAGAGGAGAATATTTTGGATGAGCGTCTTTTCGCTGCTTTTGAAGAAAGGTAATTTATTTTCGTTAATTCTGTAATTCCAGTAGACAAATTAAATGTTTTTAAATAGCATTTCTCTGATTTCTTATTTTCTTATTTCAGAGAGCGTGAAAGGGAGATGTATGGTCCAAAAAAGAGGGGACCCAAACCAGAAACATTTTTAATGAAGGTGAATTTTTTTAGTTTTTTTTTTACATCACCCTAAATTTTCTTTAACACTTTTTTTTTGGCTTCCTGTTTAATGAAGTGTATAACTTTTTAATGTTATTTACATTTTTGAAATGTTGTGCATACATTTTTTTTTTTTTTTTTTACATTTGAATTTTTTTTATAGGCAAAAGCTAAAGAAAAAGGCAAAAACTATGAGTTTAGGCGAGAGATGTCTAGAGGAATACAGGTGTCGTTCCCGGTAGCAGAACCGGTTGTGACTCCCAGAGCCCGTGAGGGACTGCGGACTGTTGTGCCAACGATTTTCCCACCGAGCACCGTCAACAGAGGCGAAAGTGTTCGTGTGCATCCACCAGACCCTGAAAGAGACCCACTGACGCCAGTTCACCGCCCGCTGGATTTTGCCAGCTCACCAAAAAAGCGAGGACCAAAGCCAAAGTTGCGTCCGGCTGGAGGTTCATCCAATGAAGGCGTTAAAAGAAAGGCAGATGAACCGTTATCTTATCGGCCGTCCAAAACCGAGAGATCAGGAGAGACCTCTAACTGTGATGTCATCCGCTTAACCCAGAAGTTCCCAGCAGAATCCAGCCTCGTTCAGAAGCAGATGGGAAGCAGGTCAAGTGATGTCAAATTTACACATGGTGGCACCATCCTAAAAGCTGGGCTTGGTGTTTTGGGACATCGACGGAAGGAAAGCTCAAGTGGTGCCATAAACCAACAACCCAAGATGATGCATCCTCCCAAAAACAATGTATTTCGATCCACCGATCAAACCAGAGAGCAACTGTCTCTGAGTTTTGTAGATGAAACGGACCAGTCCTGGTTGCCTTGTTTGAAGAACATGGAGAAAATTGTTGTTACTGACGTGACAAGTAACTCCTTGACTGTAACCATAAAAGAGAGTTCAACGGACAAAGGTTTCTTCAAAGAAAACAGATGATGTGATTTTAGTGTATGTATGAAATATTGTATAATCAAACTAGAAACGACCTACATTTCTATATCATTTGTAGTCTATACATGTAAAGTCTTGAAATCATGTACATATTAATGCAAAAACAAAAAAAATATATATAGAGTCTATCTTTAGCCTACATTTCCATTCGCATTTTCTATGAAAATGAAGCTTATTTTTCTATTTCCCAGATTTTATGTAACGTACAGCAGTTGATTTCTTCTTTTGGTTGCCTTCTTCAGCTTTATTATGAATGTAGGCATAGATGCTGTTAACACATATTAACGTTTCAACTTAATGCACCTTTTTAAGGGACACATCGTTTAGTCCCTCTTTTATGAACTTGGTATTATTTTCTGGTTAGATTTTGTATGTATTTTAAGGTCTAAAAATTAAAGCACACCATTTAAAAAGAGAAAAGGGAAATAAGCTACATATATAATTATTATTAATTAATTTTAGGCCTAAATATTTAAGGCACAATAATTTAGGCTTTAGACTCGTATTTCGTTATTTTTCGTTTTTCTGTTGAAGATATAATTGATATGGTCTTAATATTTCATTATAATGCTGTTTTTAGGCCCCGTCAGAAACGAATGATTGTTTGATTGGTGCAAGTCATTTCTAAATGGCTGAAGTACTCAAGTAAGCTTGGAGCCTGCTTAAATGGTGAAATAAATAAAAAATATATATATTTATATATATTACAATTATATGATGTAAACTTGTTTAACGTTTAGTTCAGCCATTTTGCAGAGACGACAATGTGCATCAGAGATCAAAATAAAAATGTAATTTAGGAGCCTTTTCCATTATTGATTTAAAAAAAAATCGCGCACAGTAATCCGTGAAGACCGTTTTTATCTTTCATTATATTAATTTAACTATATTGTTATAAAAACGGAAAGCGGGTTTTTCCATTACAGTCTGTGTAAGACTAAAGACCTTTTTAAATAGTGAACTGATAAATGATAGGCTAGCTTAAACAGCACTCGGCCTGTTTCGACATGATTAGATCATACTTACCGAGAGCCTCGTGCGCTTTTAACGACTTTCAAAAACATAAACATTGTTTAATTTAGGGAGTGAATAAAAATAAATAAATTGGCGACTGGTCAAAACGTATCATGTTCATTCGTCGCAAGTTCACATGACCTATTCTGAAACTCCGTTTCAGCCTTTTTTCTATTAGATTATAATTTATATCATAAATAATAGCCTACTAATTTGTTTTATTTTAGGAATTTTAAGAATAAAATGCCATCGCACTGCCACACGAGTCTCGCGTTGACAAAAGAAAAGAAAAACATTTGTAAAGCAATGACCACAATTTAACCTTATGATTTATTTGTAGGCTATAAAGATCTGAATAAATTATTTCTAAAATAGCCCTAATGATGGATTGCTGCTTAATGTCTGGCAACAAACGATATGATCAGTAGGCCTATATTTCCAATAATGTCAACAACAACAAAAAATACAAACGGATTTAATTAATTAGCTAGCGGAATCACTTTAAATTGAAACGATAAAGCGCTCGTTGAGGAAATTCAGTCCACCAAAAGCCACAAGATGTCGCCATGAATGAACTTGATATAGCAGATATATTAATCCTCTAAATAACTCGTGTATATTGTGATTTTTGCGTCTGAATTAAATGTTCAAGATATAACAGTGACTCACAGATGTTCAATGTGTCAAATGTCGCCGTGTTTGTAGGCCTACTGTGTATTTTCATTGGTTTAATTTTGGACTGTCGGTGTTTTGTGTTTTATTGGTTCAAATGTAACAAAAAAATAAACGCTTCTGAGGCATGAGGATTCAACACTCAATATAACGCTGGAATACATGTTAAAGTATAGGCCTAATGGTGCGTTCACACCGGACGCGAATAGCGCGTCAGGCGCGAGTGATTCCAATGTTAAGTCAATGCAAAGACGCGTTACGCGCGTAAAACGCGTGTAACGCGTCTTTGCATTGACTTAACATTGAAATCACTCGCGCCTGACGCGCTATTCGCGTCCGGTGTGAACGCACCATAAGTCGAATGTTTTGAGCTTTGAAATGAACATGTAGGCTACTTGTTTTGTTTGTTTGTTTGTTTAAGAAAAAAAGCAGTTTTCCCCCACTGCAATGAATAACTTTTAAATGTAACAATATCTTTGCACTTTACGGCCCCTGCACCAATTGCTTTTTCATAACATCTTATACAGTGATAATCAGCCATTTTAAGCGCATCTTATTTTGTCGCCTCTATTGTCGAGATAATAATACATATAATAAACTAATATCAATAATAAAACCACCGCTATATTCGGCCAAATCAGAATTTCAGGAGGGTAATAGGCTAATATTAAGATGTCGGTATTTTGTTTTTTCGACCACGTTTATGAGTAGTTGGCTACGTTATTTCATGGACTTAGGCCTATGCGACCGCAGAGCGCATGTGCGCGCACTCGTCTTCTTACACTTATTAAATAGCTTTCAATGTGAAATTCAATATATATTATTATTATTCAGATATGATTAATGTAATCTGACTTTTTAGATTATAAATCTATATTTATATTCGAAAAAAATATATAGCCTATGTATATAATTTTGTATACGTTGTTAATAGGGTCTTTATATTTTGAAACTGATCATTTTTGAATGTGCACAGGCTATGTGTTATGCATTATTTTATTTTGTAGGAAACTTAAAGTGTTACTCATGTCCAACTCATTTACTCAGCTGATGACTAACCTAACTAACTAATAACAGACAGACATAAATGGCAGGGTCATCACCTTTGACATTGTGCTTTGAAAGGTTCCCAAAATGTGTTCATGTATAACCTGTGTTAAATCCATGTTAACAGGCTCAAACACGTACCACCACTTTTGGTAAATAGGTTTTTATAAATGTATGGGACTTGTTTTAAGCAAGAACCTTTTGAGCTCTCCAAATATTTGAAATCTGTAAGAGACATTTGTGTTGAAGAGTTTTATTTAATTAGCTATAGTGATTAATTTCAGCATGGAGAAAAGCATAAGGAATAATGTGCATGAACATAAAGTAATAGAGCGTGTCAATTAAAGTGTGAATATAATTTATTTGATTATATTAGAATGAACATTTTCAATTTTAACATTTCCCAATCTAAATGTAAAATTATCAATATTAATACCTGAGCATCCTTTCCACATATTTCTCAGAGCAGGAATTACAAATTAGGCCTATATCTGGTAAATAAATGTGAATTAAAAATTAGTTACATTCTTAAAAGAGGTTTTGTTTAACTTTTGTTTAACTTGTTTAACTAAATAAAAATTGAAGGTCTGTTTGACAGATGACTGAATGTTACTTCATCAGTAGGCGGGTATTGTTGTCTCCAAGCAACAATCTGAAAGATAAAAAAAAGTGGCTTAATAAAATCCCTTAATTCAGTCAAAATGGACCTGATGTTAATGAGGATTTCAGTTCTTTCCAAGGAAATGCTTCGTAATCTCACCTGACTAATGCAGCAGCAATAAGGCCTCCAGTAATGGGTCCCACCCAGTAGATCCAGTGGTGAGTCCAATAGTTGTTCAGCACTGCAGGACCAAACACTCTTGCAGGATTCAGACACGCACCAGAAACATCACCCCTGAAGCCCACAGAAGATGTTAATCTCCAGGCCACACACAGGAAATGATGTATAACATAATCAATGAACTCACCCCGCGAGCACGTTAATAATGACTGTGCAGCCCACCAAAAATGGAACCAAAGGACTCTTGCTCTTGGCATTAACTGCACCCAGTAAGACCACCAAGGCAACTAGACACGTCATGGCAATCTCTCCAAACAATGCCTTCACAATATGGTCATCAGCCTTGAGAACCGTGAACGCCGCACCTTGAGCTTTGGCATATTTCTCATTTGAGGTCATTCCCTAAAAAAAAATCCAAATCTATTGAAGTGTGAATTTAATGTTGCATACAAAGATGGCTTAATGTCACATGTATCTCACCATGGCCATGACTGCACCAAGTAAACCTCCGCTAAGCTGAGAGATCAGGTACGGTGCCACCATTTTCAGATCCATTCCTCCACAGAGGTAGACGGCTATGGTGAATGACGGATTGAAATGAGAACCACTGTGTCAGGGGAAAAGATCATTGCATTATTCATCAATAAGCAGATGCTTTTTATCCAAAGCAACTCCCAGGACATTTTTAGTAGGCTACAGGCAGAACCAGCTGGAGCAAACTATTAATATAAAAATATAATTAGTAAATTATGTAGGCTATTTTTAATCATTTATATGTGTTTTGTAATAGATTTTTATATTAGTAATAGTTAAATATATTTGGAATGTTATACATGAAGAGAAGGGATGAAATGTTCATAACATATCACATTAGTGCGTATATCTATACCACGAATATTATTTTTCGTACCATTTATACGCCAAGAATTTTTTTATTTTTTTTTTGCGTGCATATGCTACGCACTGAAAACCCATGGGTGGGATTAGGGGTCGCGTATTACACGCCATAAAATGCGTATCATATGCACGCAAAAACAATTTTTGGCGTATAAATGGCACGAGAAATAACATTCGTCGTATAGATACGCACTTTCATGAGATTGTGTTGATCCATGAATATATTTCTTCTCACCTGATCTCTGCCATACATGCAATCAGCACCGCCACTGCGAGACCATGTGCCAGCGCAGGCTGGAGTCTGCCGGCATCCTCCACGCTTTCAATCACAGACACACATCCGATGAACACAAAGAAGGTGGTCCCCACCAGCTCAGCTACACACGGCTGAAAAAAACGCTCAAATAGGTTCTGCTCTCTCGCAGTGTGTTGTCCCACCTTATCCATCAGAGCTTTCTCCATGTTGTGAAGTTCCACTTTGTTTTCAGCCATTCTTTCCGGGGCACGTATCGTATGTCTCTCTGATAGTAGTTGTGTCCTAACATCTTAGAGGCCGTCTACTCATCATTTAAATGTGAGTGTCAGAGAGCTAGCTTTAAATTGCTCAATGACCTTTGAGGGCAATTGATGATTGAAAAAAATACTACTAATAAATGCCAAATGCTGACCAGTGGTAAAGAAAATAATACTGAAGAAGATTAAAATTTAACATGCTTCTGCACTCAGCTAATTTGGACGTATGGAACTATTTAAACGGCAGAAAGTTTAACCTGTGTCCTGGTTACAAGGATAGCTCAAGTTTAGAAAATTACCTGAAACAGTAACTTGGAACTAACTTGGACTAATGGAAATGTATTTTCCCACCAAAAATAAAAATGAAAAGTCGAAGGTTAACCAAATAGTGGAAACTAAAAGTCTGAGCACTATGCGTACATTGTAACTACTACTATTTTAGGAAAATAAATCCAAAGCTTACTCTGTAACAAAGAGTAAAAACATAAACTAATAGATCATATTTCATTGTGGCAAGAATATGTATATAGCCTATATATATATATATATATTTTTTTTTCATGAAATCCACTGAAAAGGCTAAAGGCCACTCAGCAACACAAAAGTCTAATCAGTACTTCCACTAATTCCAGTGCACTGAAACATTTGCTCACTAAAATGTCCCACAATGCACAATAAAAACCAGGGAGCATTGGTGCTCACTGGTTGCATTCGAAATTGCATACTTCTCTTCTATAGTGCAAAAAACAGTATGTGACAAAAGTATGTCTGAATTCACTGTAGCCCTACTCAAGTCTCCGGATGGCCCACTACTTCCAGTGAGATTCTCAGGTGTGAATACGATGTACACTTTACTATCCCATGAGGCCTCAGCACAGGAGAGGATTTATAAATGACAGTGAAGCGACGTAACTGACGCTGGTTGGTCACATGATAATGATAACATGGCGAATGTAGTACGTCCAGATTATATTCAGACTATATAGAACATACTTTTTTTAGTCATTAAGTAATTACTTAATTACAAAATAAGTACCTACTCAAGAGAGTATGCGATTTCGGTCGCAGCCATAGTGTTTGATTCCGGCCCAAATGGCATACTTCACACTCTAAAAAATGCTGGGTTGTTTTAACCCAAATCTGGGTCAAATATGGACGAACCCAACCGTTGGGTTAACATTTTTAATTAAAAAATGTAACCTAACAGCTGGGTTTGTCCATATTTGACCCAAATTTGGGTTGAAACAACCACTTACGGCCTTGTGGACTTACAATGGCCGTCTCATGTGCGTGATCAGGAAGTCCTCGGCTGTGTCTGAAATCGTATGAAAAAAAAGTCTGTCCTATATGAATGTGTCTAGTATGACTGTAATCTGGATTTACTACATTCGCAATGTTGTCATTATCATGTGACCCTGAGGCCTCATGATAGTAAAGTGTACATCGTGCACACTTCAGAATCTCACTGGAAGTAGTGGGCCATCTGGGCTATTTTTGCCTACTCTTTTATGAGTACTGTGAATTCAGACATACTTCTTTTGTCACATAATGTTTTTTGCCTATACAAGTAGGGAAGTATGCGATTTTGGATGCAACCATAGTGAGCAGCACCGATGCTCCCTGGTTTTCAGACAGCCCTTAAAATGGCCGACTACCTTATTACCTACTGAACTAGTCAGCTGATTGAGACACATCCTGAGTTTTGCACGCCTACCGTGTCTCATTTGTCATTTTAAGGTTTCAGAAGGGTGCACACAAGCTCTGCGGTCGATATGCGCCCTCGATGCACACTTTTGCAGAGCCCGCACCACAGCAGACTTCTACCCAACAGTCAAAGCGACATTATATCACGTAGGAAGATCCTGGCTGCATCCAAAATCGCATACTTCCCTTCTATAAAGTAGGTGAAAAACAGTATGTGACAAAAGAAATGACTGACGCTGGTAGGTCACATGATAATGACAACATGGCGAATGTAGAACAATTATAACATCATACTACACACATAGAACATACTTTTTTGACTGTAAGTAGTCGGTTAGTAGCTAATTACTTATTAAGAGTATACTCAAGAGAGTGTGGGATTTCGGACGCAGCGCTCGTGAGTTTTTAGGATATCATTTGGGACAGGGCCTAAATCCATATAATAGCCTATATTTTAAAGACATCTTTAAATAATTTTTTTCCAAGAATCAACACAGACATTAGAAGTTGGGGGTATTGACAAGAGAGAGTGCCTTTAGTTTGAGTGGATTTATTATGGGAGATATTTTCCTGAAATAAGCCTCATTAAGTGAATTATCAGATGTGCAACCCAAATGTATTATTCTATTATTATGATACTTTGTTTCTGTGGCCTGAACAGAACACAGAACAAACTGTAAATAGTTGAAAGTGAATGTGGACCACAAACAACAGAAAATAAAATGGCATGCATTGGACTATGAGATCCATTTATTTACACAAATACACTTTTTTCTAAACCAGTTCTAGATGTTATGCTCAATCTGCACCATTGGTGTTAATAATATTATTTAAAAATGTCTCAACTTTTAAAGATTTAATATTGGGGTTTTAGTACGTATAAATCCAAATTTAATATTGACCATGTGCTACGTAGATTTATGAGAACAACTGCAAATGTGAAACTTATTAGCTTTATCAGCAATTCCGCTCTGGACTGAGGATGGCGCTATTACAGAGGCAAATAAATAATGTGACTTCATTACAAAGCATGTCTTTAAAGGGCGTGAATTAGCCTATTATTTGCATTTTACAATTACACTTTTCTGTGCAATAAACAAACTCATGTTATCATTAATCTTAGCCTATAACATAAATATCATTTGGTTATGTGAACCAGAGTTTTAACCATCCAGTTTAATCAGACTCGTTCAGTCAAGGTGTCATGTGTCACAACCCACTGTGCTCCACATAGGGAAGTGACCTGCACTTCCTATTTCCTCAGTGTTACTGCAGCCCACTGACTAAACCAGAAATTGATAGGATGAGAAACGAAAGCAACACGCTTGACGCACGGGTTATAAATGAATACGAGCAGTAAATGACACAAATTCTCAACTTCGGATCCAGTTGAGCGCGCGCAATGGGAGCGTCGCGCGTGCGGGCGTCAGTTTGATAAAACAGCGACTTCTCAAAGTTTTATATGTTGGTGGACGAAGAAGAATCAAGATGAAGAAGCAGTTCAACCGCATGAAACAGCTCGCCAACCAGACTGTTTGGAGGTTAGTGTGTTATATACGGATTATTTTGAATATTTCTACTCTGGTTTGTGTAAAAATGCACACTAAAGTTGGGAGTGTCACTGTATGCGCGTGCACAGAGCAAAAGGAAGGTCTGATGTGGTCAAAGTTATAAACTAGACTACACATGCTGTTTGTTCATACATTTTATTTTCCATTGATTTGACAGTTTGACATTATGTGGCATTAAGTGTGGATTGTCTCCCATGTACAGTAGCCTACATTGCAGAACTGAGACTGAGACATTTTGGGCTTCTGTTTTTTAGGGGCATATCTCTATTGGGATCAGCAAACCTCTATTTGACTGAAATAATGCATGCATTGCATTAACTTCATATCGGCGTTTGGATAATTCTGTATTCCTCTGTAGCAGTTATTAAGGGACAGTTTATTAGGCTAATGTAGCTACTGTAAATTAGTAGGCTACTGTGATTTTGCTCATTCAGCAATTAGGGATGCACCATTATATTGAAAAACTAACAGATAATTATTTTCATTCGATGGACAATATAAAAATACTAGGCTATTTTTCGCACACTTTGTTCATTTTCTTTGTCAATTTCAAAATAATAACCTGTGGTACAGGTTGGGACCATTATTATAGTCATTCGCTCTTAAAGTCACCATGAAATCAAAATTGACAGTTGTTTATTTATGGAATATAGCAGTATCCGTGCATGCCATTATTTATTTTTTAACCTTTAGTCAAAATAACTTCCCCTCCCTCTATCTCTCCTCTGATAATGTGTTTACTGGCGTGAGGGCGGGATCAACCTGTCACTCACACAAAATCAACCAATAGCAAACCACAAACATCCAATCAATTCTCCAGGACCAAATCAAGCCCCGCCCTACATTTGTTCTTGTTTGAGAAGCCGTTTGACGATAAACTTCACAATAGGGGAACTTCCATTTCATGCCGACTTTACATTAACATTTAATTTTTGAATCTAATATCAAAGAGTAGTTTGAAATGAGTGCTCTTAATCAAATTAGGCTAAATATAATTAAATATCAGCTGATACCTTATTTTCCGGACTATAAATTGTTCCGGAGTATACACAGGTTTCTTGTATACAAACAATACCGGATGCGCGCGCATCCAAGAGGCAAAATTAACGTAGATTTCGCATTGTTTGTAAATTCTTGTTGACTCAATAATAAACTGCAATTTCAGAGTTGGATCTGTTTGCTCGTGTTTCATTTGCATATTAATTATGTAAAACGTTAGTTAGTTGACTAGTATGAAATTGTCCAACTAAGTTTGCGAATCATAAAACCTGACATACCCTATGCATTTAGGTTAGTTTACAGCACAACAGCTCCGCGTCATCTCTGCTTCTGAAAAAATATAGCCATAAAGACTGTTGCTTTATGCCTCTTAGATGCGCGCGCATCTATGTAATGACGTTGCACAGAAACCCGTGTATAAGTCGCAGCAGTCAAAAAATGCGTCATGAAGAGGAAAAAAACACATATAAGTCGCACTGGACTATAAGTCGCATTTATTTAGAAATTTATTTCACAAAATCCAAGACCAACAGACATTTAATCTGGAAAGGTAAGTTATTCAACTACACAATAGCATAAAGAACAGATACTGTACCTGGGAGGCTGAATAGGCTAAATTAACATAACAAGCAAGTTACCAGTAAGCAAGTTCACCAAGCTCCCACGATCTCATTCCACAACACTGAATACATTGAATTCTTCCTCATTGTCGCTTCTGAACAACTCCGCCAACTAGAGCGCCCCCTCGCGGCTGTAGACGGTAATGTTTTCTCTTGGTTCATCTCAGTCAGTATGAATTAATGTTGATATATAAGTCGCACCTGACTATAAGTCGCAGGACCAGCCAAACTATGAAAAAAAAGTGTGACTTATAGTCCGGAAAATATGGTAACCATGTTAGCTTTTCCACCGATGGGCCAAACCGTTGTCTTTGCTTAAAGGTGAACCTTATCTGAACAGCTTCGGAGTCATTGGAATGGTTATATTACTTTTTTCGGTAATATAATACCGAATATCGCCTGTGAGTGGAAAATCCACCCTTGCAACTTTGGGTCGCCGGCCGCAGCGCCAGGAAGTATCGCGTGATATCAGGTCTCGCGATGTAACGAATTGCTTTACGGCAAAAAAATCTGCTAAAATTCTGTCATTATTGCGCTCCCTCACGCTGTTCGAACACGAATGAAGAAGCCGTTGTAAAGAATGTCCCGTCTGCTTTGATGTCATTGATCTACTAGCCTCTGAGAGTCGCCAACGAGTTTTTCGACAGTGTTGTCAAATATCTATTCCGGAGCTGTAGGGGGAGCTCTATAGAGAAACCTGCGAGCAAAAAGCGAGAATACAGCGAAGAAATTCCAGAAACTGCACAGCCCTGCTTTAACCGCTCCGTTTCTGTGCCGATCCGGTCCAGCCAGTACGGATATGGTTTCATTTTCCACTGTGGGGCTGATAACAGAGCTCTTTTGAATGTAATACAAATTGTGTCAGTCGTTGACTTAGTACCACAAGAGTTTATAGACGATATGAGATGTAAGTAGTGACCGCGCTATGTAGGACGATCAGATATTTATTTTAATTTTATTATTAATTTGTGTTTACATCGCTCAAATAGTGAGCTTGGCCATGTATGGAGTAACTGGCAGCTAGGCAACAGACAAGTGACCAATTATGGGCTGCGACGTCACTACACACATTCTGTTAGCCAACCGTGCTGAGAATTCAGGTCCGAGAACGGGTGATAATCCTGCACCAAGCTCAAGTGGAAACATAACTGGAACTGTTCTTAGAACTGTTCAGCCTGACGGTGGAAAAGCAGCTTTTGATAAGCAATGTTTTATATATGTTGTGCATCCCCAGCAATAATGGCAAATAGTTTTACATTTTTGTGTGGAAAGTAGTTGCCAGGGCATTTTGATGTGGTTCCTAAGGGTTTCTGCTATGTGTTGCTACATGGTTACTTACTGTTGCTTGCCTTTTGACTGCATACAGAAGTGTTCTGTTAAGATCTCAAGAAACAAAACTCACTCAGAAACTGCAAGAGGAACTTTGAGTTGTCTTGACTGGTTTCCCTGCAGAGATTTTTCAAGGGCCTTTTTCAAGAGAATGACCGAAGTTGCCTTCCCTTGCATATTTACTTGTACAGGGGTGAAAGGGTTATGTTAGGTCAAAATATCTTAGAGGCTTTTCATTACGTTCACATTGAGCTTTTTTTTTTTTGCGTAAACATTGACATTTCCATATTGTTTTTGCCAAGACATTGTTTTTACAATGTCTTTATTTAGATACACTCTTCATCTCGGAGTTAAACATCCCAGGCAGCTGGTAGATTCATCACTCACTTGTCACAATCTATCAGATCGTCTGATGCAGAATGCAGATCCGGGGTAATCCAGAGTCGGAGGTATAATAGTCGGGCCAGCTTTCATGGCGGCTTTCCAGGCCAGAGAGACGCCACGTTTCGATACAGTCGGTTAGGTTACGGCTCCAGTTAGTTTGGCCTCTGCTGCGAAGGATACACTGTCAGAGATTTTACAATGATTGAAATGCATTGGAATTGCTCTGTTTTCTGTGATATATAAAGTTTCTGATATTTATTTGAACTCTGATAACTTTTAGTCATTGTTATTGTAGCAGATATCCTTCATCTTTGAGTGAGACTTAAGTTTTAAACTGTGGTGCGTAACTTACAAAATGCAAAAATAGTTGTAAATGTAATTGATTTAGTATCAGAAGGCAAATCAGAAATGGCATAAAAATACACAACTGCATCCAAAACATTGTACTCTGATGACAATCAGTGGCTAATTTCTAAAATTGGGTAATTTCGTGCTAATTTAGTATTTCTCAATGTATAAATGCTTTTAGCAAAAAAAAAAAAAAAAAAAAAAAAATTGGTGCAGACAGCAAGGCTGTACTCATCAAAACTGTCCATTTAGATACAGGATACTTGTGCTTTTTAAACATGCTTATGAACATTGAATTTCCTTCTTTTCCTGAAACCAAAAACAGATGTTCAATGAGCTGGTCGAATGAAAATCATGGCAAGAGTCACTCTGTCTAGTCTAAAGCTTTATTATATATCATTGAAAAGTCGTTCAAAGTTTTCTGGTCTTTATGAATGTTCTCAAAACGTTAGCGCAAAAACACTATTTATACCATATTCATAGAAAAAACTAATTCTGAAGCGTTTTAGTCTAACGTTTTTTTAAATGTTACTACTCGTTTCTGAATGTTCAGGGAACTTTCAAAAGTAACATTCCCATTAAAAAAATTATGTTTTCATAACTTAACGGGAAATTTTTTCGCGTAAAACCGCTGTATTGCTCATGCCAGGCCAGTAGTTGGCGAGGTCACTTTGTAAGAAACACATTTGACTGAACATGTATGCGCATGACGTCACCTTTTTCACAAATTTGCGTTTTTGTAGTTTAGACGGAGACGATAACGATAATCAAAAAATGGCAGTTTTCACGTCCCCAAAACGCCGTCGTTGTGTAAATGAACGGCCAAAACACATTAAAAGTTCTCCGTTTTTAGTTTTCAAAACTTCTTTTGAACACAAAACATTCTTAGGTTACGTTTAGGGGTGGGGGAAAAAATCGATTCTCAGATGCATTGCGATGCGGACGTGGACGATTCTGAATCGATTCACAAATGCCAAAAATCAAATTTAAAAAAAAAAAAAAAAAATTTTTTTATTTTTTTTTTTTTTGAAAATCGATAATAACGTAATATTGACGGAACGCAAAAGACGGAACTCTGAAGCGTGGAAACAATATTGTCAAAGCTTCCACCCGGCTCGGAAAGGGCAAAGCACATTACGCAATCAATCGCAACTTTTATTGCCAAGGATTTGCGTCCAGTTGTTGAGAACCAGGGCTTTCGCGCTATGTTGCACACTTTGGAGCCGAGATACAACGTCCCATCTCGGAGATATTTTACAGACACAGCGATCCCCACACTCTACAACAAGACCAAAGTAAAAAAAAAAGTCATGGAATCACTGAAGAAAGCGGGTAGGATAGCTGTAACATGTGATGCGTGGACATCCGTATTTTATGTTAATAGAGATTCAGAATATGTTGAAGTTTGTTATAATTTGTTATTGTTGTGATTTTTACTGTTGTGAAATGGAAAATCAATAATCGAGAATCGTTAATAATCGAAAATCGACTGTAATCGAATCGGGACTTCAATAATCGGAATCGAATCGAATCGGGAAATCAGACAGATTAACCACCCCTAGTTACGTTTACTCAACAACGATGTACTAAAAATGGGTTGTGCTTTTCACGTAAAACCGCTGTATTGCCCATGCCAGGCCAGTAAAGAAACACTTCATCGTTTTCAAAAACTTTCAGTTTTCAGGCCCCCAAAACGCCGCCGTTGTGTAAAATAAATGAACGGCCAAAACACATACCTGTAAGTTCTCCGTTTTTAGTTTAAAACGGTGTCGTGTAAATGAACCCTGAGAATATATTTTGTTAGCTGGGAGTGTCTCCTCTGAGAGCTGGAGTTCTGGAGAGTCTTGGGCAAGCGGTTTTTAGTTTTGTTGGGTGACCAAATACCAACTAACAGAGACTTTAATCTTTTCAATTAAGCGTATTGCTTATTAAACCTCTTGTTGTGTTGGGTCAAAAGCTGCAACGGTCTGTGAGGGATAATGTAGAGCACCATTTTGCAAGATTTCAGCTCCAGTGCAGTTGATCAGATGCTGTATTTACATTTAAGGTTTCAGATTCTGCTTCAATATATGATCACAGAATAGAATACATTACGTATTATGATTCAGTTCTCCCTTGTACGAATCAGATTACTTGGAGATATTTACAGACTTCCAAGATCAATCCTGTTCCTTAAAGGACGTTTTGATGGGGCTAAAGCTTAGATCTTCTTCACAGATCTTTATAATGGTGTCTAAACATGTTAGTTGGTGCTGTATTGTCGACTTTGAATGTGTGTGAATGTGAAATGTTAGCCGTGGTATTTCTGGAGGTTTATACCCAACCCGATATGCATTGGCTGAACACAGGATCAATGCTAATTCAGTATTGATGGAAATCTAAAAATTCTCTCCTTCATAATTGTGAGGTCATTCTCGACCTGTGCAACGGGATCTTAGGGATATTTTCTCTGGTTACATGACCAGTTTTGTGGCTTTTATCTAAGTTTTCTGTGCTGAATGTGGGTTGCTCTCTTTTAGAAATAAAATGATGTCTGTGACATTTAATATTGATCTATTGAACCAAAAAAATCACCATGGTGCCCTTGAGAAAGGTCCTTATACCCTGAAGGATCGTTTGTGTGTCAGTTGGTGCCATCACATGAAAGTTGTAGACATAAATAACAGTTGCGCTGGTTCTGTGGTGTTAGAGATTCTATGCTATAAAAAAGATTAATGTTTGTTTTTTTACTCTAGTTCTGACTGATCTTCACTGCTGGCTCAGCAGTTTTAGCACATGGGAAAAAACACTCAGCCAGTTTCTCAAGCAATAATATCTGCTCGTTTTTGAAGGCTAGCCATGTGTACACATAATTAACAGAGTATTATTAAAGGGCACCTATTATGACATTTAAATTGTTCCTAATATTGTTGTGGGAGTCCCCAACAACAGGTTTACATGCATGCAATGACAAAAAACACTTTTGTTTTCGTATAATATGCATTTATTTTTACCTGATTTGCTCACCGACTCTCAAATGATTCGTTCAACGACTCGTTTTTCCAAACCCCTCCTTTGCGCGACGCTAATCTGCGATTGGTCAGATGACCCAGCAGTGTTTACAGAGATAATACTTATTTTTAACACGGAGTACAATGATGCTTTTATCAATTAAATTGTGTTATAATAATGATTATAGTCCACTGCTTTATAGTTTGTAGTAAAAAACGAAAAATAAGATAAATAATTTAATGTTATGTTAGCGAGCATAGCCCAGAGCTCATATTGTAAAAGCACAATCAGTCTTTGTTTGCGTTAGCCCGATGCATAAACATAACGTTTTTACACACAAAAAATGCAGATTTACGTTACTACGAGGTATTACTCTATTCTTTAGACAACTCCGAAAACAACGACAAACACTTCACATCTCAATACAATTGTCATTGGAGACCTAGAAGCTAAACGGTGCTTACAACAAACAAAATAATTATTAAGCATGCTACATAAAATATAAAAGCAAAAATTATTAATAACACTTACAGGTTGTGATACGGAGGAGGAAGCTGATGCAAATACACTTGGAACTGAACCTTCCTTCAATATTCCTTCCTTCGAATCCAAGTTTGATTGCATTTAAAAAGCAATCGTCTTGAAAATGGCGCGAGCAAAGCACAAGGCTCGGACTATACTTCTGTGGTGTAGTGAATTGTAGCCACTTAGTCTTCAAATGCTCCTCCTTGGGCAGATTTAAAAAGTTGTCTTTTGTGTCGCACTTCAGAACACAGCGTCTGGTCCCATGATGTTTTCAAGTTTTCCCTGCTGGCCTTGGAGCGCAATAAGTGGGCGTATCGTATTCAAATAACTTGACAAGTTGACGTCATCTAGTCAGAGAAAAAGCTTCGGTCTTCTAACGATTCATAAAAATGACTCCGAGTCGACTCTCACTTTTGAAAGACAATAACTTTATATACGGTGCACTTTCATATTTCAAACTTTGCAGGATGTTTTTGTTCACTTAGATCTATGTTACACACTACATGAAAGGTACATTTCAAAATTCCATAATAGGTGCCCTTTAATTAGGGGCCAAGCCCGTAGGGCAAGGCACCTATTGTATCCGTTAGTTTTCTTATTATTATTATTATTCTTCCTCCTCTGTAAGTCTATGGCAGCCCTATGAACCGTACATAGGAAAATGATGAAATTTGGCACAGTTATAGATATGACCATGAATAGTAATTGGACCAATTTTTGAGACTCTAAGTCAAACTCTATAGCGCCACCACCAGTTCAAAAATTGAACATTTAAATAGTTATAACTTTTGAACCCTTTGATCTAGGAAAATTAATCTTAGTACACCTGAATCCACTCATTATGGTGATTGCAATCAATATCGTACATTAAGACTCCGCCCATTACAGTAGTAGCCATTTTGAAAAGTACAGTATTAAGTTTTTTTGCTACTACTCATTCAAACTTTGTTCAATTCTTACGAAAATTGGCTCACATGATATTTGGACTGAACCGCACAGAAATGACTGAACAGATTTTTTTAATTCATCTTTGATCAAAAGTTATGCTGTTGCAAACTTAACAAACTCGACCCAATATTGGTTCAGAAGCTCTATCTCGGCCAAAGTTTGATCAATCGAAAGGAAAATTGGTACGCTTCATCGGAACCATGATCTCAGGGTCCATGCCAAATTCGAGAACAGCGCCACCTACAGGTCATGAGATATGAAAAATTGATATTTTGGCCAATAACTTTTGTACAGTTTGTCAGAAAATCATGAATGTGGTATCTATGGATTCCTTGGGTCATGCCGAATCCGAGGATGCCAATTTTGTCAGGATGGGAGGTACCACGTGTCCGCCATTTTGAATTTTGACATAATTTGCAATCATTTTTAAACTATTTGACATATCTTCACAAAATTTAGTATGGATCATCGACACAATGTCCTGAAGGTACATGAGAACAATGAACACAGCGCCACCTAGTGTTCCAGAGATATAAGGTATTTTTCAAAAACGCTTAGAACTTTTGAAAACATTGTTCAAATTTGTATTGATTTATGTCATTATGTTCCTCGGCTTATGCCAATTCCGACGATATCTCATTTGTCATTTTCCAATAATGTGACTATCCGCCATTTTGGAACAAATGAAAAACAGTTTTTTCACTACTTCTCCTTCAAATCTTGCTAAATTTTGTCCAAAATTTGATCAGATGTTCTTTGGACTGAGACGCACAGAAATGACTGAATAGATTTTTTATATTTGCTACCGTTCCCGAGATATTCATCTTCGAAGTTGACCTAGCCTGTGTTTGTTGCCTTATGCTAGTTAGCTTAGCATAATAATTGGTTAACATGCTAACCAGATGCCATTCTTTCTAATGTGGCTCTTCAGCTATCAGGATAACCATTAGCTTCATTAGCATTAAGCTAGCTTAGCATGCTAATCTCGTTAACATGATTTTGTGTGCTTATTCTTACACTGAAGCCTATCCTCTGCAGCTTTGAAAGTTACGTCCTCTGAGTGGCGCAATTTGATAAACCACGTGTCTCGAATCCCGAACCATTCTGGTCGTGGGTTCGAATCCCGTGTGACACATGCAAGAGATACTGTGGCCAGAAGTGGTGCAAAAGTTGCTTCTATTCAAGATATTGTGTCTTTCTGACAACTTCAATATAACATGCAGTACATCTTTATACAAATTCTTAATTTTTAGTTGATACTCACTTGAACTGTTGAATTTTGCCAGCTGTGTAAATGCATGATTGCCAAGAAGCACAACAAGATGAGGGACAGGCACCTGACCCATAGATAGTGGGGTTTGAGTCCTTCTTTCTTACTATTGGAATACAAATAAGTCTGTTTTTGTTAATTCTGGGTTCAATCTCATCTCAACATCTGGTCATTTTAAATTCGTTCTCACATTAAGGCCCTGTTTACACGAGAACGCTTGCGGGTGAAAACGTAAAAATATTTTATCGGATGTGCCTTTCGTTTACACGACGACAGTGTTTTTGGGGCTTAAAAACGCAAAAAAGTGAAACCTCCCTCCAGAGTGGAAATCTTAAAAACGCTCCACCGTCGCGTTCCCGTGTAAAGGGTAAAAACGCAAAAGTCTGCTCACGGTGGCTCTCGTCGCGTACATGGTTACGTCACAGGCATACGCTAGTACAGGAAAATAACAAACATGTCGGATTATTTCCATGCATCGGATCTTCAAGATGCCCTAGCAGCTCTGATCTACATTCAAGAGTATTTTACGCAGTTGTACAGTTGTTTAGATTTTGCGCTACTAGGGAGACATGTTAAAGGAAGGTTGTACACATGTGCACAGACTTGGGTGTTGTTGTGTGGCAGTGCTTCACATTGCCACCTAGCCGCCTGGAGTGCATACATCAAATTTCACACACTTTTACGTCACCATATGCACACAGATTTCCCTCCCAAAACACTCGACTAAACGCAGAATAGAGTAATAACGAAACACCACTTTTGCATTTTCTCTTCAGATCGTTTCTGTGTAAACATAGCCTTAGTGGTGTATAAACCCATCTGCCTACTTGGGCAAAGAGCTGAGTGACAAGCACCTGACCCATAGATAGTGGGTTCAAGTCCGTGTGGGACAACTTTCAAAATGTGTATGAATAATTCCTTTATTATCCAGATAAGAGCAATACTAATCTTTTGTAGGATTGGAAATAAGTGTTTTTTTTCTTCATTCTGTGTTCGTTCTCATCAGAACGTCTGTTCATTTTGATTTCATCCTATCTGTACTTCTGAAGATATCTGTTCTTCATGTACATTCTATTTCTGCTCTTTTTGCCCTTCTGGCTCTGCATTGCGCTGCAGCCCATTTCTTTCTTACTCTTGGATTGGAAATAAGTGTTTTTTCCTCTTCATTCTGTGTTTGTTCTCATCAGAACTTCTGTTCATTTTTCATTTCATCCTATCTGTACTTCTGAAGATATCTGTTCTTCATGTATATTCTATTTCTGCTCTTTTATCTCTTCTGGCTCTGCATTGCACTACAGCCCTTTCTGGGCTTGGCCCCGTGTTGCTGCTTGCAGCTATATTATTATTATTATTATTCAAGAAAGGGTTATTATAATAACTGAAACTAAAACATAACTTTTGTTTTACTTTTGTTTAAATCAAAACAACTTTTAAGGGGAAGTTAAAAGAAGTTTGAAGTTAAAATGGAAAATATAAACAAAATATAATTCAAAATATATAGAAAAACTATTATTATTTCAGTGATACTCAAATTAACTGATAATAATAAAAAGGCTTATTATTATTTAAATTATCTTGTGAGAAGCCACAAAAAAATAAAAATAAAATATATATATATACATATATTAGGACTTTTTAAAAATCTTTTCAAGTTTTTTTTTCTAGTTCAAAGCATAAACCTCCAAAAATGTTGTTTGAGCAAATCGAACAAGTAATTTTTAAAATAGATTCTCTGAAAACAAATCTTATTTTTCATGCGATGCTGCTTCTCAAGTAAGTTTTTCTTATTTTAAGGATGTTTAGATATTTTTACTGGAAAGATTAAAGGCATGTTCACCCCAAGAACGATATAACTATAACGTAGCGTCCACATCAGCAGACAATATCGTTCTGTTTATTACAAGCGCGGACTGCGGTTTTGTCATCTGCCGCTTTAAGTGCGCGAGGATGGATTCTGATTGGCTGTCAGTGTTTTTATCTGTAGTTACAATTATAGGTGCTAATGCTATCTCTGCTTTTCTTTAACATTTTAGAATGATTTTTAGATCTATATCTCGATCGTTATCATCCTTGGTGTGAACGAGCATTTTTTCAGTGTAAAAGACATTTTCTTTTTTTAGCTGTGTTCAAAGTAACTGTTACACAAAACTTTATATAAAGAAATGCTGTCACAGATCATGCCATGTGAACGTTCAGATTGTACAATGTCAAACGTGGCATAATTTGTGATAGTTTTATGGTCTCTGGTCAAAGGGAGTCTCTACTCATTATTTATGAAGCTCCTCCCTCTTCTGCTGACAAGAGTGTGTGTAAAGCCTCAGAAGCCCCGCCCCCTTTACTGCTGTTGCCATAAACGATGTGGAATGCAGAAAGCAGGAAGTGGATTTATTTTTTCTTGTGAAGTGTGCCAAATCAACCGTTTGTTGACACAGTTGAAAAAATTAATGATTTCCCATTTAGAATATTGAACTGCAATGGGTGTTTTGAATAATTAGTATTTTTACATGTGGAGTTTTAGGCTTCAAGACTTATTCTTGTTTTGTTTTTTTGGTTTGGCCTCTTTTTATAGTGATCCTGCTTTCACAGTCAAGCTGAAAAACATTTTAAAAAGCATTGCTCGTTATGTAGTCTGTCCATATAACTTTTTTCTTTTCTTTTTTTTGTCCACAGAGCAGAGAAGACAGAAGTACTGAGTGACGACCTTCTTATGGTGACTATTTTCTCCCTCCATGACTTTCTCACAACCATGAAAATCATCTAGCATTCCAGTGTGATTCTACTATTATTTGTATTTCATTATTTAATTTGATTAATATTAAAACTAGCTTTTATTGTTACATTTTCAGCTTCCATTTTAATTCCAAATACATTTTTTAGTAATTTTGTTGTGTGCTTTTGCCACTTTTTAGTTGTTGTTTTTTAAATGTCACTTTTTAGATTTAATTAATTGTAGTAATTTTTTTAGTTTTAGTTGGTAATTCAGTCAGAAAACATTTTTAAATGTCATTTAATTTTTCATCTAACATATACATTTGATTGTATTTCAGCTTTATTTAAATGAACAAAAACGTTTTTAATAGTTTTAGTTAACGATAATTAATCCGGGAAGCGACTACATTATTACTTTGGCCAAATGTAGGCACTAAGCATTACTTTTGAAAGTAATAATTCGGGTATCATGTTTTATTTTACGCCTCTCTTGAATACCTGATTCTGATTGGCCAATCGCCACATTGGCTGGGCAAATATTTTTGTATACTGTATAAAATGGTATATATAACTGACCATGTCATTTGATGTCTCTCATGTTACTTCACAGACTTTTTTTCTCACATATAATCTCAAATCAATATATGTATTTGTATTTTAATATTTATGTCCATTTGTTTATTTATTGATTCGGTGAGTAGCAATAAGCAGGATAATGTACAGCCCAACCAGTCATTTATGGCAAAACAAATGCTTTTGGAGTGAAACAAGACTATGTTTTGTGTTATAGACCAACTGACTGTACATTAATCCCTTACATATCTTCCTTATGTATTCATATGATATCAATATTGAACGTATATGAATGAATATTAAGACAGATATTGTGCTCTAGCATG
Organism: Phoxinus phoxinus; assembly: GCF_949152265.1. NCBI lineage: Eukaryota > Metazoa > Chordata > Actinopteri > Cypriniformes > Leuciscidae > Phoxinus > Phoxinus phoxinus. The sequence continues at coordinate 39,438,020 of NC_136876.1, forward strand.
GCATTAGCTCTTATTCAGTGTTAATGGGTGGATTCCCAGCGTGTCTGTCCTTTGCTTTCAGTTATAGAAATAGTATCCGAGTTGAACTTTGATCCTTAACATTCATCATCTTCTTTCCCACAATCTCTCGTCCTTCACACCCCTCCCAAGCAACTGACTGTCTGAGACTTATTAATCTTATTTAGGCATTTCTAACGTCACAAGGGCCATGTTTGCACGAGTATGCATGCAGCTACGGCTGTTATGAACAAAAACTAGCGCTGGCAGATTTGTGATAGCGTTTATGTAGTAGATTATGATTTTAATTTCAATATACTGCATGACAGCCATAATCTTCCAAAACAAACACCCTAAAAACAAAACAAATCAGTCGAATCTGTCACTACCTCATTGTTGCAAAAGCATCTCATGTTCAGACATGTCTGTGCACAACTATAAGTGAAATCATTGAGACTCGACGGACTCTCGCCAGAGCTTTATATGCTGCTCCTTCACCTTCATTCATGCATTCCATGTCCAAGGGTCAAAGTTTAACTGCCTGATTGCTCTGCGTCTTGCAGGAGGGAAAAGGAACATGATAATGGGCCATAAACTCCCTCTTGAAATGACTCATACGGAGTGGTTTGGAATGTTTCCTGGGTTTTGAAGGGCTGCCAGATTAAAAGGCAGTGGTGTTGGCTGGCGGCCCTGTTAAAGCTGCTTTCCCTGGTCGTGGTTTGAGTTCTTGAGATCCAGCGTTGGGGAGTAACTGCGAACTGCTCTATATTTTTCACTATCTGGTTTCAAAACAAAAATGAGCTACTTTTTTTTCGACCAAAGTTAGCTGTGTAGCTTCACTAAACGCTGTTTTTGTGACACATTGTATTGCTTAGACAGCTCTACAACGGAGAGTACTGAAGCAATAATACTCCCTTTTCCCAAAAGTAATAATACTCCCCAAAGACAGTCTCTTTTCATTTAGTTTGGATGATTCATGTAAATGAAGTGGTCAAAAAAAGAGAAATAGATTAAATTACATTACATCTCTGCTTTGCGTTTTATGTCTTGTTTTGTAGCTAAATGTTTTAAGAGTCCCCTTTACATGTTTATAATTGTGTTCATGGGGTCTACTACTAGAATAAGTTTACATCATTTAATGTTAAAAAAACTTATTCTTTTTCTTATAATTTACATTGTTGCAGAACCTGTTTTCACCCTCTGACTGAACGCTTTCAAAAAAGTTCAAAGCAAAGGGAGATATTTTCTTTTAAAGAAATTGCTTTTTAAGGACTACAACAAACGGCTGGTATCGACTACACGACATTTCCTCCCGGGTTAGTGACATCACAAACCCTAAAATTTACATAAACCTTGCCCCCGGAAACACGATTTATAGATTATCATGACAGAATATGCTAATAAATGACTAGAAGAACTACACATCAGTAACATAAATTCATCAACTAACCATTCAGAAATGTCCTGTTGCTTCTACATGTTGTCACTTCTTCTTGAGTCTCTCCATCTTTGTCTGACTCCGGTTTGAACATAAAAGGCTAAAAGTTTTTGAAATTTTCAGTACATGTCTGTGTGCGGTAAAAGGACACAAGCTGTTGAAGCTCCGCCCCCTGTGCCGGAAGCAGCTCATTTGCATTTAAAGGGACAGACACAAACACGGTGCGTTTTTGCTCACCCTTAAAAAGTGACAATTTTAAAAACGCTTTATAAAAATATCTGTGGAGTATTTTGAGGTAAAACTTCACATACTCTGGGGACATCAGATATTTATTTCACATCATGTGAAAAGGGCATTTTACCACCCCTTTAAAACCCACCTTCCAATAAGTGCAGTCTGCTCTGATTGGTCAGCCAGCCCCAGTCTGTTGTGATCGGTCTACCGCTTAGAGCGTGTCAGAAATGTAACACCCCTTACCATAACCTGCGACTCGAGTATCATCTTTGGAAGCTTCCTGAGGCGCTGTAAACACTATAACTACGCTAAATATGGTGCCAGTTTTGCCGTATCAGTTCGAGCCCGAGTCTGATAATGAAGAACAAGCTGATAAACCCAGAACCACTTTCGCAAGCACAAAATTGTAATGTAAAAAAGCATAATGGGTTCTCTTTAAAATACTTTTTTTTTTTTTAGATTTTAGTAATTTTTTTGTAAATTTATGTTAAATGTTAAGTCTAATTATCTCTTATTTTTTTGCAATAAGGGATGACACTTTAGACTCTAAAGTGTCATCCATTATTGCAAAAAATAAGAGATAATTTATATCTGATTAAATATCATCTATTATGTATGTTAGTGATAGGCCTATACATTGTCCCCTTAAATGGCTTCAATGTGGTGATTAGTAGGTTGCAGTGTATCCGACTACTCATTTAACAGAATAGCTTGACTTATGAGCTACTTGACAAACGTCCGCTTCATAGTCTTTGAGGTCTCGAGTCACACTCAGTAAGTGTGTTTCGACCCCTGCTGGGTGAGTTGCGGCCACAGGTCGGTGTGGCCTCGTCATCACTTCCTGTTTGTCTCGTTTGCTTTGCTTGGAAGTGTGCGGCTCTGATCAGAACATCTGTACTGCTCTTTTCCTCTTCGCTCTTCCCTTTTCCTCATTCCATTTACAAACCTGTATCTGAACACTGATAACTGGCTGATGGGAAATGAGTGGAATGTTACATTTAATATGCAATTTTTGAGCAGAAACCATTTTTAAGATGTATGTGTGTGTGTGTATGCCAAGACTGTTTATTTGATAAAAAATACAGAAAAAAAGTTAATATTGTAAAATATTATTACAATTTAAAATAACGGTTTTCTATTGTAATATATTAAAATGTAATTTATTTCTGACCCTGATGGTAAAGCTGAATTTTCAGCATCATTACTCCAGTCTTCAGTGTCACATGATCCTTCAGAAATCATTTTAACAGTTCTTATAATTACCGATTTTTAAAATGACTGTGCTGCTTAATATTGTAATATTAGTTGAAACAGAGTTTTTTTTTTTAATTCTAAGTATTAAGTATTACTGACCCCAAAAGATTGTGTGTGTGTGTGTGTGTGTATATATAATATATACATTATATATATATATATATATATATATATATATATATATATATATATATATATATAATATACTATAATATAGTATAATATATTGTATATATATATATACATATATATATATATATATATAATATACTATTATATATTGTGTGTATATATATATATTCAATATTTAATAGTATATTGTACAATATATAATACTATATTATAGTATATTATATATATATATATATATATATATATATATATATATATATATATATATAAATATTACTAAATTGAGGCAAATGTTTTCAAACATATTAAGAATAGTTAATACAATCATTTTTTACAGAATTTATTTCTCTAGTTTGTTCTCATAAATATTCTATTGTTAAAGGAACACTCCGACTTTTTGGGACTTTAGCCTATTCACCGTATCCCCCAGAGTTAGATAAGTCCATACATACCTTTTTCATCTCCGTGCGTGCTATAAGTCTGTTTGACGCACCCACCGCTAGCCTAGCTTAGCACAAAGACTGGATGTGAATGGTTGCAGCTAGCATACTAATCAAAATAAGTGACAAAATAACGCAAACATTTTCCTATTTACATGTTGTGATTTGTATAGTCACAGAGTGTACAAAAAACAAAGTCACATGAGACAGACATATTTTAACCGTATAAATACTGGGAACTATAGTCTCTGAAGGCGAAGCACTGCTACTTGGGCGGAGTGATAACCGCAGCACCTGAGACGCGCCGTGGTGAGGAGCAGAGAGTTCGTTCAGAGCGCGTCTCAGGTGCGCTGCGGTTATCACTCCGCCCTATAATTCAGGGGATATAGTTCCCAGTATTTATACGGTTAAAATATGTCTCATGTGACTTTGTTTTTTGTACACTCTGTGACTATACAAATCACAACATGTAAATAGGAAAATGTTTGCGTTATTTTGTCACTTATTTGGATTAGTATGCTAGCTGCAACCATTCACATCCAGTCTTTGTGCTAAGCTAGGCTAGCGGTGGGTGCGTCAAACAGACTTATAGCACGCACGGAGGTGAAAAAGGTATGACTTATCTAACTCTGGGGGATAAGGTGAATAGGCTAAAGTCCCAAAAAGTCGGAGTGTTCCTTTAATCGTTTTTAATGAATGTTAATTCAGAATGCATTCTATTAAATACTCAGTTAAATTAAATGTTAGTTTATGTTTGCGTATAATAGTGTTTACTGAGGTAGAGATTAGCTAATGTTAACTTGTAGAACCTTATTGTAAAGTGTTACCAGAGCATTGTTGTTTTCTTTGTCTGCATTACACACACTTTTCTGCACTGTTGCAAGCTGCCCTGTACAAACTGTGACGTGATTGTGAAAACAGCTTTTAATTCAGTGTCCATGTTTGCTGCGTAATGTGATTGGCATGATTCCTTTAGTGAACGAGACGCTAAAACAACACAGACAGTGTGTGCAAAAATAAACGGTGCGATTCTAGGTCTAAATGTAGGTTGCATATATCGGTTCTTTTCTATGCAGAGAGACTTCTGAATCGGGTGTCTTTGTGTTGAGCTTTTATAGAAATGGGTTTGTGTTGCAAACAGAAGCAGCGTGACTGAGATGCTGAAAGGAGCAGTCATCTCACACGAAAGGTTTCAGTTCCAGCCCGACTGTCTGAAGTTATTTAAGGGACTGTTAGGCACACTCATTCGCCTCTTATACATGCGAGAACGAGAGAAACGAGAGTCTCTGCAAGAAAACACTCGGCCAGTTTGGCAGCTTTCCGAATGAGTTCTGCCTGGTAACTGCTGAAGTTACAAACCTTGATTTCTTTCTAGAGCCAAACCAGACAAATTCCCTGGTAACTTGTACAAATATTTACTTCCAACTAGTTGTGATAGTATTTTCTTCCCTATTGTGACGTGTATATATGAGTGAAACCGCTTCTAAAACAAGATCAAATGTTGGGCGAGGCTTGATTTGGTTCATTGGGAACTGATTGGATGGTTGTGATTTGCTATTGGTCGATCTCATGTGAGTGACAGGTTGATCCCGCCCTCACGCCAGAAAACATATCATCAGAGAAGAGAAGAGAGGTCTCTGCAAGAGGGAGAGGAAGTCACTTTGATTAAAGATTATGAGGACACAAAAAAAGTAAGATCTTCATGGATAAATCACTTATAATAAATCCTGCAATTTCCATAAAAACAAACAAGAATTGTCCGTTTTGATTTCATGGTTACTTCAACCAAACTTTAATGGTTGGACAAACAGACTTATGCTATTGGTTGAGCTGACGTTGCTGTATTAGTCTGATCGGGATGCTCAGATATTTTAATAGTAGCACAGTTTTTCACATTTTCAGGAAATTCAACCTACAATTGACCCTTCGCAGGGAGCTTGATTGGCAGGTGATCTGACCAATCATACTTCGCCATCCGCCATTTTGTCTGACAAAGCAGTCAGGCGAGTTAGTAGATTAACATGGATAAACAACATTCCTTCTTATGTTCATTCATGTTTATTTGATGCTATAAATGAACTAGAAGGAAGAGATGATCGGTTCACGAGCAGCTTTAACTGATGCTCTGTCTACAGCGATCTGACAGACACATTTAAGAGCCACAAAATTGTTAAAATAATTGTTTAAATTTCTTTCTTTTTTTAAATAATCAAATTTGAAAGGTGAGACTTTGTTTAATATGTTTAATATCAAAAGTAACCAAAAAATAACCTGTCCTGTCTGTCAGCGTGTTGTCAGTGTCCTCTCTCCTCCGTGATGTATTTTTCACTGCGTGAGAACATGGTGTAGAGTGAGAGCGGCGTAGCTTGTCGGACATAGCAACAGTAACTAAGGGGGGGCGGGTCTTTGCGAACGGTCAATTGACTGACTTATAGTTGTCTCTTATAGTTAAGATTTAAAAATACACATCACCTCTGCACACAGAGCTCAGGGTTTGAGGAAGAAAAGAACCAGGATGGAGAGTAGGAGGTGTGAACTGAAAATACATTTGACAGAGTTTTTCTTATATTGAAAGATGTAGGTAAACAGCCAGCTGGTCTCTAAACTCCAGCCATTTGTATGTGCTAAAGTGCACACTTTGCTGGCACAGTGCAGACATTTTTCTTGCCTGGTTCCTCATGTTCACTGTAGCTTTAATTCTTTAACCATTTTGTCCACTTTAAAAGCTTTTCCAGTCCAGGCTCCGCTGTAGCCTCTGTTTATGACTGCAGGTCAAAAACATAAACTGATGGCCAACTCAATGAAAAAAACAACTAGAAAGCATATTTTTCCTGGAAATGACCGTACTTTTTATAACAGATGCACAAACGATTTTTATTAAGTGCCCCATTATGCTATTTTAAAGGTTTCTAATTTGTTTTGGAGGTCGCAGCATAATCTCTTTTTTCACAGTGTCTGACATGCCTTGATAAAGGATTTAGTCTCTCTAAACCCCTCCATCCCAAGAGCGTACTCTGCTCTGATTGGTCAGATCTGTTGCACAGTCAGTTGTGATTGGTCTACTCTGCTCTGATTGGTCAGATGGCTCAGCCTGTTGTGATTGGTCTACTCTGCTCTGATTGGTCACATGGCTCAGTCTGTTGTGATTGGTCTACTCTGCTCTGATTGGTCACATGGCTCAGTCTGTTGTGATTGGTCTACTCTGCTCTGATTGGTCACATGGCTCAGTCTGTTGTGATTGGTCTTCTCTGCTCTGATTGATCAGATCTGCTGTGATTGGTCTACTCTGCTCTGATTGGTCTACTCTGCTCTGATTGGTCAGATCTGCTGTGATTGGTCTGCTTGGCTCTGATTGGTCACATGGCTCAGTCTGTTGTGATTGGTCTACTCTGCTCTGATTGGTCAGATCTGCTGTGATTGGTCTGCTTTGCTCTGATTGGTCACATGGCTCAGTCTGTTGTGATTGGTCTACTCTGCTCTGATTGGTCAGATCTGTTGTGATTGGTCTACTCTGCTCTGATTGGTCTACTGCTTCCAGCATGTGCTGGAAACGAAATGCCAATTACCATATCTGAATTTAAATTCAGGATCTTCCTCAGCACTTGATGCATAGTTATATGAACGGTGACAATGGTGTCGGTTTTATTATATCAGTTTGAAGTGCAGAATAGTGGACTTGCTTTTGAAGAAATCAGCATCTTCTCGACTCTTCCAGGCCTCAGCTACAACTACAATGTATGAAGGACAAAGTAGGCATTGTTTGCGGGCAGCCAATAAAGACCATATGGCTGGCATTATCTTTTTTTTTTTTTTTTTTTTTACAAAACTACACGCAGTAGGTTCAAGCAGAAACTGAGACTGGAATGACTAACGACTCGTTTCAGGTTCAGATTCTTCTGGTTCTTTCTTTTGGGAGACAATAACATTTATCGTGCAGTTTGATCTTTGAAACTTTTCGGACCTTTTACATTCACAAACAGCTACTGTATATTACACAACTACATTAAAGGTAATATCTGAAAAAGCATAAAAGGGGCACTTAATACTTGTATTCAACAAGGATGCATGAAATCAATTGAAAAGTGACACTAAATACATTTATAATATTACTAAAGATTCTGTTCTTTCTATTAATGGAATCCTGAGGAAAATATTAAGCAGAATAACTGCTTTCAAAATTGATAATAGTCAGAAATGTGTCTTGAGCATCAAATCCTCATATGAGAATGATTTGTGAAGGATCATGTGAAGACGAGTAATGATGCTGAAAATTCAGATCTGACATCACCGCTTTGCCAGAATCACAGTCCAGATGAAATGACTGAACAGGCTTTTTGCACATTTATAAGAACAGGAAACTGAAGGGTGGTGGTGTACAAGACCCACAATACTTTGCAAAGACTCAAGTGGTAAGCATTACAGGAAATGCAGAACAGGTGTGCATGCAACCATGATAATGGAACATTGTTGAATGGAACTTTTGATGATGGAACTGGGAACTACTGAAGTCCCAATACATTTTAAATTTGAATCAAATGTGTGCATTAATACAGATTGAGCGGCGCCTGGAAAATATGCGATTGGTCTCCCATAATGCACACAAGAAGATGACCATGTGTCTGCAGGGTAACGTGGGCACAGATGCGGAGAAGAGGCATGTAAGTAACAGCTGCTTTTATATTTTCAAATGCCTCCATAGTATACACTTCTTATTTATTTTAATATATATATTTTTTTCTCTCTTAGAAAAAGCTTCCTCTCACGGCCCTCTCACAATCCATGATGGATGGAGGGAATCAGCTCGGAGACGAGTCTTTTATCGGGTGAGTTTATGAACTCTTTGACTGACAAAACCGTCCGCCCGATCTGTGATTCACTCATAATGAGATAACTCTGAAGTGACCAAACATCCCTGAGTCATCTGTTTTTTCAGGCAGGCGGATCATTTATGGTCCCGATCTGTGAAAATACAGAGTGGAAGCATCATAATTATCCAACAATATTTGTTATCCCAGTAAAATGCATAATAGTCCGGTGTAAAATGCTAAATTATTATGTTCATGATGGAAATTGTGACCTCATGCGGCTTGATTATGATTGGTTCATAGTGTTTTTTAGCAGGAGTATATTGTTTTTGAATTATGCTAGATGTGTTTGATATTATTTAAGGAAAATATTTTTTGTCCACATCACCCAGCCCTATTATTTAGCATCTGTTAATCCAAGCGACCAGGCAGCATGATGTTAAGCATGTTTGTGTCTACAGGAAGATGATGGAAGCCTGTGGAGAAGCTGAAAACAAACTGGCCATTGAGCAGAGCCAACATGAAGTTCAGCTGGAGAGAGATATTCTTGACCCTCTCAACCAGCTAGCAGAGGTACGAAACGCCAAAGACCTGCAAATAACCTGCTTTTTAAACAGGCAATGTAGGTTATATCTCTATGTTTGTGCTTGAAGGTGGATATTCCTAACATCCTGAAGCAGAGGAGACATTTAGCCAAGCTTGTGTTGGATTTTGATTCTGTGAAAGCCAGGTGTGTATATATACTACTGTTCAAGGAAAGAAATCAACACTTTTATTCAGCAAGGATGCATTATATTGATCAAAAGTGACAGTAAAGACATGTATAATGGTATAAAATATTTATATTTCAAATAAATACTGTTCTTTCTTTTAATTTTCTTTTTTATCAAAGAGTCAAATGAAAAATTGTAACAAAAAATAAAACTAAGCATTGATATTGATAACAATAAGATTATAAGAATGTTAAGCATTGATGTTGATAATAGTGCAACTATCGGTTTCTGGAAGTAAAACGGAAATTGATTTTGAACGATAACTTATAAACCTTTAAAAACAGCCTTACTGTGAGGTACGAGGTTGATAATCGATGGTGTTTGCTTCTGCTGAAGCCGTCAGCCCGCAGTATTTCAACTTAGTTTTTAATCGTGCTTAACAGCGGAATTCGTGGTGAAAAACTACATTACCCATGATGCTGTGCAGAAAATTACACCAATCAGAGAGTCGAAAAAAGCAACACATGCCTTAAGTTTTTGTTAGCTCCGCCCACTCCCATGAAGCACTGCGTATGATGTAATCAAGTCAATCTCTATATGCTCTCAAAATACTGAAATATTTAAATATATATAGGCATATTTTGCAATAAACGTAAAATATATTGTTTTAATATGTAAGGAATAATTGACGACAGGCCGTTGAATTATTAGAAAAATAATGCACACCCGAGGTGGTAATGCGGTCACGACGCGAAGCGGAGTGGCCGTTACACCTCGGGTGTGCATTATTTTTCTAATAATTCAACGGCCTGAAGTCAATTATTCCGCTTATACTACAGTTACCACACATCGAAATATTGTTCAGATGATGTATTTCAAGACGTTTGTAAAGTTTTTGTCATTAAAACGCGCTTGTATGTAGGACTAATTTCTTGCGCATCTAAACCCATGCTCCGTTGCTAATTCCAAAACGTCATTTTAGAGTTAGTAACGGAGGCCTGAGCCGCTGATAGCAGAGTAATGCTGGACACACTTAACGACTAGAAACATTCTCTGACTGTGAATGCAGCAGATTTTAAACACCACTGTGAACACAGACTGAACGCGCTGAACACGCGTGTATGATCAGTCATAAGTATCAAATTACATTCATAACCGGCCTTACAGTAAGTGTGTCCCCGGCTTTATGCAGTTATTAATGCGTTTATGAGAGAGAGAGAGAAGCATGAGCGTCAATATTATTATTTATTTATTCAATTCGTTTTGTTTTAATTAATTCGTTCATTCTTTTTTTCTATTAGTGACAGTAGACTATTATAGGTGTATAGGCCTATCAATAATTATTTATTTGTTATATTATCTTCAATAATTACGAAAACCTGTGCAACAGGACTATACATTTATTTAAATATTCAGTTTAATTTTCTATTGATTATGTATAGGACTATATACTTTATTTATTAAAATTAAACTGCATGTTTCCATTGATTGTGAAGTTAGACATTGAAAACTGCAGATCAAGCGCATGGGGCTGCGTGGCTTTTCTTGTTATGAATTGTATTGTATTGTCCGTTATTACAGTTGACTATGCGCAGTGATATGGAACTGTAATGAGGTCAAGACCTGCCGGAACTACTTTAGCCGTGCAGTTCCCTGAAAATAATTGCACACCTCAGAACGTTCGTCAACCAATCAGATTCAAGCATTCAACGGCCCTGTAGTATAAATATATATATATAATCAACATTTATAAATGAGTAGTTTTATATTTATCCATTGTTTTTTTACTTGATTTTGCTGTTCACAATGCTTCATGGGATTGTAGTTCTTTCCCTCAATAAAGCTGTGAACTACACAGTCTTGTACCTTTGTCTTTTTATCAGATTTTCAAATATGTTTTTGCTTCAAATCAAAGTTTGTTGTGTTGTAATTCACCTTGTTGCTGATTGGCTTGGTTCACTTCCGGAACCAACGCCACAGAAAGGGGGGATGGGCGCTAATGCAAACTTCTAGAAACAATACCGGAACCAACGTCACTATTGTAAAAAAAAAAAATCTTGAGCATCAAATCATCATATTAGAATGATTTCTGATGGATCATGTGACACTGAAGACTGGAGTAATGATGCTGAAAATACAGCTTTGCTCACAGGCATAAATTACATTTTAAAATATATTAGAATAGAAAACAGTTATTTTAAATTGCAATAATATTACTGTTTTTAATTGTAGTCTTTATAAAATAAATGCAGCCTTGGTCAGCAAAAGACTCTTTTGAATAACATTTAAAAAAATATATCTTACTGACCCCAAACTTTTGAATGGTAGTGTAAATGCATGACACTATAACCACACCAGCGCCTGCTGATCATCTTCCGGTGCTTTGAGACATTAGATGACATTGCAATGCAAATTGCTTGGAATAATAGAGAAAACAATTGTAACTCCTGTAATACAGGTATCACCAGGCCGCAAAGGCATTTCCGTCGGCTGGAAATGCTCAAGCAATGGCTGCCAAAGTTGACACACTTAAGGAGGAGATGGATGAAGCTCAGAACAAAATGGAAATATGCAAGGTATGGA